>NC_081291.1:131700420-132030420 GCF_030435805.1 Mustela lutreola
TAAGATCACTACCACTGAAGTACGGAATAATTGTTTCAAATGATCTGGAATAGAGTGGTTTTAACTTGAGTTAAATATGTTAGGCTGTGATTAAATTCATTGGCTTTGTCATGCTTTCTTTGGAATTATTCTTATTTTCAGTTCAGTTTTAGAGGTCATTTCAGTGTCGGGACAGGTCCACTACCACAGTGAAAGGCAGGGGATACAACACTGGAACAATGTCTGAGCTGAGACACTGCTGATCCAGGACCTGTTGCTTCCTAAGTCATCTAATTAAGCATTTATATACAAACTTGTGTGGTGGTTATGACCAGTGTCTGTTTCCTCCCCTTGACCCTTAGGTTTTATTCACTGCTGTACTTCCAGGGCTTATGTCAGTTCCTGGCCCAAAGCAGTCACTCACTGAATAGTCACTGAATGAATGAACAAATAGATGAGTTTCAACAATTTATTTAATCTCTCTTGAGACTCAATTTTTTTCCCATTTATAAATGTGGGATTACTAGTCTTGAATCTTTTAAGGCCATCATAACCCATTTTAAACAAAATCCTACGTAAAATCCTGATCTACTCAATGCTTAAAAAGTGGAGTTTCTCTGTAATAGCAGATGAAAATCCTGGAACAGCTCAACACCCATATCCTCCTCTTCACACACATGTGCACACACATGTACACTTTTGTGTGTGCATACACACACACAAACAGTATCTTCCTTGAGTCACATTTTTCAAAGTCTCCAACTTCTTAAATTCAGGTAAATTTCTGGGAACACTTAATTTGGAAATAACTGAACTAGGTAATCTTTAAGAGTCTAGTTCCAATGCCAACTGCAAGTCTATGATTCTATGGTCTATCAACATATGATAGACTATATGATTTCTATGATTCAAGGTCTCTCAACAAAGGCTGTTCAGCTATGTTTTTACTCTCCAACCTCTCAACAAATCAGCACAAACTTATGTTCTAACTTTTAGAAAACTCAGTCCATTAGCCCATTTCTATTACACTTTGGTTTGCAATGCAAGCATATCATAGAGATATTCTTGAGTTCTTGCCCTATTTAACCCACAATGGGTCTACCATGCAGATATTCCCCCCACCTCCCTCATGCCCTCTTATCTTAAACTCAGCAGTCCGATAACCTCTTTCCTATTAACTTCCTGTTGTCATAGTATTACTATCATTTCCTGACTCGCCAAAAGGAAACCCTGAAATGATCTTGTCCTTATGTTTAATCTCTAGTTCATTCTTCAACTCAGCTATAATTCCTCCTGTTACTTCATTGCTGAAATTTACCTAACTACACCTGAATTATTACAACAGATTTCTTAATCACTGAAGTAATTTTCCTAAAATGTCAACTTTATTGTATCATTTTCAAGCTAACAACGGATATACTCTTCTTTGTTTTTTTCCTACATTAATTCTAAACTCAACTTGACCTCTAAGACTTCCTAAAATTTGGTTCCTCCACTCTCCTTACCAAAACTTCACACATACAATTACAATTTGATAAAATTATTTTTGTCTATCTATATGCAAAATAAATAAGAATGATAATATCCTGTGTTGGTGGATGTGAAAGAACTAGGTCTCTTATTTACTGATGAAAATGAGTTAAACGGGTTCCCTTTTCTTGAAGACAGAGTAGTAAGTTGTATCAAAAGCCTAAAAAACTGTACATATTTTACACTCTATTTTATATTTAGAAATGTATCCTAAAGAAATAATATAAATGTCCAGAGATTATGTGCCAGGACATTAATTGAAGTTTCCATTTATCAGGAACCAGTCAAACTATGGTAATTGTGATATTGGATATAACAAGAAATATATATTTGGTCTTAAACCTCTGGCTCCTAGAACAGGAAACTTTTAAAATGCTTAGAATTTTCTGAGTAATAGAGATGAGAGAAGCATCTTTTGTTATTCATAATAATTCCCTTTCAATCATACCTGAGTTTATGCTAATGAGGTTACTCTTGGTGAGTCCCTAGATAGCTTCAGGATGGGAGCTGGTTGCCAGAGGAACCAACCATGTGATCAGAGGGTTGGAACTTTCTCTCCCTCAACACCCCACCTCTGTACTCAAGGGAGGGAAGCAGTGAAGAGGAGCTGAAGACTGAGTTAATTAACAATGGCCAAGAATCTAATCCATATTGCTTATATAATAAAATCTCCATAAAGTCCCCTAAAATGATGGCGTTTGGGGAGATTTAGTTGGTGAACACACTGAGCTGTTGGAGGGTGGCATTGTCTGTCATAGAGTACAGGGAAACTTTGTACCCCTTGTCCCCAATACCTTGCCCTAACCATCTCTTCCATTTGCATATTATGGAGTTATATCCTTTATAATGAATTGGTCATAGTAAGCAAAGTGTCTTCCTCAGTTATAAGAGCACTTCAACCAAATTATTAAACATAGGGAGAGGAATCTAGGAAATTCCAATTTATAATCAGTTGGCCAGAAGTACAGGAAGCCTGGGACTTGCAGTTGGCTTTGGAACTAGAGGCCGTCTTTTGGGACTGGGTCCTTAAATCCGTGGGGTATCTGCTAATGCCAGATAGTTAATGTTATGATTGAGTTGACTTGTGGGACACCCAATTGATGTCTCAAGAGAATTTGAGAATTACTTGGTGTAGAAAACCCACATATTTAGTGTTAGAAGTGTTGTGAGTATAAATAGCTCATAGCCATCCACACAGTGGAACACTAAATATACACAAAATATTGGGACAAACCCATAATTTTATCCTCCAGAAATACAGCTTTCATATCTTTAAAGTTTATTATTAAAACTTTCCATATTTTAAAATTCATATTTTGGTGAATATGAAATATTTCAGAGTAAAATTCTATTTGGAGGCAAAACATAAAGGAAAATACATTCCATAAAAGAAAATACTTCAAAATGGCAAGAACTTCCATAAGCTGTATAAAAAATGATAAATTGGAAAAATATTTGAATATATATTAACTTTTAAGGGGTTTATTAATATCCACAATATATAATAAGCTCCTATACATCAAAAAAAAGATACATACCCATAGAAAAATGGCAAAATGGCATAAAGAAGCAATATAGCATAGAATATATTCAAAAGACCAAAGAGTACATACAAATTTCAGCCTCCTGTATAAAAAATTAACAAGTAAACAGGAACAATAATCAGATACTGCTGGACACATCAAATGGCGAGACTGAGAATAAACGGTACTCTGATAGTCCTAGTAGAATGAAATATGGCTTCATGACTCTAGTTTGACTACATATCACTGTCCTATAATTGCATAATTACATTTTCAAGAATTTAGCCTAAGAAAATAATTGAAGATGCTTGTAAAAACAAAAGATTGTTCACTACAGCATTATTTTGGGGAAAAAAAAAGAGTAAAAAATCTTGTTATTTGATAGCAGGAAAATGAGTAAGGATATTTTGCTACAATCACTGAATGGGACATTATGCAGCTATTAGAAATTATGCAGTAGATTTAACTGACACAGAACAAATAGGTTTCATAAGATAGTAAGTAATTCAAATAGGGAAAAAAGAAATAGGTTAGGTGACAAAGCCATACAATCAATATGATACCACAATTGATAAAAGCAAAACAAAACCAAAAGAGTACATATATTTTCTGGAAGAACCCATAATGTAATAAAAGTGAAACCACTCTGGAAAACAGTACAGAAGTTCCACAAGACATTAAAAATAACTACCCTATACCACTGTGCTACTAGGTATTTACCCCCAAAATGCAGATGTAGTGAAAACAAAGGACACATGCACTCCAAGTTTCATAGCTGCAATGTCTACAATAGCCAAACTGTAGAAGGAGCTGAGATGCCTTTCAACAGATGAATGGATAAAGAAGATGTGGTCTATATATACAATGGAATATTACAGAGACATCATAAAGGATGACTACCCCCCATTTGCATCAACATGGATGGAACTAAAGGAGATTACACTAAGGGGAATAAGTCAAGCAGAGCAAGATAACTACATATGGTTTCACTCACATGTAGAATATAAGGAATATATTGTGGAGGACCATAAGGGAAGGAAGGGAAAACTGAAAGGGAAGAAATGAGAAAGGGAGACAAACCATGAGAGATTCTGGACTCTGGGAAACAAAGTGAGGGTTGCAGAGGGGAGAAGGGTGGGAGATGGGGTAACTAGGTGATGGGTGTAAGGAGGGCGCTTCTTGTGGTGAGCACTGGCGGTTGCATGCAACTCATGAATCGCTGAAGACTACAATAAAAACTAATGATGTACTATACAGTGGCTAACTGAAAATAATAAAAATGATAGTAACAATAATAATAATAATGTGAAACCAGTAACGACTATTGTTGAGGTGTCGGTTTAAAGGTGGAATTTATTTTTTCTTTTTAACCTACTGACATTTTATAGTTTATCTTCAGCAAATATCTATCATCTGCTTAATAAAGAAAAAAGAAAAATGCAAAACAAGGGTGGGAACATGAAAGTCAGAAATACCTACTTTAAATAATAGTTGAATGGAGGGAAGTATAGTGTCAAAATTATTTAGAGGGTCTGTGGGGAGGTTTGTGTTGCATGTTTGGGAAAGGGGAATAAAGGCCTTGAAGGACCATGTGGTTGAAACTGGTGACTGCCATCTTTCTTGCTCTTGGGCTCTGGTAGCCATGTATCAGCTCCAGGGGAATGTAAATCTATCATGCCAACCATGTTCTCTGTTTCATTCTAGCTCTCTTTATCTGTCTTTCCTTCTGCTTGGAGATCTCTATAGCTAGTTTCTTGTTTTCAGTTAATGGAGAAATTTTAGGACAAGCTGGTAAGGAGAAACTGAGGAACAATGGAAGACAAAGTCAGTAATTGATAACACAGAAAACACACGAGATCTAGAGAAAAAAGAAACCCGTTTCCTGCTTTCCCTACTATGCTTCATTCCACCTCCAGGAATGAAGAGATAAAATGCCCATTTCATAAAATACTGGAAGGGCTTTGCTGGTGAAGCAGTTATACCTTACACAAGTCCCTCTGAAGCCAGTGCTTTTGTGTGTGGAATGGAGGCCGGCTGGTGAGGCCCTTACTCTCAAGTTGTTCATTCTTCTACCAGATGGTCATCTAAGACCTTTAGAGTTGGTTTTCCTTAGTTATCTTTAACCGTGATTTTTTCCACACCCCTTTTATGACACTGAACTGTTTGGTAAAAAGCACTTCTGGTACCTAAGACTTTTTTTTTTTTTTTTTTTTTTTAAATCACATCCTTGTTGCTTTCTCTCTACTACTTTGGACAGTGACACATTGTCAGCAAAATCACAGCCCTGTGTCTGTGAGCACTGCAAATGTCTTTGTAGCTGACACATGATGTGGGCAGTTTTGGATAAAAATGCAGGTAAACTGCAAATCATCCCATGGGGCTTAACATTAAAGTCATCTCCCTTACACATGCACAATTGCGTGGTTTTAGACTTCTATTAAAAATAGGACAAATCAATGTGATTAAATCAATGAAACCTTAGCCATCTGACTTTGTAAATGGAAACAGAAGTAAATATGATCTAAATTAATCCCAATAGCTTTTGGTAGACAAAATATGTATAACAACAAAGTCCTAAATATTAACTTGAAATAAAGCATTTAAACCACAAGGAGATAGTCTAAGTCAAATGTTACTTCCCTGCCCAGTTTATTCAGCATTCCATGGTCTACTTTTAGGAAAAGAGGTGCTGCTACCAAACTTCAATTTACAGGTGAACCAGTCTTTCAACTGTGTTTATAATGAAAGCCTTCTAGGAAAAGAAAAACCACTCTCCTGCACAGTGCCAAACAAAAAGGAGATGATTCACAGATGTTTTTGAACAAATGAAGAAAAGTTGTCCCATCTTTTGTTGGATTAGGATTAGACGGCTCTACACAGAGAATCGGTTTATGTCAATACAAAATTTAATTAAGCAGAGTAATTGCTAATGTTCATAGTTAGTGGTAGGCAGTTTTTGTTTGGAACTATTGGAATTTTTTATAAAATGTACCACGCTATCAGAGGAATCAGAGGAAAATGACTCTGTCTTTGATTTCATCCCAAGTATAGCAAAATCACAGTTTGGGGAAATTTGTCTATCTTATATAGCACATCACTTTGGTTCATCCACATATTTCTAAAAGTGACAAATCTTAATATGTTAATAATTTTCTTCCTCTTTTACTTCCAAAATCGCCAGTCATTTCTAATTCATTGCTGGTAAACAGTGGACCTTACAGGTGATAAACATTAAGAACCAAATGACCATGAACTTGCACTTGTAAATTCAGACCCACCTTCATTGGTGCCCAACAAAATGTCACCTGCTGTTCTCTATTGACTATGCTGACTGACTTTCCCCAAATCACCCACAACTCAAAACATGTATGGCTGCGCAGAGAAAACGTGTGTGATTTCAGTTGCAAAAGACAATGTTCTTTGTCAATTGCATTAAAATAGCTAAGGTATTTTTCTTTCAGTATGCAACAGCAGTCTTTGCCTTACCCTACCATCTTGTAGTATTAAACTCAATTCCAATTGCTCACTAGTCTTTCGCTCAGGAAAGTAAATTCTAGGGTGCATGAAATGATGTCATTCCTTAGCATAACTTCAAGTAGCCTAAGAAATATCCCTAATCCAGGAACCCCTAGAATATGAAAGGAGTTCATGTCTTTGATAGAGAAGGTTTGGTGATATAGGAGTTGTAATACAGTATGAAGATCCCAAGGGAGGTTCACAAGGAGAGATTTGTTGCCAATTTCGAGATATGGTGATGAGGAGACTAGAAAGGGGAAAAACAGAGACAAAAACCATTAAGAAGTTAGAAAAAGAAAAAAAAATACCTCAAAGAGTTAACTTGGGAAAAACAGCTATCCCCATCTGGGGAATGAGAAGCTGTGGTCCCAGAATTGCATTTTCACAGAAGCAAGGACACAGTTTATATTTAGATTGTGTCCTAGAGATTAATAAAAATATGAAAGTTTTAAAGGATAGTTTTATTTACATTTTACCTAGTACTGAAAAAAAATGTATTGCCTGCCTTAAAGAAGATACTTATCATTTGAAATGTAAAATTAGGGAATGGGTGAAAATTATGGAACCTCCCTTTGGCACCACTACTGAATGAATTGAAGTTAGCATGCCAAGTCTTTTAAGAGAATTTTAATTTATTAAATAAAAATAAATGAGAGAAGATATGCTTTTTATTAAAACAAAATACTACTATGACTGTGTGTGTGTGTATATTTTTTTTTCTTTTTTTTTTTTTCCTATTGAGACTGTAGACTGTTTCTTATTGAGGCACAGTAACAAAATGCACAATGGAGAATGAAAGTCTTCACCCCTCTTGCTTTATTTGTGCATTTAAGCATTTTCCAGAAATCTTTGTTTGGGATTTCTTATAAACTCAATGGGACACTTAACATCACTTCATGTTCTTGAATTCTGTCACGGCTCATCACCATGAATCATATCGCTACAGCTGGCTGCCCTTCCTTAAAAGAGAATGAATAGGAACCTAGAGCCACAAATGGTTCCTGAGACAAAAGAGGCAACAGCTGTTTATGGAAAGGAACATGTGAAGTAGATTATAGGGATTAAAAAAACAAACAAACAAACAAACAAACAAACAAAAAAACCAGTTGTTTCAAACACACAATCTTGCATAATGGTACACAGTGTTGGAAAAAGTTATATTGCTCTCAACATGTTGTTCCTTTGCAGCAGGTAATATGTGCTCACTGTGACTTTCTCTCTCAGTGTTTGCTGTCTCATTTCAGCTGGTGATGTGGAAGGCACCAGGGCTTATAGTGTTCATCAGTGATCAGAACACACTCCAGCTCATAGCCCCCATTGTTAACAGAGCAAGAGCTGACAGCTTGAACACTAGAAAAGGCAAGAAACAAAATAAAACAGATGTCAAAAAATCCAGTGCTTGTTTGAACATAACTAGCATGCTGAGGAATCTGTTGCTAAAAGAAATCCATTTCTGCCTATTTTTTACCTACTCCTGAGGGTCTCTGGCTAATATATTTTGATATTATCCCCTTCCCCAAAAGAAAACTAGCACATATATATTAGTCTCCAAATCAAGACAAACTGCACAGTCATTAACGACAAGATTCTTATTCTAATAAGATATGTTTCTTCCATAGTGACAGTGCTTCTCACATTTGGAGGACAATATCCTTTCAGGGAGTCAGATTAATGAGAAGAAAATTTCCAACTGCTGCTACAAATCATAGTACATACATGCTCAGCATAGATAGGAAAATACCCTCTGCAAAGAATGAGCCTTTATACTGCTTTATTGTGAATGATTTTTTAATGATAAAAATAAGGGGCAACTGGGTGGCTCAGTCATTAGCATCTGCCTTCTGCTCAGGTCTTGACCCCAGGGTCCTGGGATCGAGTCCTGCATCGGGCTCCCTGCTCAGTGGGAGCCTGCTTCTCTCTCTCCAGCTCCCCTGTGCTTGTGCTCTCTCTCTTGCCATCTCTCTCTGTCATAAATAAAGTAAATTCTTTAAAAACATGATGAAAATAAGCCACTAATTTTACCTCTACCCAGTTCATAGTAGGGTGTCCTGTACACAGAGGTTGTTTAGCAAATTCTGCTAAGTGATTTTCCAAGGAGGTGGCAGCTGAAAAACTATCCTGAGAATTGGGGATAAGTGTAAAGCGTCAAATTTTGCAAACCGATTCTGAATTAGAGAAGATAATAGAACACGATCCAAGGAAATGAACTAGCACTTCTCTGCTTTCATCTACATGGACCCTGTGAGCACCACCAGGGAAGGAGCCATGGCTGCCAGTGTCGTCCTTGCTGCCACACCACTGCCTGGCACGGGGTTGTGGGGTGTGTTCAGACAGCTTTGAGAATGTTAAACCTATGCATTGCAAAATGGTCCCACACGTGGTTATCACTACCTTGAAATTCTTAGTACATTTTGAACAACAGACCCTGCGTATTCATTTTTGTACTTGTTCTTGTAAATTACATAGCCAGTTCTTCCCTCAGTTACATGTCTAGAACGAATACAAACAAATTTTGGAAAAAAAAAAAAAAAGGAATGACTACTTAGCTTTTTCATTCTATGAGTTCCAAAATTTTCAAGCATGTTCAGAGAGAGATCTTCAAATTTATAACTTCCTTGAAAGTAAACCTAGCCTAGATATTGAAAGACTTATCAATGTCATTTCTTTAGGGGAAAAGAAAGGAAAGGAAAAATGCATATTTTTACGTTGTTTAAGTGTATTTAACATTTTTTCATATTCTCCTACCTCATTGTGAGGTATTCTACACATAATTTGTAACTGAGAGAAATCAAGAAACAGGGAGTTGACACAGAAAGGAAGTGGTCATCTCATTCTTTAAACCTTAATAAATATTTATTTTTTCATGTGCTGAAACATGAAATAGAAAATATAAGGAATTTTAAAAGAAACATGCAGCTCCATGTTTTCAAAAATTAACTGTAAAAAAAGAGGAAAAAAAGACAAGAGCGTGATACTTTCAAACTACATTTAAACATTTGTCAAGTGGTAAAATGCATAGACTAAAGGTCAAAAGGAAAGAAATATAGACGTGTTTATATAAGAAAAGAAAGTAAAAATTCATGTATCTAAAATAACTATGATCACCTACTTCTATATCAATCATGTTTCACTCTGGTGGGTAAGTTCAACTGAGTGGTAAGTCATTCCTATAAAACTATAATAATTTAATAACTATAATAATTAAAAATTTAGGCAATTTTTTGATGTAAGTATAAGCAGATTGATAGATGAAAAGAATACTGTATAGACAATCTGGGTATAAAAAAACTTTACTTAATATATTACATAGAAATCTTAAATTCATTGAAGAGGAAAAGAATCACTCAAACATGGTACTGGGGTAATTGTTGAATTATCTGGAAAACACACATAATTTAAGTCTATACCATAACCAAAATAAATTCCAAGTAAATGAAATATTTAAATATAACAAAACAAAACATAAAACTACTAGACAAAATTACCTGTATTTCTCTAAAAGCTAGATAAAAGACTCTTAAAACTCAGATGGAAGAAAGAAAGGCAAAGAAAAAGATAAATTCATTGTGTTATATAAAATTTAAACATGCAAGTATTGAAAAATAAAAATTGAGGGGTGCCTGGGTGGCTCAGTGGGTTAAAGCCTCTGCCTTCGGCTCAGGTCATGATTTCGGGGTCCTGGGATCGAACTCTTCATCGAGTTCTCTGCTCAGCAGAGAGCCTGCTTCCTCCTCTCTCTCTGCCTGCCTCTCTGCCTACTTGTGATTTCTCTCTCTCTCTCAAATAAATAAATAAAATCTTTTAAAATATATTTTTTAAATGTTTAAAAAAATAAAAAATAAAAATGGAAAACCTGGAAGTATTTGTAACATATGCAACAGGAAAAAAAACTCAAATTAACAAAGTGTTATCTTCATATAAAATAGAAGAAAGAAATACGCAGGCAGTTCAAAAAGAAGGAATACATATGTTAGATAGACATATCAAATAATACAAATCACTATAATATGAGAAACCATTTAAGCTGCTATAGGGGGCACCATAGCGTGGTGTCCAAATTCCATTTGGGGACTGAAATACTCATTCCTCAGCTGCTGGGAGTGTTAGCAAATGGCAGATTTCAGTGGAATCCCTCTCCAGAAGTGTCATTGACTGAAGAGAGACACTTTGCCCAAGGCCACATCCCCTACTCCAGAGGAGCCTACACCTATAGATTGGTTGGATTCAAGAATAATAAAGTCCCGCTGCCTTGTGCAAAGGTGAATCCAATATGAAAAGCTATTCCAGCTCTGATGTTCCCACAGAACTGCCTGAAGCAACTGTATCTCAGTTCAACTGCATCTCAGTTCTACTCATCCCCCTGCCCAGTTGTCTTTCCCTCAGCTGTTACCTGTGTGGTTCCCAAGAGCACCCTTCAATAAATGTCCGCTATGCATATCTCAGAGTCTGTTTCCCAGAGAGCCATACCAATGACAGTTGGTAATGGAAGTAGAGTAAAAGAAATCTAGAATTGTAATGAAAAGGATGTTGAGTCTCAGTTTCAGTCTCAAGACCAGCAGTGAAAAAGACTGTAGTCATTTCATTAACCTTACTCTTGCAAATTTTCCTGGGGAACAAAATAATCAGAATCCTGGAGAAGCTATTCCTACAAATTATTATACAAAGCAAGTAGATCTGAGTGGTACAAAGCATGGACTGCAGTAGAAGCTCCGGCCACACTGCCCAGTTTTCCCCTTTAGAACCACACTCACTCCTCAATTGCTGGCCATGTTGGCTGTGTACTGCTTATGCCCAAGTTGTTCTCCAAAATAGTTGCCCTCAGCTAAAGAGAACCTCCTCATCCAAGGTCATGCTCCATCCTGTGCAGCATGCAAATTGTTACAAGGGTATCAAGTCCCAGAACCCTGGCTTCAAGACTAGATAATTTTGAAGGAATTTTCTATCTCTTTAGAGATTGGTAAACCTTTGTTGTAACTGAATTGCACTTCAATTTCCTTCATTGCCTTATCCTGCTTCCCTAACCGCTCATTTGTGTTGCTCTAAAACAAAAATCCTAAAGTCTGCTTTTTTGGGGAACCCACTGTATGACATATATCATACGGGGAAAATGATAAAAGGTAATATGTAAGTTTTGCTTGGGCGTAAAGAAAAAGGACATTTTTTTTCCAAAATATTGCTGATAGAAATTTAAATTGATATTTCCTGGAGGATAAATTGATAGTAAACATAATTTTTTATATAGTCATTCTATTCATGTTAATTCATTCTAAGGGAATAATTCTGGAGATATTCATAGGCTTGACTATAAACATGTTCATCAGTGATGGTGTTCATGTACTAAAAGACAGGAAACACAAAAATGGTCACTAAGTCACTAACAGCTAAATCATTAAAGAAATAATTCATCATGAAATCTATTATCAGTCATTTGCTTAAATACATAATGGCATAGAAAATATATGCTAAAATTTAAAAAAGAATTTCTAAGATTTATATAAACTTTGACTTTGTTTCTTTTAGAAAAGAAAAAGAAGTGTAAATTCACTTAACAGCCTGGACACCTGGGTGGCTCCGTCAGTTGGTTAAGTTTCTGCCTTTGCCTTAGGTCATAATCTCAGGGTCTTGGAATCCAGTCCCATGCCGGATTCCTTGCTCAGAGAGGAGTCTGCTTCTCCCTCTGCCTGCCACTTCCCTGGCTTGTGTGCACTCTTTCTCTCTGATAAAGAAATAAATAAACGAAACGTTAAAAAAAAAAATCAAAACAAAACTTCACAGCCAAGCTTCCCAGCTTGTCATTTTTCCCTCCTTGTGGGAAAAAGACGGGATGGGCAGACTGAGGACACTGTCTCCTCAAGACTGGTGTACTTCTCTTAAGCAATTATTCTCTTGTCTACATTAAAAATAGAAATTCTGCATCATTTTTACCGCTGCTTTTTGAAAGCTGACAATCACGCTTTCCTAATTGTTCTCTTCAGAATTTCCTCTTTAATATCAATGTTTTAGACACTTCTAAAAATCTACACATTTCTACATAACACCTTGGAAATAATTATCTACGACTGTCCCAAAGTTTCACAATGTAATGAAATAATATTACCGTAGGCCCTTAATTTGTTGTCCTGACTGCAACCATGTAAGCTCAGACATTTTTCTCCATTTGAACAGTTGCTTGGATGTCCCTGCTTAGAAAATCTTTGTGGTTCATATTCCCTCTGTGAAGAATTTCTTCTACGCTAGCTCTGAGGTGCTAGGAAGAATCCCACTGGTAGGTACCACCTACATCAGGGTCAGAGAAGCATGGCATTGTTAGAATTAGGAAGTACAAAGTGCTGGAATTCTTTAATGAGTCTTCCCCTTGAAGTCCCCTGCTTCCCATTTCATTCCATTCAAAGAACTAAGGTATAGTCCCATCTGCTAAGAAGGGCAGAGAATCCTAGTCTAACAACTCTTAAAACCATAAAGATGATTGATAATGGATAGATAGACAGATAGACAGCAAAAGTGCTGGAAGTACACAGGCTCTTTATTACCTCTGTCTCTAGTTCTGGCCCAAGGATATGTCCGAGCCTCAGTACTCACAGTCCCTCCTGGTACAATGAAAATATTAAAACAGTTTAATTCTGGGTGGTGGTGGTGATACTTTTTTACATTCTTTCCTTTTAAAAAATATTTATTTATTTATTTATTTATTTGTCAGAGAGAGAGAGAAAGTGAGCGCACAAGCAGGGGGTACCAGCAGGCAGAGGGAGAAGCAGGCTTCCCACAAAGCAGGGGGCCCAATGTGGGACTTGATCCCAGGACCCTGGTATCATGACTGAGCCCAAGGGAGACACTTAACCAACTAAGCCATCCAAACATCCCTACAGTCGTCCTTTTTTTCCATATATATGTAGTCTAAGTTGCTATATATTCACATTGCTTTTATACTAAAAAAAAAAAAGGACAATGTATTCATAATAAGGATGACAAAAGGTTATTAAGTTTGCTTTATAAAGTAATACATATTTTTTTAAAAGATGAAATTCACAATTTTAAAAAGTTAGCAAAGTATCTTAGCAGCAAACTCATAAAAGGCAATACAAATGACACATTTATTTTTAGAACCTGAACTTAATGAAAGAAGTAAAACGATCTGCATAGTTTTATTTAATTAGTAAACACTGAAAAAGAATAAAATTTTGTGCCAGGAAGAATAAGACAGGAACTCTAATGTAGTGGTAACAGATTAACAAATTGTCTTAAAATCTGGAAAACATTTTGACAATAGGTATCAAGAATTTTTAAAAATATGCTTTTTTTTACATCTTTTATACTTCAATCCTCCTGCCTGAAATAAAACAATAAGGTATCTAGATATTTTATATTCAAATAAATACGAACATCAACATTATCTGGAAGAGAAAAAAGATTCCATGATATAGATGCTTGTTCACATATATCAAAAGGTATTTGCCCCAATTAAAGTGCATTTTACGAATAGTTTTAGCCTAAAACAGATTGGGATGTAGGGGTGTATGGTGTAATATGTGGGCTGTTACATGAATCTATCACAAAAAGTAGCATGGTCTCAAACACGAAGAGGAAAACATATGCAAATAAAAGACCAGAATGAAAGAACTCAAATGTTAGCATGGTTGCTTCTGAATGTGTTTTTGCCTATTCTTTTGTTATTTATACTTTTTTTTGCACTTCCACTTTTTTTTAATTTCTTTGATGCTAGGGATGTAATCCTTATGAAATCAGGGAGGGAAAAAAGTGAAAGAACAAACAACAATTAAAAAAAAAAATCTGAGCTTTCCACACAACCTCTCATTTAGTGTATGATAAAACTAAGTGAGGTATTATATGGTAATTAGCTCAATAGAATATTATTCAAAATATCTGGATTTTAATCCTTGCTCTGACAGTTTCTAGCAGCATGACTTCAGTCTCTCTTATTTACTGATTGTTTGATAGTAGGAGATTTATTTAATTCCTCCAAGCTTCAGTTTTCACATCTTTAAAAAGATTATAATGAATATTTCACAGGATTGTTGAAGGGATTAAATAACTTTAAAAGAGAAAGCACCAAGCAATGTTCCCGGCACCCTCTAGGGGTTCCATTAATGTTTGTTGAAGGTAAAACAGCTGGGTGGTTCCATCATTGAAAATCACATTTTTTTAAAGTGTAGAAACAGCCTTACTTCACAGTTCCGGGTCACAATCCCCTACCCAGACAAAAGAAGATCCTAAAAATATCTGAGCCTCTGGAAACTAATCAACTCAACAGAGCAATGGCAGTGGGAATATCAGTCCCGTCTTCGAATCCTTTTTCGCTCTTTTATTTTCTCTTATTCTTTTTTTTTTTTTTTTTTTTTTTAAGTTTTGTTGCTGTTGTCTACTTGCCTGATTTGGAGACTTAATATTCAACCTGAATTCTTTCCTTAGGATTTGTCTTTTTTTTTTTTTTTTTTTTTTAATATATTAAGTAATGGTGAGCTTTCATTCATTGTGCATTTAAAGTGGTATCATTCTATGTATTAAATACATATAAGAATTTTTTTTCTTCAAAAAGGAGGAACAAGGAAATAGAAAAGGAGGGCCATCTGTATTCATTTCTGGACATTTTAGACATGGTAGTTCCAAAGGACTGCGAAGCAGAAATTAATCCCACTGCCTGTGGAGTTCTGAGGACAAGCAGGGCAGCAGCTCTCATTTAGAACCCTCCTTTGCCATCTATTAAGAAGTGAGCATGGTAGAGCTGGCCATGGGGGAGGCTTTTTGATTCTCAATTCCTCTGAACATTGTCAGTGTTTAATCAATAGCTCGTCCGGGCATCATTAAACATGTGCTCTCAGTTCAAGGTCCTCTGATCGGAATGGCTGAGGGAATTGCTCAGTTTTGCTGTCAAGCGCAAAAAAGGGTGCCTATATCCAGGTTAGCCTACTTAAAAGAGATACAGTTTTAAGCCATATTGCATTAAATGAAACCTGTTTTAATGGGTCACATGGAATATCAATTATTCTTGATCTCATAATTTGTGCTTCCAATGAATTTGAGACTCTGAACTTATTAATTTATGCTTTCTACAAGGAAAAGGGTTAACAAATGTGTCAGTCACTGAAATGGAGGAAGCCTATTCCATATCTTAAATTCTGTAGTTGGATGATTCCATATAAGTTAAATAATTGTAACAAAGCAGGACAGTCTGTTTTGACATTTAAAGTGGGGCTGAAGAGACCTAATAAACAATGTTTTGTTTCTAGTTTTAATCCATTATTCTGGTTTGTATGGGATATGGCACTTAGGGAAAGCATCGCTAGTTTCATGGAAATACAAGAGATGAAATAGTGTAGTTCTTAAATCACCGGGTCTCATAAAAGTTATAATGAGAAATAAGGAAGCTTATTAAATCTTTTTTTTTTTTTTTTTTGAAATAAGGCCAGGCTGAGACTAGACTGTTTTTAAGTTTAAAGAATTTTAAAAATGTGATTTGTAGGAATCAGGGCATTCTCCCCAGACAAAAGCAGGCTAATTAATCGGCTTGGTATAAAAACAAATTTGCATTTTTCCCCTGAATCCAAGAGAAATATTGAAATCTTGAACATTTTTTTCCAACATACAATATAGAAAATGCTAGAGGCAGAAAATCAATCAAACCTTTCCATTGCAATTATTAAAAGTTTGAGTCATATACTACACTCTCTTTTAAAATAAATTAATGTGGGCACTGAGATTATGGCAGAGCAGAACAGGCAAAGGCACTCTTTTTGCTCTTGGTTTATAATCGATGGATTTCATTTGGTAGGGACCAACATGACAAAGGCTTCTAGTAAATATGAAACCATACAATATAAAACCTTCAAGTCAAATTTTAAACAATCTCAAACTAGAATAAGTCTTGGAACTCCTCCCCACCCCTTACTTTATTCTAAGTCATTGGATTGTTATTAAATAATATAGCCAAATGTTAGAATTTGATCCAAATACTCATGCACTTATAATGTATATTCAAATGATTATATTGACTTTGACACAACTAATTTTCAAATTGTGAAAAACCAAACTAGAAAATTTTATATGGTCTATATGATATTATTTTTTGTAAAATAGAATTCACATGGCTAAGTATTCATGGGAAAAAGGACTGCAGCTTCCTGGCATTCAGTCTCTTGACTGTCATTAATCCAAAGTGACAGGATTTCTCACCAGTCCAGCCTTAAGGCAATAATCTCTTGACGGTTTTTTCTGATTCTACATGTAACTAACCCATTTTCCATACAACACTGTTATGGGAACATTTTAAATTTTAATTGGTTCGTTTTCCTTCCTTAAAAAGCTTTAACAATAAAATCCAAATGCTTTACATTTTAATAAAGATTTTTGTTTATTTTAACACAGCTGGATTTAATTGATCAGCTATGCCCAAATAGCATATTTTGCATCTATCTGTGATACAAACTGAGTGGCCTTCCTCAAGTTGCTTAGTTTTCCTACCTTTCACCCCCCTGCCCCCATATTGCTAAAATAGTCATACTAGCACCGACCTCACAGGATTTGATGAGGTTTGAATGAAACAGTGAATAGAGAGTGCTTAACACTGTGCCCCAGCAGATAACAAGCACTCCATAAATATGAGCCATCGTTATCATTTAACAACGAGCCCACGTTCGCACTGCTAGTTGGTGCAAAGCTGAGATTCTAACTTAGAGCTTTGAGGTGCCAAAGCTTATGATCTTTCTGCTGTGCACTCTGTATATCAGATGTCTTAAGGGAGATTTGGATGAACATTGGCTCCCATTCAGTTCACAGTCAGATCCTCCAACACAGGCCTGTAGTGCAGAATTTGTATATTGTCAATTGAAGTGAGAGCCATAGATTTAGATACCAGACGCTGGGGAGACAAAGTTGACATTCTGTTATGAAAGCTTAAGAGGCTGACTTGTATTTCTTCCCAGACAGAAGGCCAACCCACAACAGCCCCGACCATCCAGTGTGAGGTATCTACAGAATGAGCCAACTTCTCATTTTCCAAGAGGGAACACAAAGAAAATTCCCAAACTTGGGCTGAAATAAGACTCTAAACTACCATATCACATAGCCTGGAAAAGAGAACTTTAGCAAAGGTTACAACGGCAGATGTATGCAACTGTCTACTTGTCCTCTTGTTCCCCTTCAAGAAGTATAAGGCAGCCTCAGTATACTTCCCCATGATGTTTACTTATTACAGAGAAGTAATCTATAAGGCTGCAAATCCAAGTCTGTTATTTCAAAGCTATAATATTAACCTTTGAATCTCAGTTTCAGTATCTTTAAATGAGAATATCAATATCTCCCTCGTAAGGTTGTGAGGATTGGAGATAGTGTTTTTAAAAACATAGTAACAATTAATACTAATGGTAACAATCAAAATTACTCTAAACTTCCTAGATTCTAGAGTTTGAATCTCTGGATTAATTAATGTGTCTGAAAACAGAGTACTTGGTCAGTGCTTGTTCAGCCTCATGGTGACACATCAATACAGAAGACCAAACTCTGAGAACTGACTTTCTCTGGGAATGCTCCAATCCGGTAATCTCAATCTACCCAAACCAGCAAGCCTGCAGGGATAGGAAACATTTGGTCTTGATTATTAGGTCAATGGTTACACTATTGTTTTATCTCTACTAAAGAGATGTTCCTTGAAGTTTTCAAGGTCAGAGTTCAAGCTCCTTTTCTGACTACCTTCTTATCAGTGGCCCCAATTTTAATCTTAACTTGGAGCCAGATTTATGGGCACAATCTTCAACTTGCCTTCAGAATTCCGATTCTCAGGACCAGTATGTATACCTACCTATGATTTGGTATTCAACCTGAACTTCCAGCCCTGTTGCAGGTTTTGTGTCTGACCCTTGCTCTTACCCTCTGATTGGAAGTGGCACCCTGGGTCCTCACTACAGCTTTGCCCTTGACTCCTATTAATAACCACATGCAGGATATATCTTGTCTTTATGCAATGGCTGCTCAGCATCAGGCTCTAGGCTTGGTGAAACCCTAGGTAGTCTTCCCACTCTGCTGATATGGAGGCCAGTCTTTGTCTTCCCAACAGTTGCCATCTACCTCAGGCCTTGGAGCTGACAGTGAGACCTGGGATTGCTGAGAACCAATATCCAAATCATCAACTGACTGGCAGGTTCACATCTTTGTTACATCTCGGGTTTAAAATATTGTCCATGATGTTTTTTTCAGGGATCCAGGTGATAAAGCTAGGCTTGAATTTAGTTAGTTTTATTACCTTTATATTCTATATACTTCTAAAGGCAATTTGAAGCAATGTACAGTCTAAAACACATATATAATAGAACCACTAAAGCTAAGCTTTAAAAGGAGGGAGGGAAATACAAAAATAACCATTGCAGCCAAACAAGGACCATGTTATGAAATGGGGTAGAGATAGCTAAACTAGGAATATAGGTTAAAGAGAGTCCCTGCAATTAAGACTTTAACATAGTGCTGGGTTTCCTAGGAGCCAGAGCCGTGCATTTATGTAATTCTTCTTATCTATAAAGAGGAGATCATAAAAAACCAAAATGCTCCTACTTCTAAACAAAGCATAATTTATTGCAAGCATCTTTATATTTTAAACTCTGAATGTATATAGAGTCATTTAATAAAATTGAACACTTTGTTTCAGTTACATGCTAGGTATTGATGACACAAAAGAGATTAAAGCCTAGTGGGAGAGGCAGACAAGAAGAGAGACCTTTCTAATCCATTGTGAGAGGTTCTACGTTAGAGATGTGCCTTTGGTTCTATGTGGTGGTATTTTATAATATTCACAGTGTTATATTGACCCAGTTTTTAAGTCAGGGCTCAAAACTCTCAGTTCCTTTTCACAGACACTTTGCTAAGACCTCTTCCCAACTTCTTTCTTTACAAGGAACACATATCCAACTGCCAGAGGTTCCCAAATACTTAGCACCCAGAATGACCCCTTTGTGTTTGTGAAATTATTCAAAATATTCAATCCCAGGAAGACAGCGAGTTTAACCTAATCTCACCCCACTTGTCATAAATAAGCTATCTCTTAGAGTTCCAAACTTGTTGTTACCCTGTCTTGGATATAACCCGTGAAGTCTTAAGTGGTCCCTTTTCTCATTTGTAGCTGTAAATAATCAAGTATTTTTTCCTTTCATCTATCTGATTGTCTTTATGTTGTGTCTCATCACTAAAAGAATTTTTAAAATCTTATAAAATAGGTGACAAATTTGGTTTACAGGTAGGAGAATAGACCTGGGATATCTTTCTAGAAGAAGTGATTCCAAATTTTGTCTTGAAAGACAAGCAAAAGTTAGGCGAAGAGAGGTGGAGAGGAGAGAATATGAGGAGAAAGGACAAAGTGTGGATTGGCAGTCAAACTCAGGGACAAGCACGTGCAGAAGCAGGAAGTATCTGACAGATGGGACACTAAGAAAAAGGTAGAGGGATATGGAAACTTCTGGTACACCTGAGGAGCTTCAGTGTGTCTAAGCCTGGAGTATGAATTATGGAGTAGAAATAAGTTAGGTAAGAAAGAAGTAGCAAAGAATTAGATTGAGAAGCATTTTGTAAGCCATAGTAAAAAGTCTGAATTAATTCTGAAAGCTACATTGAGACAGTAAGTGGTTTTATTTTATTTTATTGTATGTTTTTAAAGATTTTATTTATTTGTCAGAGAGAGAGAGAGAGAGAGTGCACAAGTAGGCAGAGAGCAGGCAGAGGCAGAGAGAAAAGCAGGCTACCTGCTGAGCAAGGAGCCCGATGCGGGACTCGATCCCAGGACCCTAAGATCATGACCCGAGCAGAAGACAACAGCTTAATCCACTGAGCCACCCAGGCGTCCCTAGTAAATGGTTTTAAAGATGATAAAATAATTGCTTACATTATATTTTCTTGAGATGTCTTGGCAATATTTGGGATAATGGGTTCAATGGGGCAAGTGGGGGGGATGATACCATTTAAGAAGAAATTATAATAAACTTTTCTGTAAGAGATGATGAGGACCTGAATGAAAACAGTAATGATGGAGACAGCTCTTTGGGAGGATATTATGGAGATTTTGCCCACTGGTCTTACTAGAGAACTAGACGTGTCAAATTAGAGAAAGATGAGACATGAACAACTCCTGTGTACTAGACTGGCCTGAAGAATGGGTGGCCTGAAGAGGAAATACAAGAGAAGAGGAAAGTGGAGGAGTCCAGGGCAGAAAGGAAGATATATTTAGTTTTAGATCTACTAAGGTTGAAATGCTAGGGGCATCCTTAAGGAAGGCCTCACATGGTAGCCAGATCTATAGGTCAAGGGAACAAAGAAAGTGATCTGACTTAGTAATATTGATTTGGACATCATTCACTTCTAGCTGACTGTAGTACAGAAAGCTTTGTAAGTGGGAAAGAACATGGGAGAAAGTGGAGAAAAGACCAAAATCAGAACTCTGAAGATCATCAGAATTTTCCAAGGTGGGCAGAGGGAAAAGACCCTATGAAAGAAGTTAAAGAGTCATCACAGGGATGGAAGAGAATCAACAGAAAGTTGTGTCCTACAAACCAAGGAGACAGAATGACTGGAAGGAAAGAGGGGTTATTATTTTCAAGATATTAAGCAAAGTAACTGACAAGAATTCCTTGAACCTAAGAGTGGGTAATTCATGGGTAAGTCTGGCAAAACTAGGTTTAGGGAGGAATCTGGTGTTAAGATGGTGTTAAGATGGAGAGAAAGAGGTTGATGAAAGAGGGGAGAAAGAAAGATGTAATATCAGGAGCAAAGTTCTAAGGAGAGTGCTGGATGGGATTAGCCTGAAATGATGCCCAAATCAAAATCAAAAACAGCAAGGCACTTTTTCTCTGAGTGAAGAGGAAAGCAGACAGAGCAGAGAGTTAATACCAAAGTTGGATGGAAAAGCTGGAAGGTCCCTTAGCTGAGGGTTTTTCTCTGCAAAATACAAGAGATATATTCAGTAATAGATTTTGAAATCATTGAATTTCAAAAAATTTCTCTATGATTGTTATTAGAGAATGCACACACTCTGAAACCATTTGTCTCTTTTCTTGAAGCAGCATAGAAAACTATGCTATGATACAATATTTGGATTTAAGTTTTATGCTCATATCTAGTATTTGCAAGCACTTAATCCTTCTGCCTCTTTTAGATGGAAGCAGTACTATTTCGTTTAATGTCTTTTTGCACTTCCTACCCTGTAAAAATGTATAAGCTTCCTTGAAGCTTGTCCCCAGTGCTTTTGGAATGAGGGAGATATAAATCATCAATCTAGTGATGATAAATGAGAATGGGAAATTTTACCAGAGAGTGAAAATATAGTGAATATTGCTTTAAAACTCCAAAGGCATTAAAAATTTAAAAAGTAAAACAGGTGTTAAAAGATTCACTGAATGTACATTTACTAAAAATCCAGCAACAAAGATGTTCAGTGGAAGATATCTGATCAAAGTGAGTTTATACCTATAGTGTTGGCCCCTCCATATTTTTTTGTAGTCTTGTAACAATAGTCAATGACAAGTGTGAAAATAATATAAATGTTAGTTAATATTTATTGAGTGCTTGCTCCATTTCAGGTGCTGCATTAAAGATTTCACCTATCTTGTATCTTTCCCTTACCACCCCCTTCATATGGAGAAACACTTACTCACAGGTGACTACCTCAGTTACCCAGCTTGTACATGGGATAACTATGTTCATACTGTTATGCTGCGAAGAGTAATTTTTTCCAAGATATACTCTTTTCAGTTAGCATTCTTTTTCTCACAATCCTAAATCCCATGCTATTGTTTCATAAGTGAATAATTTAAAGCTAGATTCTTGTACTTCTTGTTGCACCTAGTTCCAACATCCTCCATATCTCTGTATGTTGGACAGGTACTCTGATTGTGGGAAAATAATGTAAGAGTACACACACAATCATCAGTTATTGATTCAAGCCACCATTTATTGGCTATCCACTATGTGTCAGGTACTACTTTAATCTCTTCATATCTACATATCTACATATCCTCTACAGCAGGTATTCTGTAATGCACTATGAAATTGTTTAGGAAACACAAGAAAACCCAATTATTTATTTTTATTTGATACAATATCTATTATAAAAAAATAACCTTTAAAAATATTTCACAAACATAACTAGAAAAAAATCCTAGAGATTATTCTGAAGGAAGACATGCAAAGATACTTTTCACACAGAAAGAGGGAAAGGAAAGACAACCAGTAAGTATTAAGGCCACTGTTGTTATAATATTTCATTGTCTTGTTCTGTTTTGTTTTAACCTTGGATATAGAAGGTAGAGCTCCCCATAATGTTCGGTTCAAGGAAAATTCTCATCCACCCCCTAGTCTTTGGAGGGACATCCTTGTTTGATATGTTCACTTTTAACCCTAGAGTTCATTCTCAGTCTCCCCCAGTCCCCATGGGCAGCCATTCTAGTGTGTTACATACTTTCCTTTTTATAAAGTATGTGTCTTTGTTCAATGTGTAATATTGATTTTTGTGAATTATTATCCTGGTTTTATTAGGTATAGGCACAGATAGAGAGACAGAGATAGAAATGATACAGACCCTGAAGATCAGAGAGACTAAGAAACTGGGCCAAGATCACACAACTCTCATGTGATGCTGTAGAATTTAGACCTCAGTCTGCCTCTGTCTAAAATTGTCAGTCTTACCTTCCCAAGTCTTCAAACTGTGGAAAAACTGTAGAAAAAAAGGAAAGTTTAAATGTATTCCTGAAATCCAAGTAGTTGGAAAAAGTTTTTGAATTGGGTTAATAACAACATGGATGAAAACTTGGGAAGTTCATGATTTTTACCCAGGCTATAGAATGAGAATGAGGGCAGAGGGGAGTGTTCCTTAACTCAATTTTGGGGAATTAAATTTATCATCTACCACACAAAAGTGATTAATATTGCAAGGGCGAGGAGTCTGATAATGACTGAGAGATGCCATCAACCTGACAAACTAAACAATTTTTTTAATCTGACATACCCCTTTTCAAGACATCAGCTGTCATCTGAAATGAATTCTGTTTCTAATTTGTCTTCATAAATAATGCAACTAATTGAAAGGTAGTTACAATGAAAGTCTTCAACCTCTTTCATCTCCAATTTTAGGGCAATTTCTTTGCATTCCGTGGAAAGAATCTTCTACTCCTTCTATCGTATAAAACCTAGACATTACTGATCAGAAAAATGGGATCAAAACAAAGGAATCCATTGTGCAAAGACCACCACATCTAATGGCTTTCTCGGTTTTTTTTTTTTCCCCCTAAGTTTAGCATTAATTTAAAACGTGAAACTCATAAAAATCTGATAGAAGAAAATTTATTCAAGCTCATAATTTTACTAAGGTTATCTTTATTTAATCAAGCTTCCGGGTTGTCCTTTCCTCCTCTTCTTGCCACCTAACTTCTGTTTGTTTGGAATTAAAAATAGGACCTCTTACTCAGTCACACACTTATTCACATGGAAAAAAATCTTTGGTTTGCTGCTTTCCCATTCATTTCTTCTTTCTTTCTATTCCTCTCTCATGTAGTAAGACTAAAAAGGGGCCATTGAACCAAAACAGATTCTGACCATTCCCAACAATGACAAATGAAGAATTCTTGTGTTAAAAACTAAAATAATTAAAATGTTATCGATCTGAGGCTTCTCTGTGGAGACATCAGTGATTCCATTTGTTTATTCATGAGTGTAGATGTTAATAAACCTATGTGCTGAAGGCATGAAAGAGAGGTAAGAGAACTATGGGAGCATTAAAACTTCCTATCATTTAATTATTTCACCCCTCTGGAAATGGAGATTTCAACAAATATATCAGGGCAAGGACATGATTACGAATGCAGATTTGAGCAGAGTGTGTTTTGCCAAGTTGCTATTAAAAATGGAAATTTATGAAAGATTTTGTGAGGTATACCAAATTATAGCTAAAACCTTACAAGTCACTTAAAATGTAAATTATACAGTTAAATATAGAAAACTTGGGTAATATAAATTATTTTGGTATCTAGCCCCTGGCTGCTAAAAAATATCTACTAGCAATAGAAGTTTAGTTACATTATTATTACCACTTATATTTAGTAATATTTACTAAATTCTGTCTCTCAACAATGAGCAAACCACTAATTAAAAGCTATTGAAGGATAATATATTTTGTAATAGAGAATATTCCGGCAAAAGTCCAAAAGCTAGAACTACTATAATGAGCTTGAGCTTTTCCCAATAAGCAAATCCACCTGGGTAAAGTCCTTGTATTTTTTAATGTTCTTTTAGAATAATAGCTAACATTTAATAAATACTTGCCAGGTATTTTGCAGGTATTGACTTATGTCTAAAAATAGAAGAGAATAATGGAGATAAATCAGAGACGAGGTGAATAAAGGAGAACAATGAGTATATTTGTCTGCTCAGGTGCCATTACAAAATACCACTGATTGTGTGGTTTAGCCAACAGAAATTTAATTTGAAAGTCCAAGACCCAGGTTCCAGGAGGTTTCGGTTTCTGGTGAGAGCTCTCTTCTTGGCTTCAGATGGCCACTTACTAGCTTATTCTCTTACGGAGGAGACAGAGGGAAGCTATCTTTAAGATAGGAGATTGAGCTAGATTATTTCTCAGATTCTTCTCAGAAGTAATTATTAAAAAAAGTATTTTCAAAAAAGGACTAATGTATATTTTTTTCAATAAAAACACTTAAGTTACATACTCATTTTTATTATACTGGATATAAAATTCTTACCCTGTTTCTATACTTGGACTTTCTAAAGTCTAAATTCTTTAAACATGTTTCAAGTAAAATTAGAGCTCTATAGAGCAGTTATTATACATAGTTCAGTAGAGTTTTTAAAAATATAGGTTAGCCAATGATTTGTTATGAATTAGTAATTTTTAAAACTCCATAAAATTTGAACACTTTAGAGATGCGGTAACTTTAAGGCCACTTTGTCCAATTTTCAGATTTTACACATAAGGAAACCAGGGTGCGGAGAAATTACATGATCCATAGAAGTCCACATGCCAATTTGGATTTCCACCATGCTCCTGTCCCTAATCCCTGGACAGAGTTAATGGTGGAGTGGTAAGAACATCAACACATCTATCTGATGATTGCTACAAAAGATGATTGCTAAAAGTTTCCATTTTTTAAGCACTTGTTTTCCAAGCAAAGAAAAATTTTAAAGTATGTGTGTTGCTTGATAATACCTGTGTTAATGGAGACTCTGAATAGCAAATCAAATCTGTCAAGAATTCCATTTTTGTCTGCTTTCCAATGCTGTGTCTGTGCCCTTCTACCAACCAGGCATTGCTGGTCTCACCTTTGGTCCTCTTCCCATGTGGGACATCTCAGACTGGCTTCTCTGATGCCGTCTTTCAGGGGAGGTCACAGTTGGTTAGCAAGTATGCTACTCAAGGACAGGGATCCTGGTCTCCAGCTTGAAATCCTATCATAAAGGAAGTTATAGAGAAACAGTCGACTCTGCTTTAGACTCTATGACTGTATGACAGTACTGTGAGATAGTACCATGGAATGTCAGTGTCATGATATCCTCCCATGAATAACCTTATAAAGAACTGCCATCATAAGGACAAAAAGACATGTGGAATATTTTGAGCTGTCACAGACACCTATAGGAATCTGATGAAAATAATAAGCCCTAGCCCCCAGAAAAATACATGCATTCCAACAATTTAGAGACAAATTCAGAAGCTCAAACTGAAGTCCACTGGGGCTAAGTTGCCCAGTTTTGCTGGGATCACATTTTATCAGCAGTACAAGAAACCCTTTAAAAGGAGCCAAGTGGCCCATACACTCATACTTCTTGCCACTGCAGCCAACTATGACAGACACGTTCTCTCAGAGCATTTCATGCAACTCTATCATTCTGGCAGAGCCTGACTGGTTACTGCTGGCCATATATCTCCACAAGTGCATAATCCCTACAGAAGGGGCCCTTAAAAAATGAAATCATCTGAAACTCTGTAAATATTTAGGGGTGCAGAGAGTTTACTTTACTGTAGCTGTGATTAAGAGAAAATGCAAAGAGCACCAGAAGCTATAATTCAAAAAGTCACACTATGACTGATGGGCAGAATGGGGCAGAGGAAGGAAAAGAAGAGAGGGAGAAAGAAAGAAATGGAGGCAATTAATTTTAAGTACTCCAAAGTAGTGGAATCATAAAATTCCATAATGCCATCTTTTGTCCTATGACTCTACCATGAGTCATGATGAATTTCTGTCTACTACAATTTTGCAGCAAGAACCAACCACCATTTTCTATTACCTGTCAGGTTAAAAAAAAAAAAAAAATCCAAAGGGAAAGGGAGCTAATTTAATTTTCTTGTTTTTTAAAAATATCTAATCTTTCCTACAATATAACCCAAAATACAAACCAATATCAAATTCAGTTCTTTATAGTAAACCTTTTTTTTTTCAAGACAAATAAGCAAATAGTTCTTATCCTTAAGCTCATATTATTAGTCTTTAAACACAAAGTGCTTAAACTCTTCATGAGCTCATTTTTACAAGAATGCTGTAACTGTGTCAACTGAGATTGTTCAGACCCTTCAGTGTATGTGAGGGAGGCATCAGGATTTCCACCAAGATCAAGTTCTGGTCTCAGTCCAGTACCTTCTGTAGAGTAACATCCAAAGGGTTAATGCTTTTAAAAGATTATAGCCATGAAATCCATATTTCTCATCAGCTTAATTTGTGCCATATTATTTGTATATATAAATATACACACATATACATATATACTTATACATATACATATACATATGTATATATGCTGAAATTCTGCAGGAGAAGATAAGCATAAGAAAATGTAAATAAGCTATTACCATGGTGTCCATATATCTGCACAGAAGGAATTGGCTTTTAAAGCATAGAAATAGGAAAAATAAAAGACAACATCCTTATCCAACTCCACTTTTGACCTGAAGTCATTACAACAAAAAATTAAAAATTTCAAGGGCACTGGTTGTGAAGAATAAGGAAAACACTTAATGATTTTACTAAGAAATAGCTACTAAATATTTGGAAAAT
Organism: Mustela lutreola; assembly: GCF_030435805.1. Lineage (NCBI taxonomy): Eukaryota > Metazoa > Chordata > Mammalia > Carnivora > Mustelidae > Mustela > Mustela lutreola. Next base: position 131,728,016 of record NC_081291.1, read on the forward strand.
TACACCTGTGTATTTAATTTACTTAGTTATTAAACTGTTTGGCCTTTTTATAAAGACCAGATAACATAGATTAATATAAATCATGTCTTTGCTATAAAGAACTTCTCAAACTCAACACACACAAAACAGATAATTGCATCAAAAAATGGGCAGAAGATATGAACAGACACTTCTCCAATGAAGACATACAAATGGCTAACAGACACATGAAAAAATGTTCATCATCACTAGCCACCAGGGAGATTCAAATAAAAACCCATTTAGATACCACCTTAAACCAGTTAGAATGGCCAAGACAGTAAACAACATGTTTTGGAGAGGATGTGGAGAAAGGAGAACCCTCTTACACTGTTGGTGGGAATGCAAGTTGGTGCAGCCACTTTGGAAAACAGTGTGGAGATTCTTTAAGAAATTAAAAATAGAGCTTCCCTATGACCCTGTAATTGCACTACTGGGTATTTACCCCAAAGATACAAATGTAGTGAAAAGAAAGACCATCTGTATCCCAATGTTCATAGCAGCAATGGCCACAGTCACCAAACTGTGGAAAGAACCAAGATGCGCTTCAACGGACGAATGGATAAAGAAGATGTGGTACATATATACTATGGAGTATTGTGCCTCCATCAGAAAGAATGAATACCCAACTTTTGTAGCAACATGGACAGGACTGGAAGAGATTATGCTGAGTGAAATAAGTGAAGCAGAGAGTCAATTGTCATATGGTTTCACTTACTTGTGGAGCGTAAGAAATAACAGGGAGGACACGGGGAGATGGAGAGGAGAAGTGAGTGAGGATAAATTGGAGGGGGAGGTGAACCACGAGAGACTGTAGACTCTGAGGAACTAACTGAGGGTTTTGGAGGGGAGAGGAGTGGGAGGTAGGGTGAGCCTGGTGGTGGGTACTGTGGAGGGCACATATTGCATAGAGCACTGGGTGTGGTGCATACACAATGAACTCTGGAACAGAGTTTTTTCATTTCTGAAAAGAAATTTAAAAAATAAAAAAAAATTAAAAAAAAAATCATGCCTTCGCAAAATACTTTTTATCAGATATAAAAATTCACCAGTTCAGTCATTAATGAAAAATACCTCATCTATATGTATCAATAATCCCACTCCTCCTAAACATTTTGTGACTGAGAGAAATTAGAGCAGCAGTTTAAGGATGTTATCCTGAAGACCTTAGGGGGTTCTGGATATGGATGGGAAAGGGATTCCTGTTGCTAAAACCAGTAATCCTGCAAAAAGATGGGGTTATTTGGATGACATAAATATGCATGTGCTGCTGTCCCACCACTTGTGTCTGCTGTAGAAATAATCACGATATTGAGTTCCCTGGTTGCTAGGGTATGACTTCTATCTGTATTTTCACTCAACTTTGGCAAAGTCTTTTTTTTTGCTCTCAGGACCCCATTTTCTCACATCAAAATCAGACCTATGAGTAGAACATCTGTACCTGTTTCCCTTGGTCTTTTCTCATTTCCTATAAGACATGTCCAGAAAAGGAAAGAGGGAGTACATGTTATGAAACTAGCTGAAATTCACTGATACCTATTCCAAGTTTCATAATTACAAAATACCTATAAAATACTAATTTTTTTTAGCAAATGGACTAGTGAACAAGCCTGATGTAAGTTAAACCAGCAATTAAATTGTGCTGAACAAGATTCTACTTTTTTAATATAACAAATATTTTTAAAAGATACCTTGAGATGAAATTAGAATGTGCATGATTCCATCTGAGGATCATTGTTCAATTAAAAAAACCACTTTGGGGGCACCTGGGTTAAGCCTCTGTCTTCGGCACAGGTCATGATCTCGGGGTCCTGAGATCAAGCCCCATATCGGGCTCTCTGCTCAGTGGGGAGCCTGCTTCCCCCTCTCTCTCTCTCTGTCTGTCTCTCTGACTACTTGTGATCTCTGTCTGTCTGTCTCTCTCTCTCTGTGCACCAAATAAATAAATAAATAAAATCTTTTAAAAAAACCCCACTTTTATGTAAATTACTTTAGTAAAAACAACAAAAAAAGAGCATATATAAATCATACAGGGAGGACAGTATTTTAAGAGTTAATATTCTATTTTTTCTGTGCACATACTTATTTTAGAAAATTTATAAAATTCAGTAATGCACAGAGGATTGAAAATAATAACCCAAGCACCCAAAACTGATATCTAAGAACACTTTGATGTACAACAAATTATAGTAACCTCATATTTAATGTGTGTAGTTTTAACTATTCTTGAGTGACCCTAAAGTCCTTAACCTATAATCTATTATAATTTTTGCTGTTACAATCATGAGCCCAGTTCTGAGTCCGATGTGATATGAGGGAACCTTGTAGCTAGTGATTGTAACAGTTTAGCATCCTCTCTCCATTGTGGCCCTGTGCTGCTTTATTGTTAGCAATAACTAGCAAATTTATATTTCACTGCATATGGCAGAAATTATATTCTATGGAAATAGTCACATTTAGAGATTCAAGTTTTGCTTATGAATGTTAATTTCTATATTTCTTTCCACATCTTTTTTGTCTTTTAGTCTTTTAAGAGCAAAATATATTTTTTTATTCTAAAAGACAGATTTGTACTTGAAAACCATCAGCTTCTATAGATATTTTTACAATAGGAAAACCTTTCCTTCCTGCCCCTACATGGGCAGGTCGATTTTCATTGAAAACGGCTTCAAGCTGGTTCTAATATTTACTCACTTATGCAGGTGCGTTCATCAGCATGGAGTCCGTATCCCGTATCACATTCACAGTGGAAGGTGCCCAGAGTGTTAATATAGCACTGCTGGCAGCCTCCATTCACCACCACACATTCATCGACATCTAGAGGAGAAAGACAGATGGCCAGGATTACAATGTCATTCCAATGTCAACTTCAGAGAAGTGGCACAATATTTCTTTGATACACAGTATGTGTTATATTGCACAAAGGCACTGTCTCTGTTGCCACAAATCTTTGCTTGTTTGATCCATTTTGCTCCACAGTGTAAACAAGAGAATGTAGATAGAAACTTTATTGAGCTTTTTAAAGCCCAGCAACGATGAGCATAGGGATTGTCTCACAGTTTTCTATTCTTCACATACTAGTTAATTAGACAGATCTGAGATATAGATATTTCCTTGGGGAAGGAAAACCGGAGGAGAGAATTTCAATGAGCTATTCTATCTGGAGCAGCACACGCTGGTAGATAAACACCTATTATTGGTCTGATGCCGCTGAATAAAGCCAATAATAGAGTTAAGACCTTGAATATCCTTCTCATGTGCTATGGTGGACATCAAGGCAAAGATAGATAAATTCAAATAAAATCATGGTTTGGAGTTCTTAAAAATACATCAATATATTTGCTCCATTGATTCAACCTTCTTTCTTTTCACTCAGGGTTCCATTTTTCTGAAATACTTAGCATGATTATGTGAAGTTTAATTTTAGAAAAAAATGAAAACTGATCAAGACTCAGGGTCACCTATGTCTAATGATCAGTCAAGGTCATGATAAAAATCATGTAATATTCACCTTTCTTTAGGAAAGGAAAATAAATTCACCTCTCAGAATCTCTCTTTCCTTATACCCTATGTAAATCAGTACTTATGTATCTAAAATTATGAAGAGAAGATATCCACAAATGTGGGGAAAACTTTCCAGGAAAAAGGGCTTCTAACTTTTTTTTTTTTTTTTTGGAGAATTTATTTTTAAACTTGGAATCTATGTCTTTTCGCAAGTGTCAAAGTAAAAAATGAGGCAGAGGTGGAGATTTAACATAGGAAAGCATGTGTCTCGGGAAGAAAATATCCCTGACGTTCCATGAAAATATCCCAGGACGTCAGAAAGTTGGGTATGAATATTTGTCACTAAAATATGTTATAATGATGTACAATTAGTTTTACGTCAAGTGAGATTAATTCCACAGGGAAGGATTCTTACTTGGGAAGACATCAACTTTGGCAAGGAATACTATTGCAATACCTCATCATAGGACTTTTTCAGACTAAAACCACCTGATCTGTAACGAATGTTTTGTACTGTAGTAAAAACTATAGACCTTGACTTGAGGGAAACAAAAGAGTTTTCTTTCATTTGGCTTTGCTGTGTGTCAGTGTGTAAGAGAGAGAAAGAAAAAAAAATCCACATTTTGTACAATGTAGTATTTTCCTTCTAAATTTAGCTATTCTGCAATAACTTCTGATATTTTAAAAGGAATCTTATTTTAGAGATAAGAACTACTAACTTTTCAAAGTATCAGAATTTTTATTAAATTCTGAGTCCATGATAAACAAATCTATGTCTTTTTCATACAAACTAATAATGATTCAGAATTCTCCATTTGTTATTTGTACTTTATACAGGGCTTTTACATTCACGCTAGCTAAATTTTTATCTTTCTAGCTTTAGGATATTATTCCACAGAGGTTGAGATAAAATTTTGAATTTTAATTCTGTTAACCACTGAATTAGCTACCCTTTCCAGGTTTTTAACTATAGATCTACAAATAAAACCCTTAATTCTCAAGAGTCATATGTTTTATGTGATAAAAGCATAAAAAAATTCTATTAATGTTATTATAATATACCATACATATGTATTAGGTACATAAAAATATCCTAAAGTGTGTGAACAAATAAAAATGATTACTTTTGAGGTTGGAAGAAAGTCATCTAGATTGAGTGGAGTGCAGGGTGTGTGTGTGGGAGGGTGTTAGATAAAGAGATTTTATCCACATCTCCAATGTTCTAATTTTGTATAAGAGAAAGTTATTCTGGTATTACTGGTATAATAAAATGCAATTTGTAAAATTCTTTTTAATTCAATTATAGTTGACACACAATGTTACACTAGTTTCAGTAATACAACATACTGAAAGGACAAGTCTATATGTTGTGCCATGATCCCCACAAGTGTAGTTACCGCCTATCACCATTCAATGCTCTTCTAACACTCTTGACTGCATTCCCTATTCTGTACCTCTTATTCTTGTGTCTTATTCATTCCAAAACTAGAAGCCTGTATCTCCCACTCCACTCTACCCATTTTGTCCATCTCCCCATTCTCCACTCCTCTGGCAAATATCAATTGGTTCTCTCGTATTTATGGGTCTGTTTTTGCTTTTTGTTTGTTCATTTGTTTTGTCTTTTGGATTGCACATGTAAGTGCAGTCATAAGACATTTGTCTTTCTCTCTCTGGCCTATTTCACTTAGCATTAAAAAGTTATTTTAAAGAAGTGTAATATGACCACCTTCCTTTGCCCTCCTCCATCAAGCTTCATTAATTTTCTGACAGAAGAAACCAAATCAATGTAAAAAAAAAAAATAATCATTGAGTTCATTCCAAAGATAAGAATCGACATCAATTCTGAGAGCGAGTCTTCTTTCTGTATGTTTTGATGTGTTGATATTCTAAATCTGCCCCAAAGTTATAACTAAAGTACTGTAAGTTATTAAACACACACACACACACACACACACACACACACACACACACACACAACCAGACTGTCCCTGGACTTTTAGTTAAATAATCTTGGGAAAAATATCTTAGTGTTCAAACTTATGGCCTGTCACCTTGGTCTCTGAAATGACATTTTCTCATCTATAAAATGGTATAATAGTGATTGTCATGTGTACTATGCTATGATTTCTTTTTGCCTTCCCTAGTCATGAATAAGATTTTGAAATAGATTGCTAATGATTGAGATTACATGTAGACTATAAACAGCAGGCAATTTTATTCCACTAAATAGTGGAGCTAGCAATGTAAGACTATAAAGTGAGAGTGCAAGACAGAAATAATACAGAACATGAGAATTCAGAGGAAAAAAATCCATTTGGGGCTAGAGGAATAAGGGAATGTTGGAGGGTAAACACTGAGCATGCAGAAGAGGGTAGGTAATCCAAAGGTGCACTGGTTTGAATGTGCACAGTGTCTGAGATTCAGCATTCAGATCTGTCAGGCTGGAGAGTAAGGTTGACAAAAGGAAGTAAAGTTGAAAAACAAACCTAAAACTCCTTTTAATTAATTTGGCAAAGTGTTCCTCTTCTTGATTTACAATACAATACACTTCTAGGCAGGTTGAGACATAATAGGCTGTGTTCACACAGGAGCTAAGCAAACTTATTAGCAATTAAAAAAAATCAATCATTTCTAGAGTGGTACCAAATACAAAGTAATTGGTTTGACTTCCTTTATCTTTTATGCCTTTTCAGAATACATTGAATGTACTGATTGTGTATTGTGCAACTAATAGTTCTCCTCCCTGGCAGCATGCTAGAATCACTTGGTGAGCCCCGAGTATTTCTTCTACCCTTAAAGAGGCTCATTTAATTGGTCTGGGGTAAGACCTGGAAATAAAACATTTTAAAAGCACCCTAAGTGATCCTAATGTGTAGCCAGAGTTGAGATCCCCTGATGTAGTTAATGCTTTAAGAACCTAGGACCTTGTTAAAATGCAGATGCTAATTCAGTAGATCTGGAGCCAAGGGCTGAGATTCTGTATTTCTACCTAGATCCAAGGCAATTCTGATGCTGCTGACCTGTAGAATGTACTCTGAGAAGCGAGAGTGTAGACAGTTCTCTGTTCATGTAAATGTCACATGGATCACAAATGTCATGATTTGGTTCAACTTCTCAATTGTTTAGCCAAAGCAGACCAATTCAGTTCAAGTGGACAAATCAATACTCTGACCAAAATTATATATATGTTTTTCTATATATTATATAATATATATTATATATTTTCCATGTGTTCTATATTTTTATTTTAATGATTTATATGTTAATTATCTACTGAAAACCTCTGAAAATAAACCACCAATATTTCCCACAATATTCTTTCAATAATAGTTAATAATTTGGGTGATTTTAGCACCATTTGTTATAAGAAATTACTTGCTTGTATAAACATGAAGGGCACTTCAGTTCTTTTCTGATGCAATACTTCTGATATAAGATAAAACCGGGTTAAATTGCCATGATATTAGACACTCATGCTGAAACTATCACAAGTGATTTTCTTTTCCATCAAGATTCTGCCCAACAGAGTTAAAAACCAGAAATGTCAATATTACATTAAAATGTTATTATCAAGTATACTTCATGTGAAGAAACTATTTCTCCAAAAATTCTCTGAGTTCTATCATCATGTTAGATGCTTAAAGAAAGCCCTGCCCTTAGAATTGGAGCTCTGGGACACTGCTGGGAATAATGATAAAGTGATTAGAATTTTTTCAGCATTATCTCTGTTATATGGACCAAGGATTTCATGATTTTTATACTATAAAAGAATGTCAAAAGAATCAACTATGTCTGCTATTTTTCCTTTTAATGTCCTTTCCCTAAATATTTCTGCTGTATTTATTCTCAAAACGATTTCCCTAGATGGTCACAGAATATAATAGCTTAAAAGAATTCACATTATTATCAAATATATTTTGCACATAAAAGCTCCCTGAGACAACAATGATCCACTTTTGTTTCCAAACAACAAAATTGTTTCATATTATTTTCTTAGAGTGTACAACCAGGATAAGAGAAATTATTCTTCCATTTCCCTTTTAATATATTACTCTCAGGAAGCTGTTGATTGGAAATGGTTGTTCCTGGATTGCTTTATGATGGAGATTACATTGTAGAAATGTTAGGTTTGGAGGAAATATTGAAGGGTGTAGTGAAGATTCCACTAGATTTTCCATGTGGCTTTACTTTCACTCTGTTCTACCACAGTACGTTCATTCTGATATACTACAATATATCAAAACCTCTAACAATTCACTTGTAATTCTGTAGTTCCTGATTGAATAAACTCCTTAAGGTCAGAGATTCTGTTGTATTGGGCTTTTCTGGCATAGAGTTGATATTCTATAAATGTTGTATGAATAAATGAATGCATGTGTGACTTGAAAGCCGTGCATAGCATTTAGTCTTTTTGTCCATCCGCATTCATCCACGGGAATTCTTAGAATTGGACTTACCTCTCTTTACCCTTGCAGTAGGATGCTTGACATTTGTTTTGACCATTAACGAGTAGCTCTTAAAATCCAGGGCACAGAATAACTTCTAAGTTTGCAAACGAATAAATTTGAACTGTGTCTGAAGTGATTATTTACTGATAGTTAGGTATATCATCTGTTTTTATCTTCCTCACTTATACTAGACAACCCCAGGTTTTCCTCTGTGGAATATTATCTCTTCCATTTTAGAAAAGGCATATCGTTTATGTGAGATTGATGAACACAACTCCTCTCTCAAATCCAAGGTAGATTCTACTTCCCATTATCTTATCTCCATTTGCCATAGTGATTGAACAAGACTATCTCTTCATTAGCATACAGCTTTCTCTTGAATGAACTTTCTCTATTGAAAGAATTTGTTCAGATGTGATCCAGTCATTATGAAGCTCAACATGTGGGTTGGGAGTCCTGGGACATAGGTGATTTCCTGCTCTAGAAATTATAACCTGTGGATGTGAGCCATTTTGCTCCCATGAAAGAAACTACACTAAAATAAAGTCAACAAGCAGGACAGAACTGAAGGACTCACAGAGAATCTCAGTTGAGACCCTGATTGAACTATTCCTGAAGTCCTCCCTACCACTAGACTTCTCAGTTAAGTGATCCAATAACCCCTTTTTATTGTTTAAAATTTTGAGTTGCACAATCCTATTGTTTATAAACAAAATCTTACTAACTGATCCATGTATACGTAAAGATGGTATGCAGGAGGGAGTCACCAAGGGCAGCTCAGACTCAGCACACACTTATCAAAAAGATTTACTGTCCTCTAATCAGCAACATGTCTTTTTTTTTTTTTTAAGATTTTATTTATTTATTTGACAGAGATCACAAGTAGGCAGAAAGGCAGGCAGAGAGAGAGGGGGAAGCAGGCTCTCTGCTGAGCAGAGAACCCAATGCGGGGCTCGATCCCAGGACCCTGGGATCACAACCCGAGCCAAAGGCAGAGGCTTAACCCTCTGAGCCACCCAGGCACCCCTCAGCAACATGTCTTAATCTATATTTCATCAAGGGTCAGAAAAAGTCATGTAGCTCTCCTTGTAGCATTTACTGGAATCATCATGTTCTATCAAGATTCTAATGAATTTGGGGTTTGTCACAATTTTGGTTCATTATTATAACAAATATTAAGGGTTTATCAAACTGCCTGTGTAAAGTCATGATACATGTGATAGTACCAGAGAGGTTGAAGATGATACTGTCTTTAATGGTTTTGTCACAATCTCCCCTTGAGTGATCCTTCTCTAGTTTTTCCTCCAACCCTTGGCCTCTACTTTCCCCTTTTGTTCTTTTCTTCTTAGCTACCTCTGGAAGCTTGATGCTCAGTTAGTAGGAAATAAATACATACTGCTAACTTTGCAGATACTATTGTTTCCCCACTTTCTGTCTTTTTGTAAAAAATAAAAATAAATAAATAAATAAAAAGTTACCAGTTTTCTAGCCCAGACATTCACCCAGCAGTAGGGATGGCCTTTCTCAGCCATCTAGTTCACAAAGAGGCAAACAGGATGGTTATGTGTATTTTTAAAAGAATTACAGTGTTAGGAAGGAGCAAAGCTCAATAGACTTGTTATCTTGTGCTGAGGATAGGACAATATATGTTTTATAGCAAATGGAAGCCATTTGGTCTTGTAAAGTAAGGATTAAAGGGGAAAAAAAAAAAAAAAACGTGGCTGGGGTCTGATCATGGAGGGGTTTTCTGCCATACTAAGGAATCATTACTTTATAGACAATGGGCACCAGCAGAGTGAAGAACAGATTAGAGAAGTGGGAGACTGAAGGCAGAGAAGCCAAGGAATAAATATCCCCAGAATCCAGGTGAAAGATGATGAGGACTTGATTGAAGGTAGTAGCAGTGGAAATAGAGAGAGATGTTGGCAGATATAAAAAAGATGTTAAGGATAAAAAATATATATATATATGAGTTGGTTCTAAACTGGATGTGATGGAGAAAAAAGAGTCAAGGTCAACTGCCTTGAGGAATTAGATGGATGGTTGTGGCATTCACTGAAATAGCACAAGAGGAAGAACATTTGATAGAATAGTTCAGTTTTGAACATAAGTGATTTGATGGGAAAGTGAGATGGGAAGTTGGGAATATCTGCAGGCAATTGAGTGTGTGGACTAAAATCAGAAGAGAAATATGGGCTGATTTTTCAGCTATCGTCTATCTACCTGAAGAAGTCTAAAAATTAGGAATCATCCTTGATACTTACCTCTCCTTCACCCATATCTAATCTAGTAACCACATGATATCGTCAAACTTATCTCCTAAAATACCTCAAATCTGGAATCTGTCCACTTGTCATCCCCACTGGCATCACTCTAATTCGAACTGCATCGATGGTTATAATAGCATACTAAATCTACTTCCACATCCACATTGGGCCCTCCAATATCTTCATGCTGGACCACAGTGATGTGAGAGAAAGAAAGAAAGAAAGAAAGATCGATCAAATCACCTACTCCCTCACTCATGTCATAGTTTTACCCTCCAATCATTTCCCATTGCTCTTTGAAGTAAACTGAACAGTAACATGGTTGGCAGGTCTCTGCACCAGGCTCTCTGGCCTTTACTTCCTTCTCTAATTCTATCTTGCTATTCCTTTTCCCTTACTCTGGTAAGGGAAACAACTCTGATCTTCTTTGAACTCCTTGGAGACTCTGTACTCCTTTTGATTTCTTCCCTCCCTCCTTTACCTAAAAACTGTGCATCTTGTAGATGTCTACCCAAATACCACTACCTTAGGGAAACCTGTATTTCTCCTTCAGTGTAGGTCAGATTTATGTGCTATACTTTCTTAGGACTATTTTCTTTTCCTTTGGAGCCATTAATTCATCTATAGTTGTAAATTTGTGTGTGTGATTATTTGATGAGTTCCTCATTAATGACTAAGTCCATGAGAGTAGGAACACTGCCAAGTTTTGCTCACAGCAGGAATCCATGTTTGACACATAGAATATGCTTTATAAGTATCTGTTAAACATGCAAATGAATGAGGTACAAAGTATTGGGCATTTCCATATATATAGTAATTCAAGACACTGGAGTAGACAAGAGCACTAAACAAAATCACATAGATAAGAAAGGCAAAGGGACTCTAATAGAAACACTGGAGAATATAAACGTTTAAGACAGGCGATTTTAGGACACACAAAGTGTCCCCTACAGGGACCAAGAAGGCCATACAGAGAGGTAGGAGGAAAACCAAGAAACTGGCATCATGGAAACCAAGGAAAAAAGAAGGAAAAGAAGGGGTAAAAGAAGGACATGTGGTCAACACACAGATGTCAAGTAGGAACTGCCTTACTCATTGAATTTAGCAAGAAGAATTTCACTGATGACACTGAGGAGGAGGAGGAGGATGCTAATAATAATAATTCACCTAACAATTACTGAACACTTACTATTTGTCACACACTGCTCTAAACTCTTTACATATATTAACATATTTATGACTCGAATTGCCCTGTGCAGTAGATACTGTTATTAACCCTACCTACTGGGGAGGAAGCTGAGACATAGAAAACTGTTTCAATGGAGTAGCGGATACATATCCCATATTAGAGTGTGTTGGACAGAAGAAGGAGGGGAGACAAAGAAAGGAAGAGAGTTAAAAGATGTATTGCAATAAATGTAAGTATTAAGGAAAGGGTTTTGTAGTTGGACAGGAGAGCGTGATAGAAGCAGAGGGTGTTTAAGTAGAAGAGATTTGCAGTAACTTAAATACTGATAGGAATTAGCCAATAAAGAGGGCTGCAATAAAAATGTAAGAGAGAGGAAATTCTTAAACTAAAGAGAATCTCAAATCACATTTGCACATTCCAAGAGAAGATATATGTTGAGAGAAACAATCAACCATGGGCCTTGACCATCCCTATACATTTTATGCCTGGTCACTCGCTTTACGCCAAATATTTTTCAGGGCTGTATTGCACAGAGAGGTGAGTTAATATCTCTCTTGAAAAAATGAGCAGGCTTATTTCCACTAACTATGAAAGTGGTGGACATCTCCAAGGTCAGTGTTTCCTTTGTATAATGCAACCAATTACATGTACAAGCATTTATAATAAGCCCTTGTGTCAGTGCTGTGGAATAAAGGGGAGACACAAGTTGACACAAACAAATGAAGCTTTGACTACTGCTTTTGCAAGAAGTAATCAAGTCTTCTGTTTCTGACCCAGAAGCCTCATGTCTTCTCTCAGCATCCAGTAATAGGTTAACTTGTTAGTGTAAAAGTAAGGTAAAAATCCCAGATCCTGCACAGTTCTTAACAGTATACAGAACAGAAATCACACACATAATCATCTGTTACTCTGGGTTAGGGAAAGCGTGTATGTTACAGAGTGGAAGGACATGAGAAGCCACAGAGGATTCTCCTGTCTTCTTCCTCTTTCCACTACGCTTGTTGATAGCTTATAGTTTTGAAACTATTAATGAAGCATGATGCTTGGTAAACCTCTCTGCTTGAGCCTGATGTGACAATCTGATCTTTTGCTTTAGCGCAAGAGACAAAGGAAAAGATGTCATGCTAGTGTGCCTTTGTATGCTTTTAAAGAACACTGAGGACACAAATACCCAGTCCAAGGAACCAAAAATTTTAATATATTGTTATCTCCTTGAGGACAAAAATGATGTGCTTTGCTTATCACTGTGCCTCCAGTATCTATGTCAGTGCCTGGCCCATAGCATATGCACAATAAGTATTTGTTGAAAAATGAAAAATGGGGAATAAGTGAGTAGTGGATAACTGAATTTGTAGAGGAAGGAGGAGAGAGAATGTGGAAAGGAACAGGGCAGTGCAGAATCCTAAGTAGTAGGACAATGCTCCTAAAGAGGAGTCTTCTTGTTTTTAATTTTTTAAATGACTTTATTTATTTATTTGAATGAAAGAGAGTGTGTGTGAGACAGAGAGCACACAAGCAAGGGGCAGGGGTAGAGGGAGAAGCACACTCCCGACTGAACAGGGAGACTGATGTGGAACTCCATCCCAGGACCCTGGGATCATGACTGGAGCTGACGGCCGATGCTTAGTGGACTGAGCCACCCAGGTGCCCCAGGAGGAGTCTCTTCAAAAGAGAATGAACAACAATATCAATGCTGCTGAAAATCAGAAAAAAGGGGGATTGAAAAAAGTAGATCTGCAAACTGTAAGGTCTTTCTGTTATAGTGCAGAATGTGGATAGTAAGTTAGCTTTCTGGGGATGTCTATTTCTTTAAAATTTTTCCAAGACCAGAATAGCCTATTCTTTGTTATTGAAAACAGCTGCCAAGGTTATGCTTTCATGGGTTTATTATATTGCTGCCTTATCTATAACATGACCCAATATCATCCCTGAGGACCACAGTAAGACAAGGCTCTAGTATATTGTAATACAATATTGTCGTAACAGTCTCTCTGAGTGAGGGAACAGCAAGCAATGACAATAAAGCATATACACAGAGCTTACTACAAACATCACTTTGACATATACTTAACAAGATGCAAAATTATTTTTGTACTTTGTAGGGTTAGTATCAATGAAAAAGCAAGTAAAACTGAACCTCAATAAAAATTCATGGGGTTGGTTCTGCTTAGCTAATTTTCTCTACATCCAATTCAACTCATAGACCATATACATTGATTCTTTTCAGTTTTTAAGGAAGAACCAAACTCTCAGTGGGCTGAGAACTAAATATGTTATTTCCAGGGCAGATAAGGTTTCACCCTGGACATTAGGTTAAAAAAACAGAAACCTTGAGTCAAACTCTTAGTTGACTTCTTCGAAGAATGAATGATACGGTCTCCAGGGATTTTTGTCTTTTCTACAGTGACGAGATCCACTTCCTCTTTTTCCTCTAGGTCCCACATAGCTCTAGCACGCAGAAGGTGCTTAGTTTTTCCCAAGCCAGTGGTGAATAGACACATCTAGATAGGTAGAAAATGTCCAAAGGAGACTGGAGAACCAAGATAGGCTTTGGAAATCAAAGGCAGGCAAGGAATAATGGTTGGCTAACTTCTAGCTTGACTGAGAGAACTGGGTTGATGTAGAAATTATTCAAAGACCTTTTTGAAGATCTCAAATGGGAGATGAGCACATGGAGCTCTGTATACTCTAGAGGCCACTGCTTAAAAGGTGCATCTTTTCTCAGGTGTTGGGATACAGGACAGAATTCACAGTCGGTTCAGTTTGGAGAGAGAGTGAGAGAGAGAGAGAGAGAGAGAGAGAGAGTGTACACGTGAGAGTGAGCAAGTGAGTGAGAGCTTCTCCAAGCCCAGATCCTCTCTTTCCCATTGACTATAGGAGTCGAGAGGAAAACGGTCCTGGGAAAGTAAATGTGAGGCTAGCATTCTTAACTCAGAGTGGCTTTTGATTAAGATCGCTTAAGGAGGGGTGCCTGGGTGGCTCAGTCCTTAAGTGTCTGCCTTTAGCTCAGGTCATGATCCCAGGGTCCTGGGGTATAGCCCCATATTGGGGTCCCTGCTCAAAGGGAAGCCTGCTTCTCCCTCTCCCTCCCCCTCTGCTGGTGTTCTCTCTCTTGCTGTGTCTCCCTCTATCAAATAAATAAATCTAAAAATTAAAAAAAAAAAAAAAAGATCTCTTATGGAGTGAGAGAGGGAGAGACAGACACATTGTAACAGCAGGCGGAGAAACTAAGAGAGTGGCTGATACAGGGCCTTAGACAGCTCTTGGTCACTAGGTAGCTGTGGAAACAAGATGAGGGGATCTACAATCTGGGAATTAAGACTCAGAAAAAGAGCTCAGAAACCAATCTCTCTCCTTTCTATTACAACTACCTCCTTTAGTTGACTTTCTCTCCACATCTCAACCTAAGGGATGGAATTTGCTAAAATAAACAGGCTGTTTTATAACATGCAGACACCCTACAATTTATACCATGCATGGGACTTTGATAGAAACTGTAATAATGATGAATTGATGTTTTGACTTTGGAGAGCTCTGGTAATGATTTTCTCTGCAAAAAATTTTTCTTCCTCTCTTCTTCCTAACTATAGAGGTCCTCTCTTGTGAGCTGAGATAGAGTGAATGCTGTTGCCACCCCTCTGTTCCATGATCACTACCAAATTGTTGGGTGGGCGTTGGGCCCTGGCTGACACAACCTGAGGCTCCATTTCCCTAGGCCTAATGATTAGATCAAAGAAGGTGACCCAAGCCAGGTAAAATTACACCTTACCAAGGACTTTTGCTCAAGCTACCAGGGAAGAAGCACTACCTTTTCGATAAAACTGCCTGAAGTTACACTCTATTTATATTATAAAGCTTGAGTTTGTTTTATATTTTTGTGAATATGTTAAATTGTGTGTCACTTCTAATTTCACCTCTGTTTTTTTCCTGGTAAAAATTTTTATTAAAATGCTAAAAATAACTCATTTATCCAATTGTAGAATTTGAAAGGACCTAAAAAAATAAACTAGTCCAAACTCCTACACACTGTAGGAGTCCCTTCTTCAATATTTTTAACAGATGGTTATTCAGACTCTGATTAAACATGTCCATCTATAGAGAGTATTATCTTTTTTATGTCTTTCTCTTCCTCCTACTTCTTCTTCTCCCCCTTGTCCTTTTATACTTATATGGCCTTACCACATTATAAAACATTTGGAAGGAAAAAAAATATATTTTTTTCCCACAAAGAAAGTTATTTTAAAACATAAAAAGTTTTATAAACAAAATAGTGCAAATGAAACAATGCAACATTTTGGTACTTTTTTTAGTAAAATTGGTACTTATCTTTAATTTATATTTTATTACATTTAAGAATAAACATATAATAATATAATAAACATATAATAATAAACATAAAATATAACTTATAAACAAACATATGTTTGTTTATAAAGTTATACCCCTTTTTGGGCAAACTATCTGCCTATGTTTTTTTGCCCATTATGACACTACATTCACCTGTTCTTTCTCTATACATTTCCTTCCTTGTCTGATGGTTACCAAAACAGGTACTATTTATCATTTTCAGTGTGATACTTAATAAGTAAAAACAGAACCTTTTTCCTTTTAGTTTTTTTCCCCTCTTTGCCAACAGTTTCAACCAAACTTCTAAGAAAGATCAATTTAATTTAAAGTACACCTCTAGTCCATCCAAGATTTAAGCATTTAATTAGAAATCCATTAAAATAATTGTATTCCCTTTTAATGTAGTCACTTAACCTGTAGTTAAATGTGACTTCTATTATTATAAAATAGCTCATATATAATCAAATATTATATTGCTTAAAATTATCTCAGAAACATTAACACTTGTAGATTAAGTACAAATGTCTTGAATTCACACCCTGAAGTTACTGTTCACAAAAAGAGTACACTGATTATATTCAAAAGCCCAACTGAAGCAAAACAATATTCCTTTTCTCATGTCTTTTGTTAACCACAACCAAATAAACTAGAACTGAGAGAATATAATTTAGGGATATTTCCCTCTTAAAATTAAGAACAATTTAAAAAACTCTTTCTCCCAGCATTTATTTCTTAGAGAATGACACATTGATGACTTATTATGTTGATATACAGAGCAAAGTAGATAAGTAAAGCATAAAAATACACATTTTGTGACCCATGACTGAACCTTTTTGTTTTTTGATAGTTTCAACACTGTAAGACCTACGCTAGTTCCCAACCTGACTCCTGGCTTCCATCTGTTTATTACCCCATTGCTCTTGATACTTCCTTCTCCTTTCTCTGCAGCTTCAGACCCTCATCTAACAGTTCCTCATTCACTACAGACTTCCTGTGCCTCTCTCCATGCAGCTGGAATATTATTTTGTCCCTTCCCGCTGACTCTCCAGAATCCCTTCCTCCAATGCCATCCCATGTCTACAGTGCCAGTTCTAAATAACACCTATCATCCATCAGGGCCAACTTATCCATTAGGCAGAGTGCCTAGTACCCACAATACTTTTAGAGACACACATAAATGTTTTAATATCTTTCCTTTCAAGTTAAAGAAAATATTTTAATATATAATACTAATATATCAACTTTGCATCAATGCAGTCATAAAATATAACTTAAATTTTTTTTATAGATGAAATGTGCCATTAATGCAAATGTGCCTTGGGTTCATGAAAATCATAATTAGGCCCTGCCATCCACTTAACTTGCTTGACCTCCAAGGACACCAAAAAAGGATAGCATTACTGAAAGAATTCTCACAACACACTCAGCTCATGTTGATTTTCTATTTTTATATCACACACACACACACACATGCATACACATAAACACTTAGAGGTAGCTTCATGGGTATGTGATCAAAACAATGACAGAGGGCCCTAGCTCAGAAGGCTCTGTGTTTAGAGTTTAGTGCTCTATGTTCACCGTCTTGAAATATTTAATCATTTTATCTTAGGACTTGTGTTTTGTAAATGAAGTTAGGTGTGATATTGCAGCATGAACCAGGAATTTGGAGCTTCAGTTGACACACATCTTTGCATCTTTTACCACCTCCCTTTCTTATAGGATGGGTTTTCTAAACTGCTAAGCACCTCTCTCCTGCTATATCCAGTTATCACTGCAACTCTCTGCTGCCCTCACCCCTTTGTGGGGGTTTGAACATGGATTGGGAGAGGATCAAGGTGTGGTGAAAGTCTCCATGCCATCTCAGTAGGTTATAGCAGCAGCTGTAATCCGCATCAGACCAGCAGCGACACAGCCCATTTGGAGGGCAACTTTGCAGAGGTTAGCCCTAATCCAGTACTGAATGAGTCTAAGCACAGAGAATCCTCGGGGTTCACCCATTCATTGTGAGTAAGGGTGTGCGCTGATAGGAAGGAGACAGGCTTTCCTTCCACCAGCCAGTGCACTGTGTCAGTGCTCAGGCATGCCCATGCTGAGCTGCAAGACAGGACTATGGGCCACCAATGAGTATTTGCATTTTCCCTAGTACCCCCACACCCAAGGAGCCCAATAACAAATAAAAAAACACCATGACAGGATGAGACAGGGACCACTAAAGAAAAAGGTTTTAAATTTCAGTACTTACAACAACATCTTTTTCTGCTTTTTGAAAAAGGCCACATATTTTCATTTTTGCACCTGGGTCTGGGATATGTAGGTCGCTCTGTACAATTCTTGGGTTCCAAGAGCTGCTCCTCTTGATCTTATTGTGAACCTTGAGCTAGCCGATGAGAGTTCCTTTGACTTCCCTCTTTATATCACAAAATACTTCCTATTTCCACCCCTGCCTCTTCTTCCTATGGGTACTAAAGTTAATTTCTCTACATGACACCCTTAATCTGATTCTATTCCATCCATCAGCCTTCATGACATCAATTGTTCTCTTCAGCTTAACTCTTCCTCTCTCCCTTACCATTGGTTATTATTCCCCTGTGTTTGCGACCCCCTCTTTCTGCCATTCTGCTCCTTCTCAACTCCAAAAGCTAGGGATCTCTGCTTCATGGCCATCTGCTCACCTGGCAGCACAGCCTCTCCTCTCGGTTCCCTTTCTTACCTTATAGTCACTGTCCTGGCACTCTAGTGATTCTCTCATATGTCCCTGAGAACTCCTTCCCAGTCCTGGGCATTTTCTGTCCTCTACCTGATTGCTCACCAAACAGGAGTAAACAGAATAACCAACAGAAGTCTTAACATAGCTGCAGTTCAAATACTCCATTTTCTGGGCCTCTAAGTAGTGTATGCTTTTGAGGGCGAAGACTGTGATTCTCCTTTGGCATCAACCTTGCCTTTTTCCTAAAAGAGATTTCTCTGGAGTACTATTTGATTTAGGAAAAAGTCCTTCAGGAATCTCAGAATCAATGAGACAACTCAAATGCAGTCCTTTAGACTGAGGCAAAATATTCAGTTTAGTCATATAAATTAGATGTACCAGCAGAACTGTACTTCTGCTATTCCCTCAAAAAGTAATCCTTAAAAATTATCCCTTATGTAAGAGAGTTTTATAAACTAATCTCTGAAAGTTACTGGTTATTTGCTGGGAGTTAATAGTATAATGGCAATTTCCAAAATTTTCAATGTGGTCCTAATACTTACAGGATGGACTGCGACCTCCTGACATCTGAGTCTAGCTCAGCTGCCCTGTAACTAAAGCTCTCCTTTCTAGACTTATAACTCATTACTTTGTTTTACGTCTTCAAGGCCCTTACCATATTGTATCACTCAGTATTGTAGAGGCTCCTTGCTAGTTCCATGCTAACTCCTACTTAGCTTCCTAGCTCCCAGATTATTCTGATCCCTGAACTGAGAGTGACGTCTTCATTTCCCCCAGGCTGAAATACTACCATCCTCCAAGTCCTGGCTGAAATTCTTCATCCTTCAAAAATATTTCCTTGATTCCTACAACTGGAAATGATTTAGTTCCCTGGAAAACTACAAAATATATATATATATTTATTTATTATATAAATATTTATATAATTATATAATTATATAATTTTTATATATTATTATAATATAATGATTATATTATTATATAATTATATATAATTTTTATATATATCATATGATATATAATATATATTTAATGGTATATAGTATTATATGTTATATATTATATTATATTAATTATATAATATATTATATATATATATATTTTTTTTTTTCCTGCCCTTTTCTCTTCTGAACATACCCTGCCTTGGAAAATGTCCAGGACTGGGAGGAAGTACTTAGGGACAGGAGAGACAGCCATTTAAGTGCCAGGACAGTGAATGCAATGTAGGAGAAAGAATTGAGAGGAACTGAGAGGGGTGATTGTCAATATTATTGACATCTACAGAAAGGTCCAAAGTTCTAGGAACATGACATGCTGTTTTCTTTGGCTCCTAGGCAATCCCAGGTAACCATCGGCCAGAAGAATACTTTTGTATTCTGCATTAAAATATAAGCTCATTGAGGCTGGAAGACATGGATAATTTTTCATAGCTATCGTTTGCATTAATCGAAGATAAAGTAACTTAGCATTTATTTAAGTCCTGTGAATCCCATGAAAAATATATTATTGGCCCCACTAGAGGCGTGTTTAGAAAATGAAGATGAAATAGGCTAAGTAATTTGGCCAAGGTCTGAGAGCAACTAGATGGCAAAGCCAGAACTTACACCTATAAGTTCTAATGCTAAATCTAGTGTTCTTTCTCCTTCATACAATACTCCCTATAGTCATGACCCCTTGTGCTTAGCATAATATCTTGGGCATAGTAGATAGCCAAGAGAGATTTATTAATTAAATAAATGAATGATAACATACATAAAGTACTCTTGTAGAAACAAGATAATTTGTTTAACATTAAAAGAGATTTAATAAAACAATTCATTTATCAAAAGACAAATCTTCAATAAAAAAGAATCATGCTAAGAATATAGTTAACCAATGTTAGAAACATTCCAGTAAGTGTCACAAAATAGTGTTAGATTTAAGTCATTCATTTTAGAGAGTGGATCTGATTTTAAAAGGGAGAAAACTCTGCCAGCACCTGATGTGATGGTATAAGGAAAATACAGTTTCAGGTTTATCATTTGAGTGTCTGACTACAGGCAAATAAGACACAGATGAGGTTCTCAATGAGAATTGAACAAGAAAGAGAAATGTGTAGGGGCTGAAGTGCTTTAGTAATGAAAACATGCTTTCTGCCCCTGTGCTCTTTCTTCCACTAGTGTTCTGAAAGTGATTTTGTGGATTCACAAAGGGAGCATAAATGAAAGAGATGGAAAGTACAGGCTAGTAACATTCAAAAGGAAGCAAAAACTGTCTGGATTCAGCCTGATAACGCTGAATGTGTCTAGGGACGGATTCTCTTGAAATTCGTACTTGATGCTCAAGAGGCTGTACCAAGAATTATCAGCTATAAGAAGGCACTCTAATTTAGCTTATGAAGCAGTTATTGCTCTGGTTGAATGGACATTGATTAGAAATTGGAAGAATGTGCTGTAGTAGGTCAGGGTTTTATAATGCATGTCTCAAAAATGGAAAGTTTAACCCCAAATATAAACTTTATTTGGAGGTAGACTTTAATTTAGAGTATTGCATGTACTTATGAAGAATCTGACATTTGTTATTACATATTACATAATGCTGTAGAGGAACTTACATTCTCAAAAAAGAGAAAAGCACAAAAGAGGCAATTCCAGAAAAAAGGAACATACGGAAGAGAAGGATTTAGAAGTATTTTTAAAGTATAATAGATTTATTTTACAATTAATATCTTGGTCTAAAAAAATATCTAAATAAATTATTTTAAGTATTGCAAAATTGAAACATCAAAAAAAAGGAAAATAAGATAATAATTTTATCTTGAAGGAAATAAAATAATTCAAAACGGTCCACCTATTTAATAAAATAAATGAACTGTAATAAATCAAAAATATCTTCAAAGAACACTTATTACATGCTTCAAACTGGTTAAGTGAAATAGCTAAGGCAACCCTAGTGGAATACTATGCAACAGTTTTTAAATAATAAGTCTATTTAAATGTGCTGGCATAAAAATAGTCTGTCATAATGGTAAGTAAGCAAGAAAGTTCCTGAATATACATGGGTCGATAAAGATATTTGCATATAGTGCATATATATATGCATATACATTTATGCAAATTTTTAGGATCTTTGAATATATACACAGATTTTTATGCAAATGCATATATGTCTTTGTTTTTAATAAACGCTTATAAGAAGACCACTAAGAATATACACAGACCAATGGTAAAATCTAAAAGTAAGCTTCAGGATGAAGGGTAGGAAGAACTACTAAAGAGAGATTTCACTTTCTTTTTATTATTTATACATATTATGATAAGAATGAATCATTTCTATATATTTTTTAAATTGCATGTATGATGTCTCCAAAACTGGTAACTGAAATCCCCAATGGCACCTGGCCTCTAATCTCTATTTATTAAAGACTGAACATCTTTCATATTCTAAATATAATATCATAATTACAACTATAGCTTTCTTAGGGTTTCTTTTAATTTCTTCATTAACTTAAGCTAGATTACAAGCAAAATCTATTGCTGGCATTTCAAAATTTGAACTTAAGGAAAAGAGCATCAATATTTGCCACACATTTAAGATTTTTCAAAATTTTGATATAATCAGAGAGCAAATGCTCTTCTTTCAAGGCTTAATGTATTCCCAACTAGTTGCTACATATACATGGCAGAGTAAGCTACATCTGATCATGATAAAACATTTAACTTGTATGTTGTATGTGTGTGGGGGGGTGACTCTCTACTACTTTATTAAGGGTTTAGCCACAAATTCTACAGAAAATTAAAAGGCCAGAAAATGGAATGATTACTGTTCCTTCAGTTTGTCTTTTACATCTGAATTATATTTGATAGTTGGCGAGTTGAACATTCTTTTAGCTATTCCACAGACAATAATTACCCTTCCTTCTATTCTGAATCTTTTATGCAAACCATATGGCACATTTAGAAATTTTGCAGGCTTTAATTAAAAGTGTCCGTTCAAATTAAACAAGGTCAAAAGAAAAGCTATACTGAGATCTACCAAATATTTTGGAGGAACTACACATAGGGAACAATATAACAGACACATTGTCAGTTAAATCTATCTGCAATCTTCATGTTGGTTTTTCATACACAAAAGCTCAGAAAACAAAGCACACCATGGGTTGGTCTTCTAAATATGCAAAGAAAGCTAAAATGTCAGGGAGGCAAAGAGGTAAGAGAAGAAAGCAGCATCTGCTCCATGATTTTGTGTGCCAGGGCTAAGAGTGTGCCCCAGCTCAAAACAGCTTGATGTAAAGTCGGTGCACATGTCCAACTCTGCTTGTGATCCACGAGTGTGGTGGACACTGCTATGCTGCCCAGATCCCTCTTCAGGAATGAAGGACTCAGACCCCAGGTGCCAGCAGTCCTGCCAGTAGACAGCCTTCAGCTGTCACCCCATTGGGAAACTGCCTCTGTGGAAGACAGCTTCTTTATCCAAGGATGTGACTCCTTTTGGGGCCAACCTAATCCAATGACTGGGAAATGCAGAGTGAAAAAGCCCCGACCCTGGCCCCAAGTCAGCAAACTTTAAAGGGCCATCTCAGCTTCAGAACTTCCTATGAGATCCAACACAGTTTTATGTGACTATGTCCCAGCTCATTTTCTTCCTGTTTCCTTCCTTTCCTTTCCACAGTTATGGAACCTAAAAGTGCCCTCTAATAAAATTCATGCACACAGGGGCACCTGGGTTGCTCAGTCAGTTAAGCATCTGCCTTTAGCTCAGGTCATGATCAGGGTCCTGAGATCAGGCCTCACACTGGGGTCCTTGCTCACTAGGCAGTTTGCTTCTTCCTCTCCCTCTGCCTCTCCCTCCAGCTTGTACTCTTGTCTTTTACTCTCTCTCTCTCTAATTAAAAAAAAAAAAAAAGAAAAGAAAAATTCGTGCACATTAATCTCCCTCTGAATCTGCTCCTGGGAACCTATCTGGTGACAGTTTATTGAAAAACCAGGCCAGAAATCAAATTGGAAACAGAATAATTCACAAGAAAAAAATTCTTCAAGAAAAATATGGTAAAAATATTAATGTTGGAAATAATTTTTATTTTCATGTTTCTATGAACATTTAATGTACTTCCAAACATGTCATATTTTGATGAAACATTTTATTATAATTTTTAAGAAGGAGTTTATTAGGGAAACCTATTGTTTCCTTTGCAAGGATCTCATGAGGTGAAAACAAAATATATTTATAATAAAGAGAGATGCAAGTGTAATAAAAAACTAGATGTTTGTTAAATGGAAACTGATAAACATTTGAAAATGAGTACCAAGGTCATTAAAGTGGAAGTCTGCATTTAAGAACCTGAGCAAAGCCCCACAGACATTGGAACTAAAGATAAAACATAGCAAAAAAGTGATAAAGTCTTAACCAAAAGACATATATATTGTTTTATATATCTAGGAAAGATTATTATTATTATTTTAAAGATTTTATTTATTTATTTGAAAGAGAAAGCATGCATGAGAGAGTGAGCTGGGGGTGGAGAAGCAAGCGTAGGGAAGCGGGGAGAAGCAGGGAGGCTGACATGGGGCTCTGGATCCCAGGACACTGAGACATGACGTGAGCTGAAGGCAAGTGCTTAACCTAACTGACTGAGCCATCCACACAGCTCTAGAAAAGACTATTTTTAATAGACATAAGTAACACTGAAAACTGGATTTTTTAATATGCTTTTGAACATAGTAGTAACAGAAATCTCTGGTTCACTCAATAGTTATTAGTAGTAGTGCTGTGTGAGGTTATTTGGAGGATACAAAACATTAAGACTTAGCTTCCACAGCCAAGATACTTAAAATGCAGCGTATTAAAACTTTCTTAAGAAAAGTCTTTTTTTGAAGAGGGAATCCAAAAATATTATAAACTCTGAATACACATTGAACTAAAGATGTGATTCTTCTAGTTTAATAGAAAGTCATATAACGGAGGGATACTTTTCTTAATTTCATCTAGTTATTAATTTACATTCCAAAGAGAAAGGAACTCTATTGTTTTCTTTATTACAATCACCATTATTTTGACTTACTACAAATACCTGGTAATTGTTTTATGTAAATCAACCATTAGAAAAGTTTAACTTTAATTGTAATCAACTCTGAACACAATGTATTCAAGACTGCCTCAAAAATTATTGAAATAAGAATAATACCATTTGGTAAAAGTACAAAAAATATAGAATAAGGATATTAAAGATTTATTTTTAAAATATATTATTTGAAAGAAAATTTGAATATTTGGTGCCATTTTCTTTATTAAAAATCTAATAATAGGGCTTAACAAATTTAATTGTTCAGAAATATATTTGAGCCCAGAAAAATATTTCAGAATACTTTAAATATTCTTACATCAAAATGTATGTCTAATACTCTCATGAATATTTTCACAGAAATTTAATGCACATCTTTCAAATTTAAATCACACATTATCTAAATGTCATCTTGAAAGTAATATACTGAATCTTTTTATTACCAATTTTTGAAAGGTTTTTCTTTCAATTAGAAGCAACTTGCATATTAAAAATCTCTTGGGGGGGAGGAGTCAAGATGGCGGAAAAGTAGCCGGCTGAGACTACTTCAGCTAGCCAGAGATCAGCTAGATAGCTTATCTAAAGATTGCAAACACCTGAAAATCCATCGGCAGATCGAAGAGAAGAAGAACAGCAGCTCTGGAAACAGAAAAACAACCACTTTCTGAAAGGTAGGACCGGTGGAGAAGTGAATCCAAAGCGACGGGAAGATAGACCCCGAGGTAGGGGCCGGGTCCCGGCAAGCGGCGGAGCAACGGCACACAAAATCAGGACTTTTAAAAGTCTCTTCCGCTGAGGGACATCGCTCCAGAGGCTAACCGGGGCAAAGCCCACACGGGGTCAGCGTGGCCTCAGGTCCCGCAGGGTCCAGAAGGATTGGGGGTGTCTGAGTGTCGCAGAGCTTGCGGGTATTGGAACGGGAAAGCCGGCTACAGAGACAGAGCCGACAGTAAGCTCGTAGCTCAGGGTGACCTTGAACCGGTCGCAGGCTCGGTGAGCTCAGAGCGCGGCCGGAGGTCAGGCAGACGGGAGTAACTGGGCGCGGTTCTCTGAGCGCGCACTGAGGAGTGCGGCCCTGGGCTCTTGGCTCCTCCAGGCCGGAGACCAGGAGGCCGCCATTTGTATTCCCGTCCTCTGGAACTCTATGGAAAGCGCTCAGGGAACAAAAGCTCCTGAAAGCAAACCCAAGCAGATTACTCACCCCGGCCCCAGGTTAGGGCGGTGTAATTCCGCCTGGTGCAGACACTTCAGAATCACTACAACAGGCCCCTCCCCCAGAAGATCAACAAGAAATCCAGCCGAGACCAAGTTCACCTACCAAGGAGTGCGGTTTCAATACCAAGGAGAGCAGCAGAATTCTAGAGGAGGAGAAAGCAAAGCACTGAACTCATGGCTTTTTCACTGTGATTTTTTTTTAGTCTTGCAGTTAATTTAATTTTTTTCTTTTTCATTTTTTGTTTTTTTTTCTCGCCTTCGGGTAAAATTTTTTTTTAAACTGTTACCTTTATCTTTTTTAACGATTTTTTACTAGTTTATCTAATATATATATTTTTACTTTTTTATATTTTTCTTAGGTGTTTTCTTTTTTTTTTAATTCTTTTCTTTTTTTTTTTTTCTTTCTCCCTTTTTGAACCTCTTTTTATCCGCTTTCTCCCCCCTCACGATTTTGGATCTCTTCTAATTTGGTTAAAGCATATTTTCCTGGGGTTGTTGCCACCCTTTTAGTATTTTACTTGCCCCTTCATATACTCTTATCTGGACAAAATGCCAAGATGGAAAAATTCAACACAAAAAAAAGAACAAGAGGCAGTACTGAAGGCTAGGGACCTAATCAATACAGACATTGGTAATATGTCAGATCTAGAGTTCAGAATGACAATTCTCAAGGTTCTAGCCGGGCTCGAAAAAGGCATGGAAGATATTAGAGAAACCCTCTTGAGAGATATAAAAGCCCTATCTGGAGAAATAAAAGAACTAAAATCTAACCAAGTTGAAATCAAAAAAGCTATTAATGAGGTGCAATCAAAAATGGAGGCTCTCACTGCTAGGATAAATGAGGCAGAAGAAAGAATTAGTGATATAGAAGACCAAATGACAGAGAATAAAGAAGCTGAGCAAAAGAGGGACAAACAGCTACAGGACCACGAGGGGAGAATTCGAGAGATAAGTGACACCATAAGACGAAACAACATTAGAATAATTGGGATTCCAGAAGAAGAAGAAAGAGAGAGGGGAGCAGAAGGTATACTGGAGAGAATTATTGGGGAGAATTTCCCCAATATGGCAAAGGGAACAAGCATCAAAATTCAGGAGGTTCAGAGAACGCCCCTCAAAATCAATAAGAATAGGCCCACACCCCGTCACCTAATAGTAAAATTTACAAGTCTCAGTGACAAAGAGAAAATCCTGAAAGCAGCCCGGGAAAAGAAGTCTGTAACATACAATGGTAAAAATATTAGATTGGCAGCTGACTTATCCACAGAGACCTGGCAGGCCAGAAAGAGCTGGCATGATATTTTCAGAGCACTAAATGAGAAAAACATGCAGCCCAGAATACTAAATCCAGCTAGGCTCTCATTGAAAATAGAAGGAGAGATTAAAAGCTTCCAGGACAAACAAAAACTGAAAGAATTTGCAAACACCAAACCAGCTCTACAGGAAATCTTGAAAGGGGTCCTCTGAGCAAAGAGAGAGCCTACACGTGGTAGATCAGAAAGGAACAGAGACCATATACAGTAACAGTCACCTTACAGGCAATACAATGGCCCTAAATTCATATCTCTCAATAGTTACCCTGAATGTTAATGGGCTAAATGCCCCTGTCAAAAGACACAGGGTATCAGAATGGATAAAAAAACAAAACCCATCTATATGTTGCCTCCAAGAAACTCATTTTAAGCCCGAAGCCACCTCCAGATTTAAAGTGAGGGGGTGGAAAAGAATTTACCATGCTAATGGACATCAGAAGAAAGCAGGAGTGGCAATCCTTATATCAGATCAATTAGATTTTAAGCCAAAGACTATAATAAGAGATGAGGAAGGACACTATATCATACTCAAAGGGTCTGTCCAACAAGAAGATTTAACAATTTTAAATATCTATGCCCCCAACGTGGGAGCAGCCAACTATATAAACCAATTAATAACAAAATCAAAGAAACACATCAACAATAATACAATAATAGTAGGGGACTTTAACACTCCCCTCACTGAAATGGACAGATCATCCAAGCAAAAGATCAGCAAGAAAATAAAGGCCTTAAACGACACACTGGACCAGATGGACATCGCAGATATATTCAGAACATTTCATCCCAAAGCAACAGAATACACATTCTTCTCTAGTGCACATGGAACATTCTCCAGAATAGATCACATCCTCGGTCCTAAATCAGGACTCAACCGGTATCAAAAGATTGGGATCATTCCCTGCATATTTTCAGACCACAATGCTCTAAAGCTAGAACTCAACCACAAAAGGAAGTTTGAAAAGAACCCAAATACATGGAGACTAAACAGCATCCTTCTAAAGAATGAATGGGTCAACCGGGAAATTAAAGAAGAATTGAAAAAAATCATGGAAACAAATGATAATGAAAATACAACGGTTCAAAATCTGTGGGACACAACAAAGGCAGTCCTGAAAGGAAAATATATAGCGGTACAAGCCTTTCTCAAGAAACAAGAGAGGTCTCAGGTACACAACCTAACCCTACACCTAAAGGAGCTGGAGAAAGAACAAGTAAGAAACCCTAAGCCCAACAGGAGAAGAGAAATCATAAAGACCAGAGCAGAAATCAATGAAATAGAAACCAAAAAAACAATAGGACAAATCAACGAAAGTAGGAGCTGGTTCTTTGAAAGAATTAATAAAATTAATAAACCCCTGGCCCGACTTATCAAAAAGAAAAGAGAAAGGACCCAAATAAATAAAATCATGAATGAAAGAGGAGAGATCACAACTAACACCAAAGAAATACAAACTATTATAAGAACATACTATGAGGAACTCTACGCCAATAAATTTGACAATCTGGAAGAAATGGATGCATTCCTAGAAACATATAAACTACCACAACTGAACCAGGAAGAAATAGAAAGCCTGAACAGACCCATAACCAGTAAGGAGATTGAAACAGTCATTAAAAATCTCCAAACAAACAAAAGCCCAGGGCCAGACGGCTTCCCGGGGGAATTCTACCAAACATTTAAAGAAGAACTAATTCCTATTCTCCTAAAACTGTTCCAAAAAATAGAAATGGAAGAAGAACTTCCAAACTCATTTTATGAGGCCAGCATCACCTTGATCCCAAAACCAGACAAGGATCCCACCAAAAAAGAGAGCTATAGACCAATATCCTTGATGAACACAATGCGAAAATACTCAACAAAATACTAGCCAATAGGATTCAACAGTACATTAAAAAGATTATTCACCACGACCAAGTGGGATTTATTCCAGGGCTGCAAGGTTGGTTCAACATCCGCAAATCAGTCAATGTGATACAACACATCAATAAAAGAAAGAACAAGAACCATATGATACTCTCAATAGATGCTGAAAAAGCATTTGACAAAGTACAGCATCCCTTCCTGATCAAAACTCTTCAAAGTGTAGGGACAGAGGGCACATACCTCAATATCATCAAAGCCATCTATGAAAAACCCACCGCAAATATCATTCTCAATGGAGAAAAACTGAAAGCTTTTCCGCTAAGGTCAGGAACACGGCAGGGATGTCCATTATCACCACTGCTATGCAACATAGTACTAGAGTCCTAGCCTCAGCAATCAGACAACAAAAGGAAATTAAAGGCATCCAAATCGGCAAAGAAGACGTCAAATTATCACTCTTCGCAGATGATATGATACTATATGTGGAAAACCCAAAAGACTCCACTCCAAAACTGCTAGAACTTATACAGGAATTCAGTAAAGTGTCAGGATATAAAATCAATGCACAGAAATCAGTTGCATTTCTCTACACCAACAGCAAGACAGAAGAAAGGGAAATTAAGGAGTCAATCCCATTTACAATTGTACCCAAAACCATAAGATACCTAGGTATAAACCTAACCAAAGAGACACAGAATCTATACTCAGAAAACTATAAAGTACTCATGAAAGAAATTGAGGAAGACACAAAGAAATGGAAAAATGTTCCATGCTCCTGGATTGGAAGAATAAATATTGTGAAAATGTCTATGCTACCTAAAGCAATCTACACATTTAATGCAATTCCTATCAAAGTACCATCCATCTTTTTCAAAGAAATGGAACAAATAATGCTAAAATTTATATGGAACCAGAAAAGACCTCGAATAGCCAAAGGGATATTGAAAAAGAAAGCCAACGTTGGTGGCATCACAATTCCGGACTTCAAGCTCTATTACAAAGCTGTCATCATCAAGACAGCATGGTACTGGCACAAAAACAGACACATAGATCAATGGAACAGAATAGAGAGCCCAGAAATAGACCCTCAACTCTATGGTCAACTCATCTTCGACAAAGCAGGAAAGAATGTCCAATGGAAAAAAGACAGCCTCTTCAATAAATGGTGCTGGGAAAATTGGACAGCCACATGCAGAAAAATGAAATTGGACCATTTCCTTACACCACACACAAAAATAGACTCCAAATGGATGAAAGACCTCAATGTGAGAAAGGAATCCATCAAAATCCTTGAGGAGAACACAGGCAGCAACCTCTTCGACCTCAGCCGCAGCAACATCTTCCTAGGAACAACGCCAAAGGCAAGGGAAGCAAGGGCAAAAATGAACTATTGGGATTTCATCAAGATCAAAAGCTTTTGCACAGCAAAGGAAACAGTTAACAAAATCAAAAGACAACTGACAGAATGGGAGAAGATATTTGCAAACGACATATCAGATAAAGGACTAGTGTCCAGAATCTATGAAGAACTTAGCAAACTCAACACCCAAAGAACATATAATCCAATCAAGAAATGGGCAGAGGACATGAACAGACATTTCTGCAAAGAAGACATCCAGATGGCCAACAGACACATGAAAAAGTGCTCCATATCACTCGGCATCAGGGAAATACAAATCAAAACCACAATGCGATATCACCTCACACCAGTCAGAATGGCTAAAATCAACAAGTCAGGAAATGACAGATGCTGGCGAGGATGCGGAGAAAGGGGAACCCTCCTACACTGTTGGTGGTAACGCAAGCTGGTGCAACCTCTCTGGAAAACAGCATGGAGGTTCCTCAAAATGTTGAAAATAGAACTGCCCTATGACCCAGCAATTGCACTACTGGGTATTTACCCTAAAGATACAAACGTAGTGATCCAAAGGGGCACATGGACCCGAATGTTTATAGCAGCAATGTCCACAATAGCCAAACTATGGAAAGAACCTAGAT
This sequence comes from Mustela lutreola, assembly GCF_030435805.1. Lineage (NCBI taxonomy): Eukaryota > Metazoa > Chordata > Mammalia > Carnivora > Mustelidae > Mustela > Mustela lutreola. The sequence continues at coordinate 131,758,932 of NC_081291.1, forward strand.
GTCCATCAACAGATGAATGGATCAAGAAGATGTGGTATATATACACAATGGAATACTATGCAGCCATCAAAAGAAATGAAATCTTGCCATTTGTGACAACATGGATGGAACTAGAGCGTTTCATGCTTAGCGAAATAAGTCAAGCAGAGAAAGACAACTATCATATGATCTCCCTGATATGAGGAAGTGGTGATGCAACATGAGCGCTTAAGTGGGTACGAGAAGAATAAATAAAAGAAAATGGGATTGGGAGGGAGACAAACCATACTTGACTCTTAATCTCACAAAACAAACTGAGGGTTGCTGGGGGGAGGGGGTTTGGGAGAATAAGGTGGGATTATGGACATTGGGGAGGGTATGTGCTTTGGTGAGTGCTGTGAAGTGTGTAAACCTGGTGATTCACAGACCTGTACCCCTGGGGATAAAAATATATGTTTTTAAAAATAAAAAATTATACTAAAAAAAAAAAAATCTCTTGTTTATTTCCTCATACCAAACTCACAATGTTCAAGACCTTAAACATAACTCCTTCTCAATTAATATGAGGAAAAAAGGAGTAATGCAGCAATTGCTCTTAAAAACATTTCTGAACATAGAAAGGGAGAAGCAAATTGTTGGCAATCCAGTGAATACAGTTGAGCATGCTCATTAGCATCTTATACAAACGTCTTAGAATACTTTATTAAAAACTCTGACAACATCCCTAAAGGATGGAGATAATAAAACTTTATGTACCCGTTTCCAGAAATGTTAAGGGACTGCAGAAAGGGTTAATTTTCTTTTCTTCTCTTCTATTCCCACCTCCCCCATAAAATGAAAGACAAAACTACTTTGGCTGATAAATGTAGGGCTGGTTTCTAGTTGACATGATTCTTTCTGATGTCGTTGGTAATACTCATTCTAAATTTTACCTACTCTTTTAAAACATGTCTGTAGGGGCGCCGGGGTGGCTCAGTGGGTTGGGCTGCTGCCTTCGGCTCGGGTCATGATCTCAGGGTCCTGGGATCGAGCCCCGCATCGGGCTCTCTGCTCCGCAGGAAGCCTGCTTCCCTCTCTCTCTCTCTCTCTCTGCCTGCCACTCTGCCTACTTGTGATCTCTGTCTGTCAAATAAATAAATAAAATCTTTAAAAAAATAAATAAATAAAACATGTCTGTCAATGAGCTCAAAGAGAAAACAGAGGAGCAAAGAAGCTCATGATGACAGGTTGGATTCCAGTATGAAACCTAAAAGAATTACTCACAAGAAATTATTGTAAAAAGGCTACTTACTATTTTGTACCCTTAAGCAGCTTTCATAAACAGGTATATTTTGATAAAAAAAGAAAAAAATATAAGTAACCCTATGCCCCCCATTAGTGAAAAGCAAAAAATACATTTAATGCATATGTCATTGTGCATCAACCAGGACTATTACCATTATCAAGGGTGACACAGTAGAACCTTCTCTTCGAAAAATAAAAATCAGAATTTTAAAACCTAGAGCTTTACACAATCTTCTTTATCTAAAGAAATAGGACCTTACTCTGTGCCTACTCAAGCTTATCTCATGCATAAACATTTAACTATATTTTTAGGATGACAAAAGTAATACACTATTATTGTTGACAAGGTGGACATTACAGAAAAGAATTTTTTAAAAGGAAATTAAATATCCTATAAAACCACTATTGGGAAAGAGAATGGTAACATTCTGGTGTATTTCTTTATAGTCTCACATGACTATTGTATCTGTACTTCTATCTTAATGAATTTCTTTCCCAGACCCCATATCCCTATCTGTATCAAAGTGTACTTCAATATCTGCTTTATTTATTTTTCAATCTCTTTGTATATATATCTATGTTTCAGGTAGTAGGTGAACCCCAAGTCATTCCCTCATTTCCTTGGATCTTCCTTCAAGATATTCTTGCAGGAAACTTTCTCTCCCATTTTTTTTCTCCCCAAGAAGGAGTGGGGAAGGGGAGCAAAGTTCTCCATCTCATGGCAATACCTGTATCTGAAACTGGCACAGCCCCATCACCAGCTAATTAGTTTCCTAATTCTATTTTAACCCTGTGGTTCTAGTTATCTGCTGCATTTTCTTTTTAATATAAAATTCAAATCATGCTGAATATATCTGTATTCTGCTTTTTTCACTGAACAGTGCATCATAAACATTTTCTCAACTTGTAATATATTTTCAAAATTACTGCTTAATATTCCAGTCTGTTATTTATACTTCTAATGAACTTTATTGTCTAAAAGTCCATAGCTAACTGAGAGGAACAGACCAGAAATCAGAGAGACATGTAGTAAAACTGATGAAGACATAGAATAACTATAAAAAGCAGACCCAATACTCATAAAAAGTTTGGGTTTTTTTTTTTTGTAAAAGTAAATATATGTGTACATAAGTTACATTCACAGAGAGGCAAAGTTAAGTCAATCCACGCACTGGTGAAGAATCCAAGGAGGGGTGTTTTTCATTTGTGTTAGGTATTTACTTTATTCCACCACAAGACACAGTATCTGTCCATTTTTACTCGCTTTGTTAAACGAAATAAAATCTGCACTGATCTCTATCAGGCAAGAAATTCTTTCTCAATCCTTTCATTGGAGAAAGAGGCTTCTCCTCAGGGCAGCATAAGTTCTGGGAAACGGCCCCACCCTTTGGTACCCAGCAACCACTCAGAGGCAGGGCTCTCAAGAGCTCTGGGAGATAGCATCTTGGCCACTCATGTGCCATGTTTGGGAATGGGGTGGGCCCTTTTGTTAAGACTGGGAGCCTTTGCACCTAGAGGCCATTTTCTTCTGGCTCCAACATGTTCCTAGACATCCTGCAGTCATGGGGCATGAAGTGGCTCTCACCAGAGACATCAACACATCCATCTCCTCCCCAAGTCCCCAGCAACTTCTCCCCCACATCCTTCTCAGGCTGCTCCTGCCTCTTCCTCCTTTTCAATGTTGTCCTGAATCCTTTCCAAACTTTGGAGTCCAATAAAATTTCTTTCAGGTATGGACACTTAGAAAGCATGTAGTGTGGCAACTACTTTATGAAGCAAGGGGGCCCAAAACCCAGGGAAGGGGGTGCCTGCATTCAGGGAGGGGAGGGCAGATGGGACAAAGAATCAGGTGGAGAAGTCCTTTCTTACTTTCTTGAATTCCAAGGCCATAGCAACAGGAAATGCATTACTGTCATTACTATTGCAATGCATTATTTTTATTTCCAGTAATTTGAGTTTTGAAAAGTTTTCATTTAATTAAAAAAAAGAGTTTGTACCTAAACATAAAAATACCTGTAGAAGTCTTGCTTATTCCAAATGACTAATTGCTGGAGATACTGAGATTATCTTGGTATTGCTGTAGAACTTTTATAAACGAAAGTACATTAACTGATTGCATTCTCCAAAATACATCCTAATCACTCAGGATAGAATTCAAAGACCACACATGGTTGGCTAATATTCCGTAAGTCACTCAGCACCCTACCATTTGCATGTTGTCAAAGAGTTAATGAAAAATTCATAGAAAACGTGATTACACTGGTAATTTTGATTATTTCAGGTCTTTATTTATAAATCCAGATAAAACAATGCTAATAAAACTAGCCTACTTTTACCATGCTTTACAATACTTTCCAATGAAGCCTATTTTGTTACAAGTGTTCCTAGAATGAGAATTAGCTGATAAGAATGTTGGTAAATAAGGGAATTAGATCAATTTAATGCACTGGTTCAGAGTCTAATTTTTTCCAGCATATTAGTTTTTCATTTTTTTGTTTTTTGTTTTTTGGGGTTTTTTTTTGGGGGGGGGGTGGTCTCACCACATACCAGCTACTAAATGTATACTATATACCTGAAATACACAAAGTGTTGCAAATTATGGAACTAAAAACAATGCCTACTCACTCCATATTTTTCCTCTCAACTTGGGTTGGCCACATGCTTGCTCTTTTTTTTTCTTTAAGATTATATTTATTTATTTGAAAGAGACAGAGAAATCCTAGCAGGGGGAGAGGGACAAGCAGACTCCCCACTGAGCAGGGAGCCCAACACAGGGCTCAGTCCCTGAGATCATGACCTGAACCAAAGTCACATGCTTAACTGACTGAACCACCCAGGTGCCCCACACATGCTTGCTTTTATTTGTTTTATTTTTAAAGATTTTATTTATTTATTTGTCAGAGAGAGAGAGCGAGCACATGCAGACAGAGTGGCAGGAAGAGACAGAGAGAGAAGCAAGCTCCCTGCTGAGCAAGGAGCCCGATGTGGGACTCAATCCCAGGACACTAGGATCATGACCTGAGCTGAAGGCAGCCGCTTAACCAACTAAGCCACCCAGGCGTCCCACACATGCTTGCTTTTAGAGGCATATGTGCTTGGTGTACTTAGACTGGTCGTCTAATTCAAAAGCTCCAACCTTTTCTTACTCTCTATCAAGCTGTATTCTTTCCTGCTTTCTCTGTCTCTGTCTCACACACACACACCTTGCTAAGGTAAGGTCCTATATTTACTACAGAATTTCTTTTTAATGATTTTAATTTGTCTTTTGAACCACAGTAGTATTTTTATTAGCATGATTGTTTTAGATAAAGCTTTGGTTATAAAGTTGCATTTGCTTTTAGTAGTATGCCCTTCATATTTTTATAGTTGCATTACTTTTAGAGGTATGATTATTTTAGGATCTCATGTTATAGCAGAAAGACCTATAAAAACCTGTGTATCCTTTCTGAATCTCTTAATAAACTTAAAAGTTAAGTAGAATTTTTTTACAGATGAAGAAACAGAGGCTTGGAACACCTGGGTGGCTCAGTTGGTTAGGCCGCTGTCTTCGGCTCAGGTCATGATCCTAGGGTCCTGGGATCGAGACCCGCATCAGGCTCCTTGCTCTGCAGGGAGCCTGTTTCTCTCTCTGCCTCTGCCTGCTTGTGCACTCTCTCTCTCTCTCTGTCTGACAAATAAATAAATAAATTCTTTAAAAAAAAAAAAAAGAGAGAGAAAGAAAGGAAGAAAGAAAGAAACAAACAAACAGAGGCTTGAGGAACTTAAATCATCCATCCATTAGCAAATGGCAAGTAATGTAGACTGGAGACTGAAGTCCTGATCTGCTCATTCTGATTCTAGTGCTCTGGTCACAATACTACACTCAACACCTTTTTTTTTTTTTTTTTTTTTAAGATTTTATTTATTTATTTGAGAGAGAGAAAGAGCACAAGCAGGAAAGGGGCAGAAGGACAAGGAAAAGCAGACTTTCTGCTGAGCAGGGAGTTCGATGTGGGGCTCAATCCCAGGACCCCGGGATCATGACCTGAGCTGAAGGCAGATGTTTAACTGACTGAACCACCCAGGCGCCCCTCACTATCTTTAATAGCTATCTGCATAAATTATTTTATTAATTATCACCTGATTTATAAGGTGGCTCATGTTGCTTTAGATAAGTATCTCAGGTTTTGATGTTTATTTGTTTTATGCGTTCACAACATGTCTGCATTGTTACTCTTATTTCTGACTCCCCAAATACCCAGAGTACCTTTTTCCCTCCACTTCCTATTCCCATCCTGTGGAAATAAGAACACAATGAATCAGACGCCCTGCCCAGATGCGGAAGTCTGAAGAAGAATGCTTCGCTTCCTAAGTGAACACCTCGTGACTGCACACTGGACCTGGTCTCTCCATAGTCTAATGTATGCTGGAAGTAAATTACGGATCTTCCCACCAAAAAGAAAACAGACCTGGTTAAAGAGGGTTTGTGGATTATCGGATCACCTTGTTATCCTCAACAGAGCTACACAAAATAAGTCATTTATTCACAGCTACACATTGTGCCTTTACTGAGCACCTCTCATGAATCAAGCACATTTTTTAAAAAGATATTTATTTATTTATTTGTTTGTTTATTTATTTATTTATTCCAGAGATAGCACAAATGACTGGGAGGAAGAGCAGAGGGGGAGGGAGAGGGAAGGAATCTTATGCAGATTCCATGTGTGACCCTGAGATCATGACCTGAGCCAACACCAAGAGTTGGACACTTAACTGACTGACCCACCCACGAGCCTGAAGCAAGCACATTTTTAGGGTCTGGAACACAAACAAACATGGCACAGCCCTCTGCTCTCTAATCAAAGCAATAAAGATCCTATGTGAAGTTCCACTGAAAAGACAGAGTTCAGAGCCATGGTTCTCAACCTTTATCGTATTCAATTTACCTGGAGGATTTGTTAAAACAGATTTTAACTGGGGCCCAAAAATTTACATTTCCAACAACCTCCAGGATGATGCTGAGGCTGCTGGGTACCTAAACTGAAGAAACTTTTATTATGTGTAAAAATGGAGTTTCAGAATAAGGCCTCACGCATAGGATTGTCTTGAGGATTAAAGTAGTCGACAGCATAGATCCTGGTACATAGTGAGAAGTCAATAAATGTTAGCTTCTAATATTATTTTTACTATTTTCATTATTATTAAGGGGTTTCAGGAGGATTCTTCCAGATTCTCTCTCTCTCCTACCTCAGAATGTCTGAAATCCCTTTAACCAAAGACAAACCAATAAAAATTAAATAAAAGTCTCCATGAGAGTTTACTTCCAGTAATACTAGGAATTAAATCAGCGATATCATATCCTTCCGTTATTCTGCTTTTGAGAAGGTAGAGACCCCTGGGGCTCTAAAAGATGTTGATAAAGGTGAAAGAATTATGTGAGGAGAACACAGAAGCAATAACAACTGAAGAGCTTGAAGTAAAAAAAGAAAACTTAGACCTTCTCCTGAAGTCTGCCCTATCCCCACTTAACACACAAAATTTCCTTCCAACAAGTGAAGTTCCATCTACATTCTATTTGTATCTGTAAAACCCATTATTATTATAATAGTAAAATCATTAAAGAAGAAAATGTTAGACTCTTTTTTTTTCAGTTGAAGGTCTGCTGTTTTAAAATTCAAGCTGTGTCCGGTTCTGTTACATGACAGGCCCCCTGAACATTCCCTCAGCAGGACATGACACATGTTAAAAATAAGGTTATTGAGTAAGAAATACAGAAAATAATGATTGATCTCCCATGGAAAACAGCTGCTTCTTGTTAGCAGCTAAACAAATGTCCTCTCTCTGGGTTTTGCAGAAGTCTTAATTCTATATGGAAGTAAAAAAAACAAAAAACAAAAAACAAAAACCAGTGAAGGCATAAACAGCCTAAAAGAAATATGGCAAATGTTTTCTATTAAGATAATTTCTTTGAAATTTCAAGTACATAAAAATCTTGAAACAATAATTTTAAAAAATGATGCCTGCCCGAGGTCAATGAAAAAAAATGAGACTTTTTTTTTTTAAATAGATGAGTTCTTCAGTACACATAGGACAATGTAGGGAGAAAAATCTGAATCCAAAAAGACTTGAACAGTAGACAACACAAGCAGATTAATATAGTGTCCCTGTGATAAGCTATTCTTTGGTTTAGTTTCTTTCCTTTTTTTTTTTTTTTTTTAAAGAGTTTATTTATTTAGAGAGAGAAAGAGAATGAGCATGAACAAGGAGAGGGGCACAGGAAGAAGGAAAAAATCTCAAGCAGACTCCCCACTGAGCATGGAGTCCGATGTAGGACTCCCTACCTCTTGACCCTGAGATCATGACCTGAGTTGAAATCAAGAGTCAGACACTCAACCAACTGAGCCACCCAGGTGTCCCTGGTTTGGTTTCTTGTTAAAGATGTGATGACCTATATAAGTATATGAAGAATACAGTTTCTTTGGGTTTCCTAGATGAGATTTAATTAGAATTCCAAGGAGGAATATAGGATTAGGTTTCTGTAAGCCTCTGGTCACAACATTTTCACCAACCTATCAATATATAATGTTGTTTTGTGTAGGTTTATATTTAAAACACTATATTTAATATACTTATGTTATATATATACATGGATCATTTTAAATAGCACAATCGTGAACAGAAACCACAAATATATATATATAAAAAAAAAGGCATTACATAGGCTGCGAAAAAAGAACACTAGTTTACAGTATGAAAGCTAAAACAAGAAGGCAAAATGTTGCTTTGTTTAACCTCAGGTGGGAACATGTGCATTGGGTGACTCTGTTCATGTCCAAAAGTGAATATGAAAGCACTGAGTATTGATTTGGGGGTTAAAAATAAACTTTAGTGAGTAGGTGAATTCACAAATAATGAAGATTGACTGTATATTCTTCACCATTTTGAAGATCTTGCTCTATTTTCTTCTAGACTGTACTATGACAAATCATCTGTCATTTTGGGTAATCTGTCTTTTTTATCTTGCTTTTAGAATTCTCTCCTTACCCTTGAAGTTCTGAAGCTTCACTATAATGTAAATCAAATTGTATATTTTTCTCTAATTCTAGAAAAACAATTTTTTAGTCATCATCTCTTCAAACATTACTTCTCTATCATTTCTCCTAATATATATATTTTTGAAATTTTTAATATAACATATATATGTGTGTGATTATATATATGATTATATATATGATATTCTTTCATATGTTTCATCTCATCATGTAATTTAATTATGTGCAAAATGAAGTCTTTATCACTATCTTTTGATTCTTAAGTATATCTATGACTATATCTACTATTTCTACGACTTATATTATGACTTCTTTTTTTGGATTCACATCTGCCAGTTTGGGTTTCACTATTTTCTTTTAGAATTCCTTTCTTTTTCTTTTGAGAATCTTGAACAAACTTATTCAAGGGGCACCTGGGTGGCTCAGTGGGTTAGACCCTCTGCCTTGATACCCTAGTGTTAAAGGTTGAGTTGTGTCTCCCTAAAATTTATGTGTTGACATCCTAACCTTCAGTAACTCAGAATGTGATAGAGTCATTGCAGATGTAATTAGTCAAGCCAAGATGAGGTCATACTGGAGTAGGATGGGCATGTAATCCAACATAACTGGTATCTTTATGAAAAGAGTGCTTTATGAAGAGAAAGACACCCATATAGGGAAATTCATGTGATGATGAAGGTGGAGACTGGCATGATGCTTCTACAAGCCAGCAAACACCAGATATTGCCAGCAAAGTATGACAAGTTAGGAGGCACACTTAGAAGAGATCCTTCCCTGGCACCTTCAGAGGAAGCATGGCCCAACAGACACCTTAATCTCAGACAGCTAGCCATCAAAAATGTGACACAATATATTTCTGTCATTTAAACCCCCCAATTTGTGGTACTTTGCTATGGCAGCCTTAGCAAATGGATACGCTCCCCAGGTTATCTCAGTTTCTACCTTTAATTCTTGGTATCTTGTCTGTTTCCAGATTTGGTATCCCAAAGGTCTTCAGCGTCAACCAACTCCATCCACACCTGTTTAAAACTCCACAATTCTGTTTCTTTTTTGCTAAAATGAAAAATTTGCCTTTTAATTTTTTTTAGTTTGACTGTAGTCACTTAATTTTATTTTTTTGAAACGTTTATTTATTAATTTGTCAGAGAGAGAAAGAGAGCACAAACAGAGGGAACAGCAGGCAGAGGGAGAGCAGACTCCCCATTGAGCAAGAAGCCCAATCTGGGACTGGATCCCAGGACCCTGGGATCATGACCTGAGCTGAAGGCAGACATTTAGCTGACTGAGCCACCCAGGCATCCCATTCTTACTTAATTTTAAAAACATATCTTATTTAGCACTACTAAATCTCTGGAAAGGATAAAGGAGTTTACTATAAGAATTTGCCATATAATCTTTTCTGAAAATCTCCATTTTAAGTATTCTGTAAAACATATAGATAGTAAAATATATATAAGAAAGGACATTTGTAAGAAGAAAGAAAAGATATAACAGTGTATATTCTGATCCACAGTTTTAAGAATATTTTACAAAGGGAGGTGCCTGGATGGCTCAGTTGGTTGAGCATCAGATTCTTGGTTTCAGCTCAGGTCCTGATCTTGGGGGTGGTGAGATTGAGTCTGCTTAAGATTCTCTACCTCCCTCCCCATTGGGATTCTACCCTGCCCACCCTACCCCACCCCCCACAATTCCTGCTCACATGCATGTGGGCTCTCTTTATCTCTCACAAAGAATATTTTACAAAGGAAAACAAAATTACAAAACCACAAAGCAAAGAAAGGAGAGCAAATGAGGAAACAAAGAAAAGAAGCTATTGTTCTTCCCCAGAGCATAGGCCAAGATTCCTCTATATACAGATTCAAAGGAGCAAGTAAGATCTTAAAAAAAAAAAAAAAAAATCAGTTATCAAAATATATGATAATTTCTGTTTGCCTTTGAATAATATTAATATTCCTCTGATCTATTGTTCTAGACCTAACAGTCCTCTTAATTCCTCTAGTGTGCAGCTTTCACACATATGTCTGTATATAGGAAAACAGCATTAAAACAGGTCCCCCAAGGAATGGGTGTGGGTGGTGCCAAACTTCTCAGGTCCTCTTGGAAGCTAGGCATGATGACATAGTTTGCTACACAGGGACTAACATCCATATGCATTTGTGCTATTTTCACTGATGAACAGCTTGAGAAGGATTCATTAATAAAACCTTTCAATGATTCCAGATTCAGAGAGTCTGCAAACATCAGCCATGACCCAGAAACAAATCAAAGCAGCCTAGAAAATTTTAAATAGACTTGAACTTAGTTTGGAACACGCATTTAAAAATGTCCAATAAACCTAGGATCTAGGTCATACTTCTAAAAAACAGACTACAGTTACATAAGATAAATGCAATGGAATGAGTACTCACTAAATTGTTATCAAATTTTTATTGTATTTATTAAAGGAAACATTTCTGAAATATTGGCTAATATATATTCAACTTAAATTCTTCATTAGAGAGATTATAAATGTCTTTGCAAGATATATATGGTGGCAGTTGGCATTGTACAAAGAGTGTTAGATTTGGGGTTAAAAAAAAAAAAACAAAAAGGCTAGTTCCACCATTTACTGATCACAAGCAAAACTTTTAATCTTTCTAGCTCCATTTTCCTCACAACTGGAAATAGGAATAATAATACATTCTACTTAAATAATAAGTCATATAAATTACATAGTGTTATTCAGCAATAAATGTTAATTTACACTACTGTAAAAATTTAGGGGAAAAAATAACTGAAAACAAAAAATGAAATTTAGCATAGACTAATGATCCCCTTGAAAAAGTAAAGACACACCACAGCATTGTTATTTTAACTCATGAAAGGGTATAAACGAGCATAGTCGGAATGTCTGGGAGACTCAGGTGAGATTGGGCTCAGAGAAACTGTTTCCCTGATCTTTCTGATTCATGCTCTGACCCTCAGCGTGGCAGATTCAGAGGTTTGAATGTATTAGTTCACATTGAGGGCCTGAGAGACAAAGTGCATATCAGTTCAAATGTATGCCTATTTATGGATATATTAGTAGTTTAAAAACCTGAACTGTTCTTCACAATGAATTGTGTGCCTAGGGAGTAGATCTACTCAGGAAACCAAATGATAGATGAGAAGCTGGCCTTGTCAATCTGACCCAAGAAAGTCATATGCCTTTAACATTTTGTGCCCTCAAGCTCAATAGTTCCAGTGAATTGTCATCCTCTACTATACATTATTTCTCCATTTTTGAACAAGACGAGCAGAAAAGCAGGCTCTTCTTTGGGCAGAGTCAGAAACATTCAATTAGCCAACATGTATTTTTTATGATCCAACAGTGTCCTGGGTTCTAGATAGAAATAAAGATGTATGAAAACAGGGCTACCCTTAAGAAGCTTTGAGTCTAACAAACAAAGTGAAGATGAGGTGAAGTGAGTACTGCGTGAATTTTGTATGAGTGTGCTGTTGAGTGGTGAAAAAGGGGAAGGAGGCTAACATTTTTGGGTGCAGGGTAGGAGGCATTCCCACATGTCGTCCCATCCAATTTCACCCTCCCAACAACTCTGTGGGATAGAGATGTAATCCACACATCAACTATGGTCACCTAGTTCTTTAAATTCTGGAGAAGATTGGCTCCAACAGTCCTTTTGTTGCAACTGGCTCTCAGTTGATAGGTTCAGTGGATAACCCAGGAAATGATAGGCTCATTCACAAAAGGCTTTTACGTCCTCCTGTATGTAGGGCTTTGAGAGAGTAGTATGAATGTCCTTGCTACACAGTGCTTTCATTTATTACATATTATAAATTGCATATATTTATTTTACGGAATGTACTGTTTTTTATGTTTTCATAGTTATAACTATAAAATTTTACTTAAGTACCCCTATGCCCTTTATTCTCTAAAGTGTTCTAGTTTGGGTAATAAATGTGATGATTATCTACCCCGACACTCAACAGGACCAGTATGCTTGGACAGTCATCTATAAGGATGCTCTTAGAATCATTGCACCTATCCTAGAAGTCCCACCCAGCCATGGGCCAAGAGTTTTCTCTATTGATTTTTAAGTGGAATACACAATTGTCAACTGGTACACCAAACCTCAGCCAGAACCAGAAGAGTTTTCTGTCCTCAACCAGACCGGGAAACTCCCAATGGCCACCTGGGGATGTTTAACCCACCATCATGTTGACCTCACTGTACAAAGGTAGGATTTATGCCAATAAATCTCTAAAATTATTTTATTGTGATCATATTCCAGATTGCTTACTTGCCAAAGAGGAAGAAAATATGGATTATATTTTCTCAACCAAATTTTGGTATGCATTAATCAAAATCACCTTATGTATGTATAAATATATTTATATAATGAATGTTAATAAAATAAATATATATCTAATAACATCCTTAATAAATTGCCTTCATTAAAAACAATAAGCTCATTAAATCAGGAGATTCTTAGAAATTTTGTATAATGGAGAAGGATTTGTATAATGCAGAAGGATGAGTATTAGCAAAAGTATGAAATCCCTTTCTGTTTGTGTTATTGTCACTAAATCCACTATGAGAGCTAGTGGTCTAATAATGTCTATAATGAGTGTTTCCAAATTATAACTCATCTGATGGAGTCTCCTAAATGATTCTAAATTATTCTTCTCTGTCTTTAGAAAAAGAATAACAGGGGCACCCAGATGGCTCAAATGGTTAGGTGTCTGCTTCCTGCTAGAGTCATGATCCCAGGGTCCTGTGGCTGAGCCCCAGGTTGGGCTCCCAACTCAGGAAGGAGTCTGCTTCTCTCTCTCCCTCTGCCTCTCCCCTGCTTGTGCTCTGTCTCTCTCAGATGAATAAATAAAATCTTTTTTTTTTTAAGATTTTATTTATTTATTTGACAGACAGAGACCACAAGTAGGCAGAGAGAGGCAGGCAGAGAGAGAAGGGGAAGCAGCTCCCCGCTCAGCAGAGAGCCCAATGCGGGACTCGATCCCAGGACCCTGGGATCATGACCTGAGCCGAAGGCCGAGGCTTTAACCCACTGAGCCACCGAGGCACCCTGAATAAATAAAATCTTAAAAAAAAAAATCAAAAACCTGGATATAAAAATAAATCTGCAAATTATCCTGAAAATGTGTTACTAACCTAAAAGGGAATGTTTCTAACTCCCTTAATATTGAAAATAGCTAACAAATTAGCATTAACTGAGGAAGACAATTAAATAAATAAGATATTGCAGATCCTGTTCACAGGAAATACTGTGAACAGGGGCTCCTGAGTGGTGCAGCCGGTTAAGCAGTTGACTTTCGTCTGGGCTCAGGTCATGATCTCTTGGTTGTGGGCTCCAGCCCACTGTTGGGCTCCATGCTCAGAGTGGAGTCTGCTTTGTATTCTCTCTCCTCTCTCTCTCTCTCTCTCTCTCTCCAGATCATTCTAAAGAAAAAGGAAAAAAGTACTGTGCGCACAACTAGTGGGAATGAATCATGGGCAATGTATAATTTGAAAAGACTAGGTACTACTTGTCAAATGAAGATACTATATAAGCTCCTGTTTGAATTATAAGTTAGTATAATAACCTAGGAGCAATATCCAAAAACCAAACAGACACATCAAAGTGTAAAACAGGTCTTGTAATTATTACTTTTCATAGTGAGGCAGGGGAGCACACCGCTTTCCATGAGTCAAATAAGTGATTCTTCCAAGAAAGCTAGATTGTCTCTGCAGGGCAGGAAAAACTGTCATTTACAGAATTGTACCCAGGAGCCTAGGATGTTAATTTATCTCATTTTGTCCTCCTTGTCTCACGTAGGATTAAGTAGTCATCAGGGATGAAACAATGAGGACAGCCAATGAAAGCCAGAGGAGCAATGACTTAAAATACGATGTGTTTGTAACTTTGCCCTACATATGGCCTAATGGTCTTTGGGAATTTAAAATAATTTTGGATCAGTGATCAGAATTCTAAGACAAATTTAAGAGTTTGACATCCGAGATTTAAAAACTAATAAAAATGAACAAGAATGCATTGTTAATATTCATTATCATTCTCTAATTCCAAATCTCACTACCGGATCCAGAATGGCTTTAATGGCTCAATTGAAATTCTAAGAATGAATAGGTTGCTAAATTTAATGCAAAACTATACAAAAGTGGTTTCTGATGTCTAAGTTGTACAATAAAGAATAAATATTGACTGAAATTCCGTTAATATGTGTAGTGGAGAAGGATGAGTATTAGTAAGAGTATGAAATCCCTTTCTGTTTGTATTATTGTCACTAAATTAGCTATGAGAGCTAGTGGTCTAATAATCATGGCTTGGAATTTCTTTCATTGTAATTAATAATAAACAAAAATTTGAGTATTTTAAATTTAACAAGTTTATATTTTATCAGTTTTCTTGGATTGAATATTTTTACTGGATATAAAAGTTTAAGGAAACTGAATAGTGCCATTTTAAAAATGTTTTGTTTTTATTACAAAATATTACATACTCTAAGTAAAATATATATACATACATATATGTATATAAACAGTACAGGGAAAAAGCAGTTGAAAATAAGTGTCCCTTTTTGACTGCTCTCTCCTCTCTTCCCAGTCTCCGACCATATTCTTAATAATTGGGAGTAAATTCATCCAGATGTTTTCAATACCAGTTCTAACAAATACACTTGCACACATACACACAAAAATTAATACAGTGAAGACAATTTTTTTTTTTAAGATTTTATTTATTTATTTGACAGACAGAGATCACAAGTAGGCAGAGAGGCAGGCAGAGAGAGAGAGAGAGGAGGAAGCAGACTCCCTGCTGAGCAGAGAGCCCGATGCGGGACTCGATCCCAGGATCCTGAGATCATGACCTGAGCCGAAGGCAGCGGCTTAACCCACTGAGCCACCCAGGCGCCCGTGAAGACAATTTTTTATTGCAACAGAAGTAACTCCCTCATTCTTTTTGACGATTAGCTCAATCTTAATTTGCTAACATCTATTAAAGCAAGAAAATCTAGATAAGGAAATAGGTTTATAAACAGGTCTGAAACCCAAAGGATAGCTTCCCCAGATAGAGGAGTCAATAAAAAAGACAATTAAATGTAAAGAAAATTACATGCAATTATATTTGCTCATTGTTTGTCCTTTCTGTGATCATTAGGTGGGGCAGAGATTCTGGCTTTTTTGTTTCATAAAGTGTAGTCAACTGAGCAAACACTGTATAAGTGTGGTGTCATTTGTAATACATTTATGTTTTAACAAGCTGAGGGGTATTTTTATTTTAATCAACTATTTCTTCTGCAGAATCACTTAGCAGTGTTGGTATTTTCAAAGAGCTACATCTTAGAGGAAATAAACATAAGTCTGTACTTTGAAAATAAGAAAAAATGCAATTTTATTTGTTAAATTACTCTAAATTGCAATCTAACTGGATTTTTGAATAATTGAGCTTCCTGTCCCTTCATCTAGTCTGTTAATATTAAACAACCCTACTAACATTTTGCAGATAATCATGCCTAAAGTAGTGCTTCAAATTGGGCTGTTAATGAGAGTGCCGGCAGATCTGAGCTTCTTGCAAAATCTATTATGGATTGTTTTAAAACTTTATTAAGGGTATATCAGATGGGTCCATAAAATACAGGGATGTTTCAATACAGAATGTGACTTTTATTAGTCCTCTCATGAAAAACGGCATCGGTTTGATTCAAGATGGCAATAAAAAATATATAGCCTGTTCTAGGGAACTCTATTTCCCAGATCTTGAGATTTGTGATTAGTAGGCAAGGAATTTATATCATATCAGCAGGCAAGGTAATGGACAAAGTAAGATTTACCTTATAAAACATTTCCATTGAAAGTCACATTTCTACAGCCTGGCAGATAAGATATCTCCTAATATTTCTTGTAAGCATATTCAAGGATTATATATACTCTTTTGTCATGCTTAAGAGGAAGAATTAGATGACCCATTTACAGATAGTTAATATTTAAGTTTGCCCCAAAATTCTGGAAAATGGGAGTTTCACACCTATCTTTACAACATCTGAAAAAAGTGGAAAGTAATGCCATATTCTAATTTAAAATATGTCCAATTCAAACAAACTTAAAATGTTCTCTCTCCTTCTACAAAATAATTATTTACCACTTTAAGTGTATTATGACAAAGATTCCTAAACCGTTAGGTTTGTATACTGGACACACCCTTCTGACTTTTATAACACCTCTTCCTCCATCCTATTTCAGCTTAAAAGTACATTCTTTTTTCAAAGAAAATTATCTGTTTAAGCAGAAATCATACTTGTTTTAAGCCTATTTTTATTTTTATTTTATTCATTTATTTTTAAAGATTTTATTTATTTATTTATTTATTTGACAGAGAGAGAGATCACAAGTAGCCAGAGAGGCAGGCAGAGAGAGAGGGGGAAGCAGGCTCCCTGCTGAGCAGAGAGCCCGATGCGGGGCTCAATCCCAGGACCCTGAGATCATGACCTGAGCCGAAGGCAGCGGCTTAACCCACTGAGCCACCCAGGAGCCCAAGCGTATTTTTAAGACATGAGTGAATGTGAACATATGAGCTCAGACATTAGAAGTTAATCATGTTTTCCAGGAGTCTCTTAAAAAAATATCTGTAAGTGTCTGGACTAATTTTCTATTAAATTTTAATAGAAATGTTGTTTTATGCTATGTCTTGAAAACGATTCCTTTATATTTAAGAAGTGCAATGCTTCATTTTAAAGCCTTACTAAAGTCCATCTCTTCTTACTCCTCCACTCTATTTTGTAGCCATTCATCCTTTCACCTGACATTCATTGGACAAGCCAGGCCCAGTATCCAGCATCAGTTGGGGTTACTAGAAAATTAAGACAGGATTCTTACCTTCAAGGCACTTCTAATCTGATGGAAGAGACAGACAATTTGACAAGTAAATACAATATACTATATGAAGTTTTAATATAGAAGGCTTGCCACAAAGGCTGGGGGACTACAGAGAGATAAGGAGACTAAGTGTTCGCTAGATTCTTGGAACAATGGAGTCCAGGCAAGTTCAGGGAGAAGATGAGCATGAGCTCAGTACACTCCTTGAGTATAAGCCCTACCTCTAGCTTTCATCATTTTCATCACTAACCCAGTTTTCATCATTCTGTCTTTTCCCATTTTAGTGTTAATACTATATAATTATTAGGGAGTTTATTGACAATAAATTTCTCTACTGCTGGACGACATCTTTTAAATGAGACTTTGGGGAATATGATACTTCCCCATAGTAGAAGAGAGCTTTAGAAGAAGCAGACATTACATTTCTCCCTTCTTTTACCTCTAAGGTTATCCTGATATCTTGTATTTCTTTCTGTAGTAGGATATACCTTGAAGATTACACTTCTGGTTAAGTCTTACTCTCTTGTCTAGGTTCTAGGTTCAGTGGAATTTAGGAAGATTCCAACATATCATCAATATCGTTTCACAGTACAACGATTTTTCACATTTGCAAACACCTTTACTATTTACATATTCTTTTCACCAACACACGTTAATTTGAATCTTAAAACAATATTCCCATCAGTTTGGTATGGCAGATGTTATTATCCCCATTTTAGATACAAGAAAGCTGAGACTATAAAAGCAAGTACTGTGGCAGAGCCTAGATGAGACTTTGTGCATTTTTCTTGCCTCTTCATGATGACTTTCCTTTACCTGTCCCAAATTAAATTAGTCCTAGGGTTGATTATTATTACAGAAACAGGGTCTGAAAACTCTAGCCATTTTTTTTAATATCCATAGGAGGTAATATTCCTTGTTGCTAAAGAAAAATATTAGTGCTATTTAAGACTTTCTTAATCATACATGTATTTTACATACATGTTAATATTTGACCTCTGCTTCTAAATGTTCAGTGACAAAATCATAGCATGTTAATTCTTATTTCTGATTTTAATTAATTTTTTGTTGTTGTTGAGCAGCAGCATTATTTTTCAGCTGAATAAACTTGAAAGAAACATCTAGCCCCCGATGACAGTGTATGTTGCTGTGTGTGTCTGTGTGTGTGGTTGGGAGGTTCTTTGAAAGTACCAAATATAATAATAGTTTTAATAGCAATGTACCAGGATATCGATTATAGTTATGGTATGTAGGATAATAGTGAGTTAGAAAATGATTTCCTCCTAATAAATCAATTAGTAAAGAGTAAGTCTATGTGAGGGAGACTGAGTATGAAGTTGTCAAAAAAAATTTATTTTTCCTCCACAGAAAGTTGTGTAGAAGTTGACCAAATCCAGTCAAGGACAATAATTTATCCAAAGATAATCCACAGTCCAGTACCCCAAGTGATTTGGGAACATTTGATTAAGATAAAGTAAAATGAAGTAAATTATAATCTTGACAGCTAATCATCAAAACTGTCAAAGACAGAAGAGTGATAGTGTTGCAGGGCAACTCTTTGCATTAAAAAAAGTTGACTATAACCTTTCCATCTCTAACCTAATATAGGTTACATCCAAGCAAGGCTGACATCTGGGAAATACCAGCTAGCTGCCTCCAAAGACTTTTCTCAGGTTGACACAATCAAATTGTATTTCCTTGAATCCAAGCACAGGTCCTGTCTCCATTTCTGTCTTCTTAGTGCAGGTGAATATGCAAAATCAGAAAATAACATAATGCTTTACTCTACAGTTTATGCAGCATAGTCATAATTAACCAAATCAAAATTGGAGTTGTATGTCAAGCATGAAAAGTGCATATTGTGGGGAAAACTAAAACAAAAACAAAAACAAAAAATCTCTGGGCTGAATAAGCATCAATGCCTTTTCTTCTCTTAGAGCTGTCAGGCTAGCTATGCTTCCACCAAGCTCTATACCTCATTCTGGGACTCAGATATAAGAGTAGCCTCTGTCTGGGACTTGATTTCTTGGTGCAAGAGGGCAGAGACGCTGCAGTACACATTCACGTTTAAAACTTCTCCTCAGCTATGGGTCCAGAAATAGCAAGACCAGCAAGAAGATCATCACTGCTGACTGCGGACAAATCTAATACATTTGACCTGTGTTTTATCTCACCACTTTTGTAGTTCAAGAGAACACCCCATTACCCCTTTGGAAATACCCTATAAACTTTATGCTCTTGCTTCAGTTCCATTATGGGTTCGATGTTTTCCATATCCTCCTACAAGTCCAGGTGATTGCAGAGTTAAGCTTATAATCATGAAATAAAAAATTAAGCAAAAAAATATTAAAAGTAAAACTTCTGTTCAGAACTGGGCTGTATCACTTCCACTCAAATACCATTAGTCCAAGTAAGTTACATGACCAAGTTGGCAATGGATAGGGGAAATACTGTCTTCAGGGGATCACCAGGTCCATATGACTGAGGATGTGTATCTATAATCTTTTTATTGGGTAGAATGAGTGTAACTGGGAATTGTGCTGATTGCTGATTTATTACTTCCTAGTTTCAAATTCATTTTTTGCTCTCTTTGTGAAAATGCATCTGGGTCTTTTAAATAATGTCACTTTCCTTGCCAGTAAAGAGTATAGGAGAAACGTTGTAGAATAAGGGGTGTCTCTTTTTGTTCCAGCATGCTGTCTTAGGCTGATTCCTGAGGCAACCTCTCCAAAGACTGGCTCTCTTAGCATATAAGTCTTCACCGGCATCTAGTTCTTGCAACGCATAGGCTTTCCTATTAACCAGTTTTGCTAATGCAGGCTGTTTGTCCAGCATTACCTGGATGGCTTCTCTAGCATTAGATTGCTGCGTTTGTGCAAAGCTTTTCCTGTACCAACTCCTACAGTGCAGATAGCTTCCTCATCTTCTGGCTCCTGCAAATGATTGGTGGTCAGCAATACCCAATAACCAGCAGCTTCCCCGGCACACACTTTGGGTGATGTGGTCCTGAAGAGACACCTCTCCATAGAGAGTTTTCTCCAGCACTCTAGAGAGCAGATTTCTGGCAAGTTCCAGACGTCATATTTCTAGCAAATTTTGATGGCGTGGCACTACAGTGGCTCTCTGCCATCCAGTGAACCATGACCACACACCCTCCAAAAATGTCTGGATCTCAGTCCTGGGGAGACTTTTCTTCAGTGTCCCAGTTCAGCCATGGGTAGTAGCTATAATCTTGTATTCTTTAGAGTTCCCTGTACTTCTTACTGTCTAATTCCTATTTCCTTCAACCTCCTGTGATAGTTTGCAATTATTTGCATTAAACTTTCCATGTTCAAATTACTATGTTTCTCTCTCTCCTAATCAGACCCAGGCTGATACAGGAACCATACTATAATCTATCACAGAGATCTAACACATGCAGTTAATTACATGAAACTTGTTGTTCAATGAGATAAATTAATTTATTCATTGGCCTATAGGAATGAGATTCCCAGAGTTTGCTGGTTTAAGGCTCCATTTCTCCTGGGCATGCTTGCATGGGTTGACCTCTTTCTAGAGTTCTATGTTTAAGCATCTTTGATTGCCCAAACTCTTTTTCAAGCTTTGTAAGTAACATAAAGTTATGGTCAGCTCTTTCCATTTCGCAGAGAACAGAGTTACCTCTTTTTATTTTTACTTTCATTGATTTTCTGTTGACTTTCAGAAGACATCTAAGTTTTTTTTTCCTCCCTCTGACTTCTTGAGCTTGGCCTCACTGAAATCCTCACCTATGCCAATATCAGATACACATTAGAAATGACTCATGAAAAGCAACTTTTTAAAAGACTTCATCCCCTTAAAACAATAATTGCTCATTTTCATTCATTTTTTTGTTAAATATTTTTATTTATTTATTTGCCAGGGAGAGAGATAGAGAGAGACTGAGCTAGCAGGGGGGAGTGGTAGGCAGAGGGAGAAGCAGGCTCCCCACTGAGTAAGGAGGCCAATGCGGGACTCAGTCCCAGGACCCTGGGATTATGATCTGAGCCGAAGGCAGCCACTTAATTGACGGAGCCACCCAGACGTCCCACTAACCTTCATTTCTGATACATTTATTAACCAGTGTAACTGTTCATTGAATTATGTGAGTATATGGGGAATATATCTAGAAAACACAAAGAAAATTTTTGATTAATGCTTGTGTTAGAGTAAGAACCATATATGCCTTTGTAATTTAGAATTTCTTTCCTAAGAATCAGCACAGAAAATGCAAATGATTTTATTGGGCAAAAGGAACTTAACTTACACTTTTTATTAATATATGTATATAATTTTTACAGTATTTATTGAGACTGCAGCTATTCCTCTCAATTTAAAAGTGAGCAATTCAAAGAGTTATTTGAAGAAATATATAGTGTTTTATTTTCTTGTCTAAAATCTCCTCTAGACTAACTGCTGGTGTGAATAATGGATAAGAAGTTCAACATGAATATATTGAGTATAAGATAGGTAACACTTTGCTGGAACTGTGGAAATCCCAGAGAACTTTCATTTCTGAGAGACACAGAAATAGGACCTAAATGGAAAACAAGGTTATCCTAAAGTTCTGCCTAAAAGGCAAGTAGAATCTGTGGCTTCTTTAATGTCTGAAGTAGTTTAGTTGTTGTTTAACTTTTGCTTTTTTCCATCCTCCAATTATATATAATCTCGTATCGTACTAGATATCTTAGTTACTCTATGTAGCCTCAGGACTAGTGAAGAAAGGCTGTGGGGTTCAAGGAAGAAGTCTTTATGCCTCATTAACCTCTAGAAATTTCCTCCTGGCCTCTTTCACAGAATTAACAGCTTTTGGATTCCATTTGAAGTTGTAGGTTTATGCTTTGTGAATTATGGAATTTATGACCTTTGAGATTTCTCTTTCCAAAGATCTCATTTTACAGATGAGAAAATTGAGGCCCAGAGAAGAGAAGGGATCTATTCTAAGTTCCAAGTGGATGGATCTGAAGTGACCACTGAAGAGATTTCTTGTGTCTGTGCTGGTAATTTTCATCCTGTTGGAGCTCCTGTGGGCAACAAGGGCCACTCTTTACTGATCAGGGAGCACTACTTGTAGAAATAAATGGAGATTTAAATTTCTACAGCTGAAGAAAGAATGTCCACCAGGGGACTGTCTGCATGTTGTGTGAGTTACGCTGACAATGTGTGGCTCCTAGAGGTCCATATTGCTACCCAATTTAAGAACGATCACCCATATTTGTCATATTCCTCCTGATATAAACAAGAGTATATAATTAACACTATGAGATTCTGAGTGTATCTGTGTGTTTTAAGCAAAAGGTTTTTTTTTTCTTTTTCTTAAACCATTCTTAAAACATTCTTTTTTGTTTGTTTGCTAACTTGCTTGTATATAAAGAATCTTTAAAAGAAAAACTGTCATCGCTCACTTCTATTTGCAAACCATCTGGCAATTCCATTTTCCAGTGACATCCAACAAAAGGAAAACAGTAAAAACAGTAGCAGGAACAAAGTAAAGACAGGTCATGTCATCAAATAGAGAACTTATGTACAAGCAGATTTGAGCAGTGCTAAATATTGTGCCCTAAAAGCATAATTAATAAAAACATTCAGGGAAAGTTTTTATCTTTAATCTGACTTCTCATTAATTGAAATTGAGTTAACTTATGACTTAATGTTGAAAAATAGGAATCAGCATAAAAAGAGCCTGTGTCTATAATGAAGATAATAAGCAGGCTCTACCAGATGGCAACATCAAAATCTATGGCAGGGTCACACACAGAAATCAAGTATTGATTTTCAAATGAGAAAGGATGAAAAAAATGAACTAGAATTTTTTTTAATAATGGTAGAGATTTTTATACAGATATTCTAATAAATCTGTTTAGAATGTGATCTCTCTATTCATTACTTTTCCTATCATATTATACTTGGCATTTCTGTTATCCATAATTTATTCTAATATTTATCATTTTATTTACAAAGATTTTGGTATTTCCCCTTTCCCTGGGTACAGTGTGTCATCACAATTTACTGATTCTTATTTCCTTATATTTCTTATGGATACCAATAGCAGGACACTCTCAATGGTTTCCCTGATATTTTCATGTCATCCTACATGTTGACGCAAGAACGACTTTCAGAAATCACATTTTCATCCTATCATTGCTCTATTCAAATATTCAAATATCTGTCACTGAAAACCACACTCCTGCCAGGTTCCTATGGAATTTACCTCTTGAGTTGAAGCCATTCTGAGTCCAACTCAAACAAATCATTCACATGTTCCTAGAATATACTCATATTCATTCAATAGGTCTTTCTACCTTCAGAATGTGCAATTAAACAATTTGTCAAAATGCCTTCTACAAAACACTAAGTCCTTGAGTTGTAAATATTTCACTTTCTAAGATTTCTAAACATGTTTCCCCAACATGTTTGGGAAACCTGAGTTAAAAAAAGTTAAATGATTCCTCCTTTGCCAGTTTTCATCAAGAGAGTTTGGATATACAGTTTTTCTCAAAATTATTTGACTATGGAACCCTTTTCATGAAACCAATTGCTTGCTGCTTATCTAGCCATATGCATACTCATATAACTATTCTTTTAAATCTGATTTATCTATTTCAATTAAAAGCTCCAGAAATATCAAATATAGAGTTACCATTTAATACAATTCCATTCATAGATATATACCCAAGAGAAATGAAAATCTGTCCACACAAAATTTGCATATGGATATTTATAGTAGTATTTTTCTCAATAGCTTAAAGATGGAGACAACCCAAATATGCAAACACTGACAATGGATAAACAAAAGTGGTATATTCATAAAATGGAGTATTATTCTGCCTTAAAAAGGAAGGAAATTTTGACACAAGCATACATTATATGTAAAAACCTTGAAAACATTAAGCTAAGTGAAAGAAGCCAGTCACAAAAGGCCACATATTGAATTATTTCATTCACATTAAAGTGCAAAATAAAGAAATAGAGACACAGAGTAGATTTTTAAAAAATATTTAAGTGTTTTAAAAAGTGTTTAAGTATTTCAAAAATGTTCTAAGAAATGTCCAGAATAGCAGATCATATCACACTGTTTTATAACTCCTTACCAAGGCTGCGTTTCAATTAGCAAGGACTTAGTAATTATCTGACAAATGAACTAGAAAAAAAAATAGTCTAACAAAAACCTATGGCTATCACATCCTCTAGGAGCCTGTTAAAAATGCAGATTCTCTGGCTGATCCCTTACCTGCTGAACCATAATTTGCATTTTAACAAGATCCAAGATGACTGATATGCACATTGAAGTTTGAGAAACACTGAACTGTAGTATCTTCTAATTGTTAAGAACACTAAGCTTTTACATAGCCATTTTGCTTTCTCATGCCTTAGGGCTTTTAATAGGGATTAAATCAGTTCACTTTTAATAAGGACAGCACCTAATGAATTACAATTAACCTAATTTTCTCAGCTGCAGTTTTAATGTTTCCCAGTGCTCATTCAAACCTCCAAAATATGATGATTATTTAAAATAGAAGAAATTATAAAAAAAAATAGATAGATAACTTGTTCAGGTCTTTTAGCCCCTTGAATTTTACAGGCATACCATCTTTATAAATCATTGATTTAAACGAAAAAGCTAACCTTGAATTTGTTTAAAGATACAGAACACATTATTTTTAAACCAACTTGTTTTCTTATCAATGAAAGGCAGTTTATACCTGATGAAATTTTATAATATAGGTGAGGTTCAGTGGGATGAGGTTTGGAGCTGATGACCGAGAAAGAATTCTTGAGACATCTTTGGTGCAAAATGGTGGTTTATTAAAGTACAGGGACAGGACCCGTGGGCAGAAAGAGCGGCTGCCTGGGGTTGTGTGGGTGGCAGGTTATGTAGGAGGGGGCTGGGGGAGGTATGGAACCGGGAGGTTTTAATAGAACTTTCATATGCTAAAGAGCACCTACAAGATACCTGATACCAGAGGCCTTGCCATTCTCAAGGTCGTTTTTTCCCTTTTTAGCAAGGTATTAACATTAAGATAGTTGGGAGATTCCTAAAGAATGTCACATTATTTCCTACCCAGGAGTGTGGGTGGGGCAGGTTGGGGGTGGGGGTCAGTTTGTGCTTTGTTCTCAGCCAGCTTTCTGTTCCCTCATCAATAACCACCTTTTTCCTTCCTATACTATTGTCAACATTTCTTGATGAATTAGTGGGAGTTATTTTGGTCATCCTCAAAAAAAATAATAAATAAATAACCCATAAATATACACGGAGAAGAGAAAGATTTTCATTATTGTTATTTTTTGCAGAGCTCCAAGATTGTGCTACTGCTGGGGTTGCTATAAGACTTACAACACCACACTTCTGAAAGCTTGCTGGAACCAGAGAACGATAACTGAGAAACATACACTTAATTACTGTAAGAACCTACTTAGCAAGAGGATTTCATTAAAGTTAAACTGTTCCTGTTCCCCTTCCCCCAGGGGATTCACTTAAAAACAAGTCCCAGAAACCAGCTCCAGGTAACAAAGCCCAGATACAAGGGTGGGTCAGGCCTCGAGGAGACATCCGATCAGTGGGGGAATGCATACTGTCTCCCTGGTTACCAAGGAGTATGGGCCCCGCCCTTTGGGAGCCTTTTGGGCACCAATCCCAACCAAGGTGATAGGCTTGTCTCCTAGGGTAAATTGTAACTCAGTTGGTCACCTAGCATCACTGTGGTGTTTCCTGTGTGTGTTACAATCTCATTGGTCACCTGTGCGTGGCCAGGCATGGCCTCTGCCCTTAAAAGCTAGACTGTGAAACTGAGAAGGGTCACCCTCTCTGGTATAGGTGCGTCTCTGAACGTTCAGTTATATTCTTGATGCTTGACGCAAAATAAAGCTTTGCTTAACCTTCGCTTTATATCAGTCTCGCTCCTTTAATCACGGACCCATTATTGAGGCATAACAATTACAACATAAAATATACATATAAAATGCATTCCCATCAAGGATTATTTTTGTTTCTCCTCCTTCCTAACCCTGACCTCATGCCCACACAGACAGGGAAACCTAAAGTATCATGGTTTTGCTCTTCTCCATCCCCACCCTGAAATGGACGTCCTATACACCCCAATGATAAACTCAGACTAACCAGAGCTAACTCCCTTCCCCATCATAGGTGTGCTCCTTAAAGTGAAGGCCTCCTCCAATGAGTCATGCCACTCAGCTTGGTCAGGTGTTCTATTACTAGCGCTATCAAAGGGTTTTCAAAAGGCCCTACTGCTTTTCTCAGTCTGCAAAACAGACTATAAATAAAAATTAATTTATGATCAAGCACCCTTAGTATTTTGATAACAATCACAGAAGCCCACACTTTTATACAAGGTCAGAAGCCCAACAGCTCCCTTGATAAAAACAACATTGTTTAGAAAAATTCTTTGGCTAAGATTCTTTAAATATCTCCTTCCTACATATGGGAATGCTGAAATATGTTAAAGTTTATGTTTGCAATAGCATGAAGCACCTTACATATTTACAATATATACTATTCTTAGGAATATACTATTACCAATGAGACACCTGTATTGAAAATGTAATGTAAAAATAAATATGCTTACTCTCATATGAGTGTTTGATTTTACTGACAATGCATATAGAATATATCCATCAGATGTATCGACAATAAACAAAATGAATGACATTCTTTTATGTTGATATTAATTATATTTGATGAGGGAACAGAAGGCAAGCTGAGGACAAAGCAGAAGCTGACACTCCACAACACCCCCCCCCCCCCCATATATGTGACATTGCTTTTGCACTCCTGGCTGCCCAAAAGCTAAGGAAATGGAAAACAGTTAACTTATAGAGATCATAGTCCTGCAAGATAAGAGTCTCTCTCAGTTTATAAAAGCCTTAGCAATTTACATTTCTATCAATAACCTAGCATCCAGAAGGGAATGTAGATACAATTAAATGTCCTTCGAACCTGCAGCCCATTGACAAGATACTTGAAGCAGGCAGAGTGTAATGTTCTTCCAGGAAGCTCCCAACTATCTTCATGTTAATGCCTGCTAAAGGGGAAAAACAACCTTGACAATGGCAAGGCACCTGGTATCCCATGAGTTTTCTTTAACATATGAACATCCTTTTGAAACCTCCCTTTTCCTTACCTCCCTCAACCCTATGGTATACAATCAGCCACCCCTCATAACCCCCATGCAGCAGCTCTTTCTGCCCATGGGTCTTATCCCTGTTCTTTAATTAAGCCACCATTTTGCATCAATAATGTGGGAAACAAAGGGAAAAGAAAAGTTATTAAATTTCCTTACTACCTAGAGCCCACTGACAAGTCCTTGACAGAGTGACAAGTCCAGGGCAGAGGGACATCCCTCTAGGGACTCAACTGCCTTCACCTTAATACTTTGCTAAGGGCAAAAGGCAATCCTAGCCTGATGTCTGACCCCCACTCACCCCAACCTGGATCCTGTAAATCTACTTTAACATATAAAAATTCCTTTGGAAATTCCCTTTATCTCTAAACCCTCCAAGATACATGCTGATAATCATCCCCAAGCATATGGCCCACTGATATACACCTGAAGGATCTCATGATTAAGGTTTTACTAGACTGTAACAAATGACCTTTTCCCAACAACAGCTAGCCCCTCAAGGTTCTGGAAACCTTGCTTCAAAAATTCCTTAAAGATTTACACTCTCCCTCACCCAATTCTACTTGCAAGTGTGTAATGGACCACTCCTCACAACCCCAGGAGAGCAGCTCGTTCTGCCCATAGGTCCTGTCCTCATGCTTTAATAAACCACCATTTTGTACCAAAGACGTCTCAAGAATTCTTACTTGGTCCTCGGCTCTGGACTCCACCCCCACTGAATCTCACTTACATTCTAAAACTTCATCACCAAGATATCTCAAAAATTCTTTCTTGGTTGTGGACTCCAGACCTCACCCCATCAAACCTCACCTATGTTCCAAAATGCCAACCAATATTCAAGGAAGTGCTCATTTAGCCTATTAAGAAATTAAAAACTAGAATGATTAACAATAAAGGAACTTAACTTGGGTTTATGAACTAAAGCATACAGTTGTTTTCAGAAATGAGTAACTTTAATTCTTTCTATGAAATCCTGTACACACAGAAGGGATTCTAGACTTCAGAAGCTTACTAAAAATACAGACACATAAAATCCAAGAGCAAAATAACAAGCTAATTTTAACTGGCTTATTTCCTGATTAAAAATTACACGTATGCATTCAGAGTCCCTCTTAATGAGTAGTTATTGAAAGATAAAAAATCTTCCTTGTTTAGAAATAGAGTTTTTAAAAAAAAAGAAAAATTTTAAATCAATTACCCATTACTATTTTTATAATAGTATAGAAAATAATATGAGTCTTACAAGTATAGGAACTAACCACCTACATTTCATAAGTCCAGAAATGCCACTCTTTAGAATACAGGATCATACTGATCCTTTGGTGGGTGTGATTTTATAATCTAAAAAAGACGTATATATCTGGAGGGAAAACACAAATCCTAGGTGATTAAGGGTAGGATGCTTCAGTTGGAGAATATTTTTTTTAGAAAAAATGAAAAATGCGATATAATCTTTCAAAAAGATCTGCTTATTTTTAAATGAGTAGAAAAACTCAAAGTAATTGTGAATTAAATTAAAAGATCTTATTCTTAAGGACATTAAACTTGGTTGGCAGGGGTGGTCTAAGATGGTATAGGAAGACTCTGAACTCACCTCTTCCATGGATGCACCAGGTCCATACCTACATATAGAACAATTCCTCCTGAAAAAGAACCAAAGGCTGACTGAAGAGCTTTTGCACAACAAAGGATAGAGGGACCTCACAGAGAACAGCAGGAGAGATAGAGACGTGGTAATGAAAGAATTCCCACCCTGGACAATGCAAGCTGCCCTGGGGAGAGACAGTACTGAGGGACAGTGAACGGATTCATCTGTCTTGGGGCACAGAAAAAAGTTGTAGTTTAAAAGGGCAACTAAAATATGAAGGAACTAACCCTCCACCAAACAGTGGAGGGTCAGAGGCATGGGCTAGTGCCATGGTATATGCTACTGCTCCACCTTGATAGTGCAGAGAGGCTCTGAGTACCCTAGCCATCCTGCTACCTCCATGAGTCTCAGACCCCTGGCCCACACTGGTCCTAGATACCCTGGGGCATAGGAAAATAGGCCAAGGTTTAAAAGAGCAACTACAATATAAAGGAACAAATCCCAAAGCTCTGCCAAATGGTGAGGGAGCAGTGAAACACTCTGGGCACAAAAGGGCAGGCAAGTGCCACTGTTTATGTTCTCCCTCTACCTTGATAGAACAGAAGAGAACAGGGGATAGTGCCCTGGCCAGCCTGCTGCTTCAGTGAACCCCAAGACTCTAGCCCACACCTGCCCCATTTGTTCCTCTAAGGAGACCACATAAGGCAGACCCAACATCCCTCTGGACAGTGCTCACTCAGGACAATTCAAGCCATCTCACCAAGGTGACCCAGGTGCAAAGAATCCCAGGATACTCCATGCCCATATCTCCTTCAACTGGAGATGACAGTCTAGATGACTGTGCAGAGAGCCTACTTGGGCTGCTGCCCTGCCATCGTCACCGCTCTGTAGAATGCCCTGGAAATCTCAGACTATGCCCACTTCAGCTGAAGCTGTCCCAATAGGGTGCCCTCTATGTGGAGTGTCCCTGGACTTCCTGACTCATGCCCACTTCAGCTCCAGCCACCCAACCAGAATGGCCCGAGTGTGGGGTACCCCAGGACCCCCAGCTAACACTCACTAGATCTCCAGATAGCCAGAAAAAGCTGCCAGGCCCATGTAGTCTATACTGGGATGTCCCTACACAAGACTATTCCTTCAAGTCTGTAAGTAGTTGTTTGACCTAATTCCTAGAAACAAACACAGAAAATTAAAAACAAACAAACAAACAAACAAAAAAATAAACGAGGAGACAGAGGTATATTCTCCAAACAAAACTTCAGAAAAAGAACTCAATGAAATGGAGATAAGCAATTTACCCATTAAAGAGCTCAAAGTAATGGTCATGAAGATCCTTACTGGACTTGGGAAAAGAAAGAATTAACTCAGTGAGAACTTTAACAAAGAAATTGAAAATAATTTTTGAAAAACCAATCAGAGTTGAATAATTCAACAACTGAAATGAAAACTACACTAATTCATCAATTCAACAGCAGATTAAGATGTGGAACAACAGATCAGTGATAGGGAAGATAGGGTAATGAAAAGCATCTAAGCTGAATAGCAAAGAGAAAAAAAAATTAAATAAAGACAGGTTGATGAATCTCTAGGACAACATCAAGCATACTAACATTTGAATTATAGGGGTCTCAGAAAGAGAACAGAGTGAGAAAGGGGCAGAAAACTTATATAAGGAAATAATACCTAAAAGCATCCCTAACTTGCAGAAAGAAGCAGACATCCATATACAGGTCCAGGAATAACAGAGAGTTCCAAATAAGATAAAGCCAAGGAGGTCTACACAAAAACACATAGTAATTCAAATATCAAAAATTAAATATAAAGAGAGAATCTTAAGAGTAACAAGAGAGAAATAATTAATTATGTTCAAGGGAAACCCCAACGAGCTATCAGCTGATTTTTCAGGAGAAACTTTCCAGGCCACAAGAAAGTGACATAATATATTCAAAGTGCTGAAAGGAAAAAAACTCTACAATTAAGAATATTCCCCTGGCACTGTTCATGGGGAACCCAAGTCCTTCTGATTGAGGACCGAAGGAGAAAAAAAAGACTACTCTAGATTAGAGTACGCAAGATTATCATTCAGGACTGCTAGAGAATAAACACTGCATAATCCAGTAATTCCACTGCCACCCAAAGAAAATGAAAACACTAACTCAAAAAGATTTATGTGCCCCTGTGTTTATTGCAGCGTTATTTGCAATAGCCAAGATATGGAAACAACGTAAGTGTCCACAGCTAGATAAATGGATATTTATACACACATGCACACACAAACATGTACACACACACACAAAAAGGAAGTTAACTGAACTCTAAAAAAGAATGATATTTTGTCATTTGTGATAACATGGATGGACCTGGAGGGCATTATGCTAGGTGAAATAGGTCAGATAGAGAAAGACAAATACTGCCTGATTTCACTTACATGTGGAATTAGTTACATTACTAGACAAATGAACAAACAAAAAACAAAAGCAGAATTATAAATACAGAGAACAAACTGAAAACTGGTGGTTGTCACAGGGGAGGGAGCAGGAATGTGGGCGAAATAAGTGAAGGGAATTAAGAGGTACAGACTTCCAGTTATAAAATAAACAAGTCATGGGGGTGAAAAGTCGTACAGCATAGGGTATATAATCAAAAATATTGCAATAATGTTGTATGGTGACAGTACCTATACCTCCTGTGGTAAACATAATATAATACTGAGAATTGTTGAATCATTAGGTTCATTACGTTGTTGACTAATATTACATTGTTGACATTGTATAGCAACTATGCTTCAGTTAAAACAAAGAGTACTAAACTTACGTTATCATTATGGTTCTTGACACAAGGCAACATTTAAGGGCCATGATCCAGACTTTGGAAAGAAGTCCCTTGTTGCCCATCATTCCCAGACACTTCCACATGGCAATTTGCCCTGATTGGCTGCTTCTGTTTCATTGCTTTTGCAAGTGGCAGGAGCTACTGTAATAGTAGGTTTGTGGTTGGTTAATTTTTGTCCTGGCATACTACGAACATGAGGCCCCTGTGAGAGATGTCTTGCTTATCAGCCACAGACTTCTGGGACCTCTTTTCTCTGGTCTTTCTCTTTTTGAACTACCAGTGAAGCTGTAACTGCCATAAATCTGTATGTCCCTAATGAAATTTGGAAAGTGAGCCAGCTCATCTTGGCGAATTTGTATCAGTTACAGTCTCTTCCAGTTTGTCTCACTACCAAATTCACTTTTGACTGTTAGTGTTAGCTGAAAGCTGAGGTGTTGAAATGACCTCTCTGAATTATTAGAGGAGAAGTGATGGGCTTCATTTAAAAGATTAATTTAAGGGGCACCTGGGTGGCTCAGTGGGTTAAAGCCTCTGCCTTGGGCTTAGGTCATGATCCCAAGGTCCTGGGATAGAGCCCCATGGCAGGCTCTCTGCTCAGCAGGGAGCCTGCTTCCCTTCCTCTCTCTCTCTGCCTAATTGTGATCTCTGTCTGTCAAATAAATAAATAAAATCTTAAAAAAAAAATAAAAGATTAACTTAAAAAAAGAAAAAGTGGATTTTCCTTTTCATAGCAAAGTTCAGATTTGATTTATACATGTGGTTTTCTCTCTAGTCTAAAAGACACAGATACTTAAGAACAGCCTTAGACTTTCTACAAAGAAAGATTGTGGGTGTGGCAGGGTTGGCTTTGCTGTTAAAATCGTAGATGCCTTCCAATGTCAAACAAGAGAAAAAACTGACAACAGTACACCAATTGGGAATTTTTTAAAGAAACTAAAGATATGGAAGGAGTGTTGTTCAGTCCCAGGATTGGATGATTAGTGTCTACCCCTGTTCCTTACAGCCTATTTTGATTCAGTGGTGGGTTATCTCTTTGTCTGGTTAACTCCCATAGCACTTGGCTTGCACCTGCCTTGTATTTACTCCTACTATCTTCTACTGTAGCTGTTTGTTCATCCAGCTTAAATCTTTTATTGAACTGGAAGCTCCTTGGAGACAGAAAGATAACCTTACACATATTTTTATCTTCGGCAACATATATCATAGGAGGAAATTTAAAAATAAGGAAAGAAAGAAAATTTCTTGAGCATGTATTATGCATTAGGCAAATGTAAGGTGTTATTATATGAAAAGGTACAATAACAAATTTGTGTTCCCTGTCTTCTTTTTGTATTAATTGAGACCTAACCCTACATACACAGATGTAGATAAAAATACCAGCTTTATTTTTCTAACAGTTGAAACTGAAGAAGATTTAGGGGTGTAGCAACAATGGGCTTCCTAAAACATATGCAGAATTAGGCAAATGCTCTCATCTGGTTATAGGTATACCTGAAAAACCCCAATCTTCCCCATGTGGGCTTGTGCCCTTGTTAAACATACATTATAGCAGAAAAGACCAGAATGAGCACTTTCTGCAGGCATTTGGGGATCCTAACCAGGAGATAGGAAGGTAGGCTAAACTCCACAGTTTTTTCCCCAAGCATACAGTTTGCTTCTTCAAACCTGCCAGTGAGATTATTTGTATCTTTCATCTGTGGAAAGAAGGCAGTAAGGAGGAGGCAGAGAGATGTCAGGATTGTTAGACTAATGAATATCCTTCTTCTATGGTCACATAGTAGGGAAAGGAGGATTTTCCACCACCAAGTTGTTTTCATACAACATTTCATTAAATCTTTCAATCTATATCAGGTTAGGTAGAGTGATTTTGGTTATTTAAATGAAGAAGGGAAAGCCCACAGAAATTAAGTAACTTGTTCTAAGTTTCAGAGTTAGCTAATGTCAGTCAATATTCAAACCCAAAGTGTATGCTCTTTGCTTAACATGGTCCACAGCGAATGGGTCAAACACATATTTGATGAATGAATGCATGGGTGGATGGATGAAAAGGAAAAAAACTTGGCATACAATTATGCATCAGCTATGATAAATTCCAAGAATTTCAATTGATTCAAGCTTTTAAACTTAATGATTTCCATATTGTAAATATGTCTTGATAAATTAAAAAAGGATAACTTTTTTTTTTTGTTTGTTTATGAGGAAAGACTGTATGGAAATTTTCTCAAACTGTTCTGCATTTATATCATCCCAATAGACTGTCAACTCCTGGAAGTCGGGAAGTACTACTACTACCATTATATCCTCCCTAACACCTATAGAAGTTCAGAAGGCCCCTTATAGATGACTATGAAGAGAAGCGATGCACAGATGTAGATAAATTCTTAATAATTTCTTCAAGTGAATTTTATTAACTTAAAACCTCATATGTATGCATTTATGTATGTGGGTGGATAGATGGATTGATGGGTAGATGGATAGTTAGATGATATATAGATAAGTGTGTGTGTATATGTACACACATATATATATATATATATATATATTTATATGTGATATTTTTTCTTAAAGTGTCACTAGCCTCTGGTATTGGGTGCACATCTTAAGTTGAGAAGAGGCATAGTGGTATGTCATAAGTGTGGGAAGAATTATTATAAGGGAAGATTCTGATTAGCGAGGTCTTTCTGAACTAAGAAGACAATAAAATCAAAAGGCTTAAACTTACACTTAAACAGAAGGAATATAGGTTACATGTCAGGAAGGCTTTCCTGAAGCAAAGGCTATTAAACAGGGTATGGAAAAGATTTGCAGAACCTCCTCCTTTGGAATTCTCTGATAATCAGGATAAACCACCAGCTGGTTTAGATACAGTGTTGCTTGGGCAAGGAGTGGCCTGCATGAACTCTCAAAGCATATAATAAAATTATTTGGACTTTCTTCATCACAAAATAATTTTATTGCTCCAGTATTCTCAAATAATGCAACACAATGCTGAGCACACAGCAGTTGCCCAATGAAAGTTTACTGACCAGATTCACCAGTAAAATGGCTGTAGGGAAAAGGAGAACTGGATTATCCCCAGCTCTATAAACAGTCTGAAACTTGGAGGAAATCAGTCCATTCCTCCAGGTCTTCACTTCCCTGCTCTGTGGATTATAGCCTCGAGTCGAAGGTCCCTGGGATTCTCGTAGTGCTGCGACTCTGTGGTTCCGATTAACCTAATCTGTATCCACTTCATGTTGGCTATCAATATCATAGAAGGGAAACAAGAAAGGTTGGCTTCTAGTGTCACTTTGTCCACCAATTAGCATTTTAAGGTAGCTCAAATCATTTAATTTCCCTGGGATTCCACCTATAGAAGCCTTTTGAGACAACAACTCTGTAATTCCATTACAATGGCATACCAAGTTACATTCTTTGCTTATTCATATTATCATTTCTGATGTTTTTCAGGGAAAAAAATGGCTCAAAATATTATCAAAATTACTTTTAAATATTTTAACTGTCCATTCATTAAACAATATACTTTATGTTCATTTATTTCTGTCAAATGTAAATTTATCTCAAATGTTTAATCAGTGTTTATTATCAGTTCCTTTATTAAAAATATGGTAATGTTAGTTACTATTTTATTTAGAAATAATATCATTGACTCCATGGGATTACTATGCTCAGAGAGTCACACTAGTTATAAAATGCTTCACCCATAACTTAGAAAAGCCCCATAGAGAAATTTCAGAAAGTTCAAACTAAGCTACAAGACTTTGATTTGCCCTCTAGAAGTAAAAATGTGATTTACCTTTTCCAATGAAACAGACTTGTTATCAGCAAATATTTACACAAAGACCTGCTGATAACCAAATGGTTTAACTAGCCAGACATTAAGTGACAAACCCAGCATGATAAGAATCTGTAGATAAGGAAATGAATAAAGGTATACTGACTGTATGCCGCATGCATTTATATTTGAATGGATGTGTATTCATCTGTCCATTCATTCATTTAGTAAGCATTCATGGAATTCTGCTAGGTACTAGACACCTGTTACCTGGGGATGAGAAAGTGGTAAGACATGATAAGACATGGCCCTTTCCCAGAAGATATTCCCAACCTAAGAGACAGTACAAATGTGTAAATAAGTACAGTGCCCTTATGAGTTCTATACTAGAAGTATACACAACACGAAAGGAAAGAGAGTGTAACTACAGGCCCAGAAATAAGAAATAATAGATCTAGATCCCCCCCAACAAGAATGACAGTTGTTGGAATCAGACATACAATGTAGCTATGTGTGAAACAGTAAAGGAGAGGGATATAATTATAAACATGAGCATACAATAGAAAGAACTCTACAGATTGGAGAAAAATAAGATTTTTAAAACTGTAAAGTTAAATTATTGATATCTGAAACTCAGTAAGCTAGTTGAGCATATACAGTAAAGAAAGAAAAGAAAATAGAACAGAAGAAAGCAGCTTGCCATAGAGAATTCAAGGGTCCAAAGGGTATAATCAAAGTAACAGAACAAGGGGATGTTAAGCAGTTTCCTGGCCTCTGTCTGATGCAAATCTGATGCAAATACCACCCTCTACCCTCAGTTGTGAAAATTAATGTGTTCAGACATTACCAAATGTCTCTGAGGCACAAAATCACTCCAGTTGAGAATCACTACCATAAAAAAACATACGAGAAACACAAATTACTGGCCTATTTCACTTATGGTTATGAATGTAAAAATCCTAAAAATAATTGCAAATTGGATTTAATAGCAAATGAAATATTAAGTCCAGTTGAATTTTGAAATGCAAAGATGATTATATATACGAAAAGCTATAAGATGATAGTCCATGTTGACACATTAAAGAAAAATCCTATGTCCTTTCATAAATATATATGTATATGTGTCTGTACATACATGTATATACATGGCCCTTTCCCAGAAGATATTCCCAACCTAAGAGACAGTACAAGAGACACACCATATACTAGGCGGTTCTTTCACCTTTGTATTTTCCTTTTTAATTTACACCTTATAGTAACCAACCTGTCATCTGAATTAAGAAACCATGCTTTAAGTTCAGCACTATGCATGAGGAAAAGGAATCCCACGTAACTGAACTAATCACAGAAGCCTTCTCCACAAGTTTATAGATCTTTAGAGAAAAGAATAAAAAAATTAGAATAGCTAACAAGGCCATTTACAAATGTTTCATTTCCATTGAAAAGTAGACTCCAGATTTATTTTAATAGTACAACAAATGTTTACTATGTTGATCTGCATTTTATTTCATTTTATTTTATTATTTTGTTTCATTTTTTAATAATAAAAGATGGGAAAAGATTAATGAAGTGCTAAAAGATCTGTATTTTATTTTATTTTATTTTATTTTATTTTATTTTTTTTTAAAGATTTTTATTTATTTGACAGAGATCACAAGTAGGGAGAGAGGCAGGCAGAGAGAGAGGAGGAAGCAGGCTCCCCGCTGAGCAGAGAGCCCGATGCGGGGCTCGACCCCAGGACCCTGGGATCATGACCCGAGCCGAAGGCAGAGGCTTTAACCCACTGAGCCACCCAGGCGCCCCAAGATCTGTATTTTAAAAAGCAATTCCAAGAAGTTACATTCAACTTATATTAGTGCAAAAAAAAAAAAGTGTTTTCAAAAGATTAATTCTATATCTGTAGCATTCAATACAATGGTTTTTAAAACCAACCAACCCTTATTGTTAGCATCCAGTAAATAAATATGAATGACTCATTAGTGCACCCCCATGAATTGAAATGCTCATTTGCAGTGGCTTTAGAATGCACCCAATTTCAAAATGACCTCTATTATTTTTTATTTAATTATGTATGTAAATGAATCTGAGATCACTGTATGTTCTACAATCCAGCAAGCTGGTTCTCTAACATCACTACGTCTACCAGCCATTTAAGGAAATGAATAGGAAAAGATTATGAGATGTAAGGAGACTGTGGGCTGGTTCTTTACTCTGGAGGATGTTGCACTCCAAACCACCATCCCCAGAGCTACATCTCACTAAGCAGGAAATCAGTGTTAGCTCAGGGTCACACTCCTGATTCTCACAAATCCTGACCTCCCTCTGACTCAGTCTGTGCAAAAGGACATGGGTTAAGCAAAACCATGGAAATCACTTCTCTAAATGTTTTGACGATTGTATGAAGAGCAACTAACTTCAATTAAATATGAGATAATTGCAGGAAAATGAATTAGGGGGTACAAAGTGTATCATGACTTATTAGCCTGATAGTTATTATAAACATAATTGCAATAGTTATACCTACCACTGGCTAATTGCTGTGCTGGGCACTTCAAATATATCTATAATAAGGATGACGGTGATAACAATACTCAACTGAAAGAAACAAAGAAATTGCTGCCTGTCAGGGAAAGGAAGGGTCGTGACAAGAAATATTCTCATCATGTAGTCCATGCTGTCTTCAGCAGTCACCGTCCCACTTTTCATTAGGACACCATGGGGTCCTTCAGTCCTCCTGTTCTGGGATATTGAATCAATAGCGAGAACACCACTGACAGATAATCTCAGCAGTAATAAAGATTTAAAGGAACCTGTGTAAATTTAGGGCTTGCCTTTATTAATTTACACTCTCCCGGGCAGAGGACCTTGCTTGGGGTGTGGCCTATTCCAGGAAAGCCCAAAGGCAGTTGCCTTTGAGTATCTGTCTGCTTACCTGGGGCTTTTCTTGTCGCTGCCTGCCAGAATTTGCCAGAAGGGACTGAGTCACACTGCTTCCTGAGAATTTGATAAATCCTCTAACCTACGCATACCTACAACTTGTCTTGCCTGGGCAGTCCCAATCAAACCTACAGCCTCAGACCCAGTTGCCTTCAGCTGGATGTCCTTTGTTTATTTTGTTTTCTCCTACTAACTTACTCACATATGGCCCATCGGAAATAGACATTGTCACAGGTGAAAAATGAGGAGGATTTTTGTTAAGTCACTGAGAAAACATAGTTAGAGGACATACACTTCTAAGAGATATAAAAAAATGCTTTAGCATTTTAGTAATATGACTAGATGGGGGGGAATCAGAAAGGATAGTAATAAGACATCCTACAGCGTTCCTTTTAACTTGAATATCTCTCCTTAGAGAATAAGAAAAGAGACCAGTCTCTGGCCCCCATTATATTCCCAATATGGGCAGTAACTGAATTTATAGTTATCATCTGAACACCGACTATATACCACCCACTATGCTAAATGCTTTAGATGCATTATCTTATTTAATCCCATGGCAACTTTTGTGATTTTACAAAGTACCATTATCCCAAATATAGATGAGAGAAGAGTCTTAGCAAGACTGAATAAAATTCACAGGGCTACCTGAATTGTTAAGTGAGAGACTGAGATTCCAATCCTGGTCTCTTTGAATCCAGTGCATTTAACTCCATGCAATGATGCCGTAGAATACCATTCTGTAAGGTCTGGGCTGATGTTTCAATCTTTGCCTCTAATCGGCAAACTCCTTCAGGGCAGAATTTATTTCTCATTAATTTTTATATTCGCAGAATATGGAATAATGCCTGTTACAGAACAGGGACTCAATGATTGTCAAATGAACCATATGATGAATTAATAAATAAAGGCAGGCAGGAATTAATTTTAAAAGGAGACAGTAAATTGAAGTTTGTGAAAAAAGCTAATTCTGCACCAAGAATACTACCCCTGTTGTTGGTTTGGTGCCCCTCCATTTCCACTGTACCAACATATGAGTATTTTATGATAAGCACCATTTTTACTTTAGAATTAAATAAAATGCTTTCGAAAATATGTACTTTACCCAGGGATTTAAATGAACGATTGAAATTCCATAATCAGAACATGACACGACCAAGAAAGCGTATAATCATATGTTTCCTATAATAAGCTACTTGAAGTGTTCTTAGGGTTACAATTTTGTAATCTAGACATGAGAGGAAGATCTCTGCTCTTGACAACATTCAACACAGGCACTTCAACTGGCTTTGGATAAAAGACAAACCCCTTCTTTTGCATTACATAGATGTTCTCTCTTTCCTTATCTGTAAGCGGACAGTCCTAACCGTTACCTTCACATCCTCTGCCATCTTTCTCCAGTTTCTGGCAAGCTTGATCCTTGCAGTAGTAACTGCCAATTGTATCACGGCATTGGTTCTGACGCCGTCAATGATACATTCATTTATATCTGCAATTGAATATTTAAACAGAATTAGCCTCCTCTCACCAGACACATAAAAAGACTTCAGTGGCTCTCTTAAAAACGTACCAGAACAGAATGACTTTATTCCTTGACCTCAGATTAAATGAGATAACACTACAATATCTTACTTTAATTAGAACTAATGTACTCTAATTTTGACATAAAGGAAAAGGCAGGTCATAGCCTTTGGCACTTGAAATATTTTTGAACAGTGTACTAAGGAGTTGTTTAGTCTTATGGAATTTGGAGACTTACAATATACGTCCAGAAATTTCATATTCAAGTCATCATTTGATGACTCACAGATAGTGAGTCAGAATACTAGGTTGCCTATTTGTCCATTAAGAAAAGGTTGTTACTGGCTTCTCAAGTAAATAACTATTGAGTACCCCTGCTATATATCTGACATTGTGCTGGGCAGGGTGGTAGAGGTAGAAACATAGTTCCAAGGTTTCCAGTGGTCAAAATCCAGGTGGGGTTGAGGACCGCAAGGAAGTGTGATTTGGTTGCGTCCATGTACTGGACATGTCCACACTCCATTCTAAACCTGCGGCCAGAGCCTATCTTTACAGAGGTCTCCCCGTCATCCAGTTTAGAGGTAATAAGCATCCCAACACGTCTGAAGATTTGAGAGTGATGTGTCCTGCTCACAAGAGGCTGCTCGC
The DNA here is from genome assembly GCF_030435805.1 of Mustela lutreola. Taxonomy (NCBI): domain Eukaryota; kingdom Metazoa; phylum Chordata; class Mammalia; order Carnivora; family Mustelidae; genus Mustela; species Mustela lutreola. The sequence continues at coordinate 131,799,550 of NC_081291.1, forward strand.
CTCCATGTTCCCTAACTGACCTACTAAATCTTTGCCTCAGGAGATGAGTGTGGCTGGAAGACAGAGTGGGTAGAAAGGGCACGAAAGAAGTGGAGAGGAGCAGGTAAAAATGAGAGAGAGTCAAAAGGAAAATGTGTTCATCCAAAAGAGCAGAAGCAGCTGACAAAGTAGAAGCACAGAAAAAGAAGGGCTGAGTGGTCCTGACTGCGGAACCATGAGGACAGGGCACCACTGATCCTGGAGGAGCGAAGAACTGACAGGCAGAGTGAGCTGTGGTGCTCCCTGACTGGATGTTATGGTCTGAAGCATGGCTGCGCAGGTGTTGAGACCGCTTTTGTTTGTTTTTAGGTGACTTTTTATTGAAATGTGCCATAGACACAGAAAAATATATAAATTCTAAGTATACTGTTGTGAGTTTTTCAGATATAGAATAGACCAATGTAACCACACTAAAGAGAACATTACCCTGCCTGGTTGAAGGTAGCAATGAGCTCAATCTTTAATCACTAAGGGTTACAGGTTTTGTCTTTTTGAACTATATAGGCAGAATCATATTGTATTTGTGTTTCTGTTGTGTGGCTTCTTTTTTTAAAAAAGACTTTATTTATTTATTTGAGACAGAGAAAGAGAGAGAGAGCATAAGCACATAGCACAAGCAGCGGGAAGCAGAAAGAGAGGGAGCAGAGCAGTAGACTCCCTGCTGAACAGGGAGCCCAACATGGGGCTCAATCCCAGGACCTTGGGATCATGACCCGAGCCAAAGGCAGACACTTAACCTCCTGAGCCACCCAGGTGCCCTTGTGTCTGGTGTCTTTCAGCATTCTGCTTCTGAGATATACCCATGTTGTTGCATACACTTGCAGTTTGTTCATTCTCATTCCTGTATATTATACAATTCTATAAATACACCACAATTTTAATTGACCCATTTCATAGCTGATGAGATATTGGATATTTTCTTATTTGGGGGTCAAGAGTGCTGTTATAAACATTCTCAGAACTGTTTTCAGTGAACTAACGTGTGCACTTCTGTTGTGTAATATATCTAGGGCTGGAATTGCTAGGTCAAAAAGTATGATAGCTTGGCTTTGGTAGTTATAGCCACATAGTCTTCTAAAGAAGTTAGGATCTAAGTTATACTCTCACCAATGGTATATTAGATACCAGATGCTACTCATGCATCCCTGCCAACATCGGGGATAGTCTCTTTGGTTTTGTTTTATTTTTACTCTTCTGGGAGAATGTATATTATCATATCACAATCTCTAATTTGCATTTTCTTGATGACTAGTTAGTTTAAGCACATTTTCATGTTATTGTGCATTTAGATAACATCTTGTTGAAGTGCTTGTTCAAATATTTTGTCCATTTGTCCAGTTCTTAAATTACTGGTTACTTTACTGGGGGGTAAGATAGAATGTTAAATAGCAGTGGTAGTAATGATCGTCTTTGCCTTCTGAATGCAGAAGGATTTTTTTTTTTTTAACATTTAACTGTTAAGCATGACGTCTACATAGTTGGGTTTTTAAAATAGATTAGTTTTATCAGATTAAAGGATAGTTTTTTTTTTTAACATTTCACTATTAGATATGATGTGCACATAGTTGGGATTTTTTTTATAGATTAGTTTTATCAGATTAAGAAATGTCCTTTCTACCCCTAGTTTCTTTACTATTTGTATTATAAATAGATGTTAATAAAGATAGTTATATGTTTTTTCTTGTTCATTCTGTTAATGCAATAAATAGATCTGATTGATTTTTGTATCCCTGAAGTAAAGGTGGTCATGATACAGTACCTTTTTAGTATATTTCTGGATTCGGTTAGCCAATATTTTGTTTAGAATTTTTGAGATTATATTTATGAGAACAACTTATCTATATTTTTTATTTCTTGTAATATCCTTGTTAGATTTTGGCATCCAGATCATACTGGATACGCAAAACAACTGGGAAAGGTTTTTCCTCTTCTTCTATTCTCTGAGATAATCTATATAAGATTGTTGTCATTTCTTACTTAAATGTTTGGATGAGTTCATCTGTGATTCCATCTGGGCCTGGGATTATGATTGTGTACTTATGCGTATGTGTGTATGTGTGTGTGTGCACAGTTTTTAATTACAGGTTCAGTTTCTTTAACAAATACAAGAATATTCAGATTTTTATTTAAACATGTAAAAAGATTGTTTCAAGGAATTTGTCTTTATCATGTAAATGTTCAAATATATTGCTGTTAAGTTGTTCACAATAGTCTCACACTATCTTTTTAATGTCTGTCTAATTTATAGTGAGGTTCCCTTTCTTATTCCTGAAATAAGTGTGCATCTTCTCTATTATTTTTGATCAGCTTTGGTATCTATCTATCTATCTATCTTCATCTTTAAAAAACAAATTTTTGGCTTTATTGGTTTTTCAGTATTCCACATTTTCCATTTAATTACATTAGCACTGTGATCTCTATCATTGCTTTCCTTCTACTTTCTTTAGATTTCTTTCACTGCTCTGCTTCTAAGTCGTTGAGATGGAAATTTATATCATTTATTTTTAGACTTTCTTCTTTTAAAATATTTCTGGTTATCTACAAATGGGTAACAAACCACTCCCAAATTTATTTAAAAAGGCAATTGACTGGGGTTATCTACAAATGGGTAACAAACCACTCCCAAATTTATTTAAAAAGGCAATTGACTGGGGTGCCTGGGTGGCTCAGTTAGTTAAGTGTCTGACTCTTGATCTCACTGGGTGTGGTGCATAAATAATAAATCGTGGAACACTAAAAAAATAAAATTAAATTAACAACAACAACAACAAAAAGAAAGCAGAAAGAAAAAGAAAGGCAATCTACTGTTATTTTTCACATTTCTGAGGACTGACGGATTCAGTTTGATGGTCCTCATTTGGGATTTCAAGTATGGTAGCAGTCAAGTGACAGTCAGGGTTAAGCTTACATAAGGCCTTTTAACTCATATGTTGAGATTGGGGCTGAGATGGTTGGAATATTTGTGTGGTTGGTGGGGCATTGATATCTCTCTCCACGTGCCCAAATTTGACTTTCTCATTAAATGGTGGTCTAAAGGTAGAGACATTTTACAAGGTGGTTATCATTCCTCAGAGAGATTTTCTAAGAGATCCAAACAGAAGCTACAAAGCTCCTTATGACATAATCTTTGAAGTACATTGGATTGTTTCTTAGATATCTTTTGGTTAAAGCAGTCCAGGCCAACTGAGAGTCTAGGATCTGGAGAAATTCCTTCCCACAATGTGGGAATTGCCGTTTCCAGGAAAGAAAGAAATTGATGGCAGCGTTCGTGGACAGAGCATACCCCAGTAATATAAATTTTCCTAAAAATAAATTATTAGCCATATCCCACAGGTTTTCTTGTGTTATAATGTGTCATCACTCAATTCAAAATATTTCCTAATCTACACTAACCCTTCTTTTGGGTTATTTCAAGATACATTTTGAAGGTTTTTTCAAACATTTGTGGTATTTCCAATCATCTTGTTCATATAAAACGCTGTATCAATTTGGCCGGCTACACAGCATAACTTACATGACTTCAATTCTTCAAAACTTATTAAGGTTTGCTTTATATTCCAGCATATTGTCAATTTTGGTTTAAAAAAAAAATCTCTGTTTACTGGAAAATAAGATCTACAATTCTGAGGTGCTACATTTTCTCTATATATGCAATAGACATATTACATGTATATACGTATTTCATATACATATTTCAAATATGTACAAATATGTATATTTAATGAGTTTGAGTTTATTAATCATGTTTTTCATATCATTGTATCATTGTATCCTTAAGGACTTTTTTATATGTTTATTGTATAGGTTAGTACAATCTACATGATTTTATGTTTGTCCTTTTATGACTACAAGTTGTGTTTTATATATTTTGAAGCTCTATTGTAAGTGACATACAAATTTAGAATTGCCACATCTTCCTAGCAAATTAACGCTTTGTTATTTTAAAATGCTCTTCTTTAGATACAGCTATATTTCTTTCATTAAAGTTGAGGTTTAATGATATTGGTATAGTTTTATAAGTTTTCTTTTCGTTTGTGTTTGCATGACATTTTATGCTCTAAACTTTTAACTTTTTCTATATGCATATATTCAAGAAACTATATCTATATATTTATATTTGTCTATATGTGTTATTTTAAATATTCCAATATCCTTAAGCTGTGATATTATATCATTGACTTTAATGTAATTACTGACATATTTGGATTAAAGTTATTTTACTATTTTTCTAAATTTCTACATATTTTATGTTACTTTTGCTCTCTACTACTTTGTTCTCTTGAATTTATTATTTTACTGTTCTATTTGCACTCTATATTAGATTGTCAGTTATACATCCTTTATTATTCTTTGAGTAGTTACTCTAGATATTAAAACATCTATTATTAAATTCTAATATAAATTAGTACTTTAACTACTTCCCTGGCAATGCTAGAACTTACATTTTAACTCCACTTATGCTTTTCCTGCTTTTATGCTATTGCTATCATGGTTTTTAATTTCAAATCTTTAGACCCCGTAACACTTATTATTATTTTATATAGTCAATAATGTGGTGTATAAACAATGAATTTTGGAACAATGAAAAAAATTAAATTAAATTAAATTTTAAAAATAATAACTTAGACATCCATATATTTATCTTTTCTGCTATTCATTACTACTTCCTGCACTTCTGTGTTTCTTTCTGGAATAATGTTCCCTCTGCCTGAAAATTGCTTTTAGTGTCTTTTCATGTGGATCTTCTGGGTTTTTGTTTTTGTTTTTTCAGGTTTTGTGTGTCAGGAACTGATATGCTTTTACTTTAATTTTTACATAAACTTTTATACAACTTTAGAATAGTTTTAGATTTTGCAGAAAAAACTACAAAGATAGTACAGAGCCCAAAAGATAGTACAGGCAGCTTCTCAGTGAAGCTCACTGCTACCACCAGCAAAGGCTCCTGCCCACTATCCCTGCCAGCAGCACCTCTGAAAAGCTTTATGCCATCCTGTGGGCCATAGTCGTCATACCCTCACCAAGATCTGAATTTCAGCCTGGTGGGTGGGCAAGGGGAGAATGCTTCCAAGTCCATTCTGTTCTTGGATAAGCTCCTTCAGTCCTAGACATAATGGCTGTTCCCTACCATCTGCTGTTCCTATATTCTCTTCCATTCTCTTTATCTTTCTGAGTACTTTATCTTCAGTTTTTAATTAATTATCTATAGTACTTTTCTCCCCCGATCAAATACTTGCTGTGGTTTCTGTCTTTTATTTGACTTTGACTAACATACATTCTCTTCAGTATCTTGATCCATCAAATTTTGGCTTCCATGATAGATTTGAATTCCAATTTATATCTCCTTAGCTCCTGTGTATCTTTTCCCCTCATTAGCATCCACTTTCTTTTCACCTTTTCAGCTTGTCCCATTATGTTACTTATGAATCAACCCCTCAGGGGTTTACCCTGAGTCACCTCACTGACTTTCCTGACTGCTATGATATTCTCTGTTGTCTTCAGGTGAGTGATTTTTATATTATATGCAACGTTTTAAGCTTTTCCCAGCTAGAGAATTGGTCTGCTAATATTTACGCCATCATAGCCAGTAAAAGAAATCCTATTCACACTATTTCTTGATCTTCCTTACCTTTCCTTACAGTAGTCCAAAGAAAACCTCATTAATTGGGTCAGTGCAAACTTGTTTATTTTTCTTAACAATCTGACTCAGTCAACAAGCCAGGTATTCAAGACTAATAATCATGAAATGATTAAGACTCTATAAATAGGTCCTGAGCTTTGTGCTACAGGATATCATAGGAAGATCAGTGAAGATTGAATTCCTAAGAAATACTAGAGTGTAAGTTTATATACCAGTTTGGATATTATTCTCTAAGCTTGGTTGCTGAAAAGAGCATTTATGTTGGAATAGATTGTATATCAAGAGTCTTGTAATTCTACTCTTAAGAATTTATCAAAAAATATATTCCATAAGAATTTGACTGTGTTAGACACTTTAACATTCACAATATCATGAAAACCTCATTATAAACTGATGAACTTATACAAAATTATATTTATTCAAAAAACTAAGGTCATTAAAAGGAAAACTGAAGATAATACAGATATTAAGCAAACCATTTATAACCTAAATGTTCACCAATATAGGAATTTCAAAATACATTAAATATGTCACTTCAGTGCAGCCATTACAAGTTGTAATTATAATGGCTATAAAACAACATGGAAAACTGTTATGTTGAAATAGATTACAAATTATTTCTACATTTCAATCACAACTATTAAAGGCATATATTCTTATGGAGAAATCTTGGAAAAATTAAAAATTAAATATTTTGACATATAACAGTGGTGGAATTATGTCTTTTAAAGTTTTAGTTTTTGTTATAATATCGCTGATGCCATCATTCTTTTAAAAAATAGGTCTGAAATTTCTGACAGGTAATAAAAAAACAAAGAACAATATAATAGTTTATATAATTTTCAGGTGACTGTTCAGATGAAAATATTTGTTTTTTAGGGAGGATGCATTTTTTGCTGGCATTAAATTCTTATGGCAAATTGTTACATGAGTTTTGAATATAAGGGTCATTAGATAAGATGACAAAGCTCTAACAGAATTTTTCAGAAAGTGCCAAAGTTTTCTTCATCAAGTTTTACATACCTCTCTCAAGGAAATCCTGTACAAGGGATGGAGATAAGGAGGAGGAGGGCAGTACCCTAGCATGTCACCGCTAATACAATAAATAAAATTGTTTTAATCTGTCTTTCACATTAGGTAGCTCTCAACTTAAAATTGTTTGAATAAAGTGGTTGTTTTTGCTACTAAAAATATTTGAAAATTCCTTCCCTAGACTGTAATATCTGATTAAGGGGGAGTTTGAGGTAAGGCCTTTTACTCCTAAAGAATGTGAACAAGTATGTATCTATGAGACAATATGAAATAAAATAATCAATTAAGATTCCTAGTTTGGGGGGCACCTGGGTGGCTCAGTAGGTTAAGCCTCTGCCTTCAGCTCGGGTCATGATCTCAGGGACCTGGGATCAAGCCCCACATTGGGCTCTCTGCTCAGCAGGGAGCCTGCTTCCCCCTCTCTCTCTGCCTTCTACTCTAACTATTTGTTATCTTTCTGTCTGTCAAATAAATAAATAAAATCTTTTAAAAAAATTCCTAGTTTAAATTCCTGAAATATTAAAATAATGAGTATCATGTATAAAGATCCCTTTCCATATATGTCTACTTTACTTAAAACTAACAGTAAATGTACATTATTAATAAATATCAGACAGAATTTGGCCTCTTCAAAAACTCATAATCAAACTAGCAAGATAGGACTTACCCATTGGCAGAAGATAATAAATAAAATATCTAAATAATTAGATTATTTTGTTGGTCAAAATGACTAGTGTACAAAAATGGTATAAAAAGGACCTAAAATCTCTTCCTTCTACTTAGGAAGAAGTTTAATAGACATAAAATAGCAAAAGATATTTTAGAAATACATTTTATATCGTTGAACCTAAAATAATACCAGTAGTAAAAAGCATAAATGAAAAGGTTGATAGACTTCCCCACATAAACTTTAAAATCTCCCATTCAGAAAGGCCAAAATTAAAAGACCAATAAGAAATGAGGGAAATAAAAAAAAAAAACATTGACACATGTAAGGCAAAGTGGAGAAATCTTTAATATATAAAATAATTACTATGTATCAAAAGATAAAGATGAGCTCCCCCAAACAGAAATTTTGTTTAACAAAATAAAATAAATTGAAATCAGAAATATAAATATCTAATAAATGTCAAATGTTGTTAAGCTTAATCGACAAGCAAAGAAATTAAAACTAAAATAAAATGAACATTCTTTCTCTATCAGAGTTACAAAGTTTAAAATCAATGCTAATGTGTATAGGGTTTTTTAGGGTGTGGCAAAAGTGATGAACCATATTTACCAGTGAGGGTACAAACTGGGCAATGATTTCTGATTCAAGTATCAACAAAGATCAGATGGTGGTTAATATGCCCATATTACCCAAAACAATCTATAAATTTAATGCAATCCCTATCAAAATTCCAATAGCATTTTCTATAGAACCAGAACAAATAATCCTAAAATGTATAAGGAAGCACAAAGATTCCAAATAACCAAAGTAATCTTGAGAAAGAAGAAAAAAGTAGGAGATATCACAGTCCCAGATTTCAAGAATATACTACAAAGTTAAAATAATCAAACAGTATGATACTGGCAAAGAAAAAAGAAAAAGACACTTAGATCAATGGAAAAGGATAAAGAGCCCAGAAATAAACCCATGCTTATATGGCCAATTAATCTCCAACAAAGGGGGCAAAAATATACAATGAGAAAAGACAGTCTTCAATAAATGATGCTGGGAAAACCAGACAGTTACATGTAAAAGAATGAAACTGGACAATTATCTTGTGTTATGCACAAAATAAACTCCAAATGGATTAAAGACCTAAATGTGAGATATGAAACCATAAAACTCTTAAAAGAAAATATAGGCAGTAATCTCTTTGACATCAATCTTAGCGACACTTTTCTAGATATGTCTCCTCAGGAAATGGAAACAAAAGCAAAAATAAGCTGTTGAGACTACACCAAAATATAAAGCTTTCTGCACAGTGAAGGAGATTATCAACAAAACGAAAAGGCTTCCTACTGCATGGAAGAAGATATCTGTAAATAATATATCCAAAAAGGGGTTAATACCCAAAATATTTAAGGAAATTACACAATTCAACACCAAAAAAAATAAGGATAATTCCATTAAGAAAATGGGGAGAGAGCCCGAATAGACATTTTTCCAAGGAAGACATACAGATGGCTAACAGACAGATGAAAAGATGCTCAACATCACTCATCATCAGGGAAATGCAAATCAAAACCACAATGAGCTATCACCTCATAGTCATCAAAATGGCTAGAATAAAATTTAAAAAAAAAAAAAAAACAAGTATTGGCAAGGATGTGGAGAAAATGGAATCCTCATAAAGTATTGTGGGAAATATAAATGGTGCAGCCACTATGGAAAACAGTATGGAGGTTCCTCAAAAAATTAAAAATGGGAATATTGTATGATCCAATAATTCCACTACTGGATATTTACCCAAAGGAAAAAGAAGCATCAACTTGAAAAGGTCTATACACTCCTATGTTTACTGCAGAATTATTTATAATAACCAACCTATGGAAGCAACTCAAGTGATAGTGAAGATATAGTATATGTATATACAATGGAAAATTAACTCAACCATAAAGAAAGAATGAGATATTGCCATTTGTGATAACATGGATGGACTGGGAGGATATTGTTAAGTGAAATAAGTCAGACAAAGTTAAAGACCATGTGATTTCACTTAAATGTGGAATCAATATAACAAAACAAATAAAGCAGAAAAAGACCCATAGATACAGAGAACAAGCTGGTGATTGCCAGAGGGGACAGGGGTCAAGGGATGTGCAAAATAGGTAAGGGGAGAGAGAGGTATGGGCTTTCAGCTATGGAATAAATAAGTCACAGAAATAAAAGGTACAGTATAGGGAATATAGTCAGTGGTTTTATAATAGCATTGTATGGTGACAGATGGTAGCTACACTTGTGGTGAGCACAGCCTAACATATAGACTTGTCCAATCATTATGTTTCATACCTAAAAGTAATGTATCATTATGTGTCAACTATACTTCAATTTAAAAAAAGAAAATTTAAAAATCGGAACTTCTCCATTCAGTAATTCTACTTCAAGAATATATCCAAGGGAAAAAATTACAAGTGTCCTTAGTGATTCATGTATTTTTAAAATCAGATGAGGAAAAATGGAAACTAAATATCATATAATAGAATTTTAAGTAAATTATAATACATCCAAACAAAGGACCACTATTCAAGAATTAACACTCACATTCCAGGGAACTATTTATTCACCTCTGCATATGTCACAACATATTAAGCGTGTATGTATGTATAAATATATATATGTGTATATGTAGTGGTAACCCCATATGTATTCTACTTATCTTCTTACCTTTAAGTATCAATATATCTTATTAGCAAAAAAAGTAAGAACACAGTCAAATATGCTAAAAGTACCTATCTCTGAATGAAGTTGATGATCTTTTGTTTTGTTTTGATGTCCTGTATTTGCCTGTTTCACAAGTTCTTTGTAATAAGTATACTTTGAGAAAAATAGTGCAATGAATGCAAAAAAAATTAAAGTTAAGGCTAAAAGGTTCCTAGCACCTCTCTTTCTTTTTTATACACTCTGCCATGGTGCACAATTATATCACTTTAAGTGTAGTCACTTGAATTTTAGAATTACATAGTGTGTTTTTTAAAAAATGAAATAATTTTTAAATTATTAAATTTTTAAATGAATAAGTTTTAAGATTTTACTTCTTAAAGTGTTTTGTGAGAAGCTTAAGAATACTCAGTGATACAGAATGTTGGCATTTTATTCAGTTCATTTCCCATGGCCAGGGCTATATCATCCAATTCTGTGGATGGTCCATACTTGAAAAAACAGCAATGCGTGCCAGTGTCTTTTGTCTCTGGAGGCATCTTCACATTCAAATGATAAGGACAGCATTCTAGAAGACGCTCAGTGGAAGTTATATGAGAGACCATGTGTTCTTATGAAAATTTGATCCATGCTTATGTACTGAAGATTTGATGAAAGGAAAGGATGTCACACATTTTACACCAAGAACCTCCTGCTAGGTCTAAAGTAGAAACCCTTTAAGGACAGCTAAATGTAACAGACAGGCCACTTCCTTGGACACAATTTCGAATAGAGTAGTTCTTATTTGGCTTAAGTCTTCATCTGTCAGAGTACAAGTGAACATAAGAGTAAACCCCTTTATGAAATGTTTGTTGCTAACTTCATAGTGCTTAGTTTTGTCATCTGTACACTAAAGAAAAAGAAGTAATTACTTTATAATGCTTCTGTGGGAATCAACTTAAATAATACATTTAAAATACTTAGCACAGTTTCTAACATAAAGTAAGTTCTATAAAGAGCAGCTATTATTATTTGTTAGCTAACCATTAGCCATTATTATCACATGCTTGAGAACTCAAACCTGGTTCAGAGTAGGCACTCAATTGGCTTTCCTGCTTAATTTATGTTGAACATGAATTCAGCTTTAACATGGATGGAATAAATTTATAGTAATATATATCACATTTCCTGTACTACAACAGAGAAAGCTCAAAAACAATTTTGTTTTTTCTCTGATAGCACTGTTTTCAAGCAACTCTGCTGTATTTATACATAATTTTTTAAAAATTGGTTGAATAATTCCACCAAAGGATAGACTTCATTACTAGTGCGTGTTTACTGGCCAACCACATACTGATATTAATAAACATAAAACATACACATACATTTATGCTTCTGTTGTTTTCTACTTTTCTTTAAAAAGCAAATAATAAGGCATGGAACATATACGGTGACCTCATGTACTCTGAAAATATGAAGTTATTGTTATCAACTGAAAATCAGTGATTATAAGTAAAAAAATTTGAAAGTCATTGGCTTTGAAGATGGTTCTAAAAACCAAGTCAATACTGAGGATTTTAAATTGCAGTTTTATAAGATACTCACTGCATGATAGATTTCAGGCTGTTTCATGTGTCCAATGTCATTCAAGGTTGCAAATAAATTTGGCCTTTCAAAAGCAAGATGAATGACAAAAATTCTCTGACATATAGCAAGTCTTCCAGGTTAGGCATGACAAAAGTTCAATGATATCATCAAGGCTATCAATCCATCTGTAATGACATACTGCAGTCTCTTCAAGAATTAAATATGATGTTTGCAAGAGCAGTGTTGCATTTCTGGTTGTAGGACAAAATAAAACAGAACTGCAAACACATAAAAGGCCTATTAAATTAGCTACGCAAATAAGCTGTTAATTTCTATCTTTAAACAAAATTTGTGAATTTGGGCTCCTTATGGTTGATTGTTTTCTTAAAACATTCTTCTATTCTAAAATCATGTGATACATTTAATCTGTTTTTATGCAATTTTAATAATAGCTTACACTGCTTTCAAGAACAAAGCAAATACTAAACAGAGGCGGCCACGGTGCAGAGTAAAGCAGCAAAATTAGAAGTGCTTTATTTTATAGACATCTTTCTTTAAACCAAATGTTTGACTCAATTTAGTGTGTGTATTTTTATTTTTAAAAGACTGTGTTTGCTTTGTGAAAATTACCCAAAAAGTGCACACACATCTTATGTATCATACTGATTTTCAAATCAATAAGCTTTGTGAAATGAATGACCTAAGCTTCTTATTGCAATTAGCTTTCACAGCAAATCTGTCGATTTTTCTGTAGGTCCCAAGCTTAATGTAATTCTCTATAGGTTAACCTAAGATATGGCATTAATCAACATCTCTGAGAAATTCATACATGCCATAAATATAATTAGGAAGTACATTTAAACAATGTTCTGGATTTTATGATCTCATCTTGAGATTATAGAATTACTCATGAAGGATAATAATAATATATTTATTCTGAAGAGTTTAGATAACACCAGAGGAATAACTCTATACATGATTTTAATTCTAGGATTTTGCTTAAATTGGTGCATGTGGTTTCATTTCAAGGCTTGGGCAATCCATTGAATCCCTAGTCACTAGAGAACAAACTATGAACCTCAAAACAAAATTCTTGACCTTTACGAATCTCCTGAGGTCTAACCATGTTTTTTTTATACTATTCATCACTGGTTATGGAGAGAAAGAAAGGAGGAATGTAGAAATGTGCTAGACTACTGGAGAAAATATCAGAGGAGATCATTTGTTATGAACCAATAACTTCATTCTTTACACGGCCACTGTACAAGGCAGAAAACAACTATAAGGCAATAAAATATTAGTTCAGAGAATCTAGGTTTGACACCTAGTTCCACCACTATGCAATTCACTTTACATTTGTGTCTCTTACTCATTTGGAAATGAATACGATGATACTTCATCGAAATATTGAGAAGTAAAACTATGATAATACCTATGAAAATGCCATATAACTTTTGAAACCCACTGTAAATGCTCTCTCACGTATTAAATACAGATGCTTTACTTTTTCTCTCATATATCCACTAAATGACTTTTTAAAAAATATTGGGCAGATATTCATTCGACAAAGGGAACTGTGGAAAAAACAAGCTACTCATTTAATGCAGTCTATATTTATAAAGATATATTTACTTTCTAAAGAAATTTTCAAAAAGACCAAAAATATTAAAACTAAATTATGTGACTTTAACCATATGTCATAGCTCATTAAATTTATAGTAAACCAGTGAACTTAAATAATAACTCTAAAATTATCGCCTTATTATAGCCCTTATCTGTTCATAATTAGGATTTGTTTGAAATATTTTGGGGAATTTACAGAGCTTTTTTTTTAAAGATTCATTTATTTATTTGAGGGGGGAGGGGCAGCAGGGGAGAATGAGGGAAAGAATCTCAGACTCCTCACAAAATGAAGAGCCCAATCTCATGACCCTGAGATCATGACCTGAGCCAAAATCAAGAATCAGACACTTAACTGACTGAGCCACACACGTGCCCCTCTAGAGCTATTTTTAACCCCACTTTTCTCACTAAAACTAGTAATCATGTACTAACTACAGTGATATGGTCAAGACTGGTGTTTGGACTGAATCTGAATATCAGATCTTTTGTTTTATCTCCATTCTTTAGTTTTCTCATCTTTAAAAAGAGGGGAATTGCTATAGACCTGCCTCATTGGTTTGTTGTGAAGATTAAATTATCACATGTGAAATGAATGGAAATATTTCATCACATAGTACAATTATTATTATTTCTCAAATGTTAGCTATAAATGAAATGTGTTCTCTTTTGCTTCTTTTTTTCTCTTTTTTTCCAATTCATAGCAAGGTAGATATCCAAGTGCAATTACTTTGATTTCCAATTCTCTATGCAATTTATATATTACTCTTACCAAGCAGCTGCAAAAAATAGCTCCACGTATGATATGGTGAAAGATTCCAAGTTTGTAGAATGTAGTCTTACTGAATTATCAGCTCTTATCCATACAGGTAAAAAGTCACAGACAAGTGTACAACACAACAAAAACCGATTGACTGTTTTGGTCTATATTTCCCTTAAGTATCAACAAAACAAATTAGTCTTGATTTATAATTATAACTACCAATTATATATTCTTTCACATAATTAGCATCTGCATGTTTGCATCATATTCTCACCTTCACAGTTAAATGTGAATTTCACAAATCAAGGAGGTAGAGAAAGCCTTATTATTAATAAGGATAGAATTTAATCTTCTGAATTGAGGTAGCCATGGCTGAGAAATGTCTACCCCAGAAGAGTACTAAGAAATCACATAAGCCTCTGTACCCTGAAGTAAAATGAAATATCCTAAACCTATCTTTTAGCTGGATTCTCAAACTCCCCTTCATTTGTGCATCACTACAGCATATTGGTAGGAACAGATGTCACATTAGTGCTAATAGCGTTTGTTTTACACATAACATTGATCTATCCTCCAAGGTGTCAAGAAGATAAATTTTAAGTGTAGCTATTTATTTATTTGTGAAGTGCAGGCCCCACCATGAGCTAGAAAATTCCCCAGTCCAAGGTATGACAAGTGTCACAATTTCTAGATTGCAAACTCAACTATTAATTTACATTTTAGAAATAAGACAAGTGAAACTCTAAGAAAATAATATTTATGGCTCCTTTAAATAACTTTATTGAGATATATTTGTCTGTAGTGTAAAGATCACCAAAATCAAGATAATTAAGTTACCCATCACTTCTACATAATTACTACTGTGCATTGTATGTGTGTGTGTGCTGATAAGATTTAGAGTTTATATATAAGAACCAGTACAATTCAATAGGAAAAAACCAAAATAACTCAATTTTTAAAATGGGCAAAGGACTTAAGTAGAAATCTTTCAAAAGAAGACCTACAATGACCAACAGGTTGTGAAAGAGCCATCAATACCACTGATCATTAGGAAAAATGCAAAACGAAACCACTATGAGATATCACTCATACTCATTAGAATAGCAATTATGAAAAAGACAAAAGATAACAAGTGTTGAAGTGTAGAGGAAGATATGGAGCAAGAGAAACCCTTGTACACTGTTGGGGGAAATGTAAATTAGTATAGACATTATGGAAACAGTATGAAGTTCCCCCCCAAATTAATAAGAGAAATACCATAAAACCTAGCAATCCCACTTCTGGATATCCAAGGACAATGAAATCTGAATCTCAAAGAGATATCTATACCCCCATGTTTATCACAACATCAGTCACAACAGCCAAGATATGGAAACAACCTAAATGTTCTCCAGTGGAACAAATGGATTAAGAAAATGTGGTCTACATATACAGTGGAATATTATTCAGCCTTAAAAAAAAAGGAAGGAAATCCTGCCACTTGCAACAACATGGATGAAACAGGAGGGCATTATGTTAAGTGCAATAAGCCAGACACACACACAAAAACAAACGCTGCATGATCTCACTTTTATGTGGAATCTAAAATAATCAAACTCACTGAAGGAGAGGGTGGAATAGTGGTTGACTGCCAGGAGGAGAAGGGAGTGACAAATGAGATGTTGGTCAAAGAGTACAATTTCAGTTGTAGAAGATGAGTGGGTTCTAGAGATCTAATGCATAGTATAGTGATGATAGTTAACAACACTGTATTATACAGTCATTCACTTACTTAGTAAATATTTACTGGATCTCTTCTTTATGCTTGACCCAGAGAATACAGGGATCAAACCCATTATTATTATTGTTATTGTTGTTGTTATTTTAAGATAAATCTCCATTCCTGGCTAGTCTGTGAAATACAATTCAATAAGTTGCTATAAATTAACTAAAGATAAAATTGAAATTCAAGCTCACTGAAATCCAGGGTTTCTGACTCCAAAGTAGTTTATCTGCTCTACTCCAACTGCCTATTAAGAAATTATTTCCTCATTAAAATATTCACCATCTAATTTACCCTCTACCATCCTCCCATCTAAACTGCCAAGTCATTGTACCATGATTAGAAGTCATTACTCAGATATGACATATATCTACTCAATCACTGCTCAGTCACCTTTTACAATTATGGCAGTGGATATGTTTATTATCCCATTAAACATTCTCTTATTCTTCCCTTGATTCATTTTCAACCATTAAAGAAAAAACTCACTGTGTGAAAACATTTCCTTACCCTCAGAGTACTGATTTGAAGGACAGATTTTGCAACACAGTCATGTAACATGGAATTTCTACTTGAAGTATTTAAATCTCAAGCTTTATTTTCTGGCATAGAACAAAAGTGTCTCTGGAGTCCAAATGGGTTCAAATTCTGGCTCACTACTTGTTAGCTGTGTGACTGCTACCGATAGAGTTGCTATGTATCAAATCAGTCCAAAATTTGGTAGCTTGAATACAACAATTACTGTGTTTGTCTCACAGTCTTGGCGGATCAGGAATTTGGGAGAGGCATGACTAAGCATTACTGGGTCGGGATCCCTCATGAGCTGCAGTCGGATAGTGTGAGTGGAGCTAGAAGGGCAAAGAGGGACTGGAGCTGCTGGGGGCGGGTCAGGCATCTCTCTATCTTCCCTGGATGGTCTCTCGTCAGAGCTACTTTGGGTTTCCTCGAGGCATGACTGACAACATGGCAGATCAGGACTCTGGTACAAATGTTCCAGCAATCCAGGTGGATGCTGTGTCTTATTTCCTTACCTAGCCTTGAAATCATTCAGTGCCACTTCTGTCACATTCTGATGGTTTTATGCAAATTCCAACCCAACCAGACTCAAAAGAATTAGACTTCCCTTCTTAATGTGGGAATAGCAAGGTTTAAATATATATATATATATATATATATATATATATATATATATATGCAAAGAGATACTGCTTATGGTCATCTTTTGAAAATAAAATCCGCCACAGTGACACTGGATAAGTCACTAACTCCTGTGCCTCACTCAGTTTCCTTACCTCTAAAATGGTTGCAATACATGTCACTTCACGGGGTTCTTGAGTTTTAAAGGAACTAATACAGTTTAAGTGCTTAGAACAACTCCTAACACAGAGAATGTCATTTCCTACATTTAATTTTTAAAATTTAATTTAATTTTATTAGTATCTTCAAGTTTCAGCTCAAATATCACCTCTACTGTGGGGCCTTTCCTTTTAGTCTCACTAATTTTTCATTCTTTCTTCCAGCTTAGCGTGGCTTTGAAGTTACCTCTTTTTTAATACATCTCTTCAAGTTTTATTGTAATTATATGTTCACAGGCGTAGATTCTCCAGTGTACTGTGAATATCTCAGGAGAAGGAAACAAAATCACTGCTCAGCAACACAGTTTTGTTTTTTAGGGAATGACTCAGTCCAAAGTACAGGTACAAAAAACAATAATGAAAATGTAGATGAAGGAAGATGTTGAAAAAAAGCTAGGATAATACAAAACAAAGAAGGTGGGGTGCAGTGGTTAATGAATGACTTCTACTTAGGTTTACTCTTCTGTCAAACTTTTAAAGGTTACAATCGCCCTATGGACTAGTTGCAAGAGATGCAGGATTTCCAGATGAGAAAACAGAGCAGTGAGCTGAAAGCTTTGGCCTTGAATTAACATCTAGAAAGTAGATTAAATTTGTTGTAAAAACTAGGTAAAATTTAACTAGCTTTCCTATCACTGGAATCTAACATTTAAAGTGCCCACAATTAGAAATATTTGCTGAAAGAAAACTGCACTTGAGAATGAGCATAACCTTTAAACTTGTAAATGATGGATATCCACAGCATTCTATCCCTTTTATCAGAGAAAGCAACATTAATGGCTATCTAATACAAAATATATCTGTCCCTTGGTATCATACAGAATTCCACAGAATCTATAGAAACAAGCAAGACTGACAGTTCCTTTTACCAACAGGAAGGTACCTGTAAATCACAGGAGAGTCCTTTAAAATCCTGAGGTTTTGTTTCTTACACCAAGAGCTATCATTTAAATTCAATAAAAAAAAGAAAATCATAGTACATGAAAATTTCAAAAAGCTATTTGTGAATAACACTGCTCTGTAATAATAATAATAATAATATAATAATAATAATAATAAAATAATAATAATATCTTCTTATTATTATTTTGCTCCAGAGTCTAGAGATGTTTAAAAATGAATTTTTCAGCTGAACTCTTGGAAAGTCAAATCTCAGAAACAACAGACAAAGAAATTCTAATTATCTGTGATGAATGTTGATTATAGAGCACGGATATAACAATGATTACAAGTAAAAAAAAAAAAAAAGAGGTGATGCATCAGTCCCACGTATCACGTGTGGTTGTGTAATTAGAGAAATTTAATCACAGCAGGCATATGTGATATATTTGTATTTGTGCCATTTTGTGGATTCACAGACAGCACTTTCTCAGAAAATACAAAAGGGATAAAAGCATTCTTATTTTGTAAGCTTTACCTCTAAACCATTTATTCCATGAAAGTCTTTTTTTCTACTTGTTTTTCTACTTCTTCCCCACTCCCCAAAGAAAACCCATTTCTTTTTCAGCGAAATACTGAGTACTATTACCTTAGTGTGTTGTTCTTTGTAGAACATCCCCAGCTCTTTAAGATTAATGGAAGATATGCATATGCTCATAGGGAAAAATAGGGCCTGTTTCATATGAAACCTCTGGTTTTAAAGACATGGTCCTTCATCTGAGTTTCTGAAGGAAATAGATTACACCCATTGCATTGTCTAAAGATGAGGACATCAACAGTACTAGTGCTCTCAGGTTCTGTGACATCAGCCTTTGCTGGTACTTTTAAAATAAGTCCCAACATAGAAGAAATCACTTGGCCAGCTGAACTCTCACAGAAGATTCAGTAACCTGTGAGAAGGTCACAAGGTTTATCTTGAACAACAGTCTGTCTTGCAGCTTTTTGTTTTTTGATTTCCTGATTAAGTGATGGATAAGAGGTCATCCAGGCAGTATAGAACCAAAACCCTAATAAAACAAAACCAAACTCTCATAAAAACCTCAGCTGGACCACATTATTCTCAGCAAGAGAAAATTTCTGCTTTGCACTGATTACTCATAAAGCCTTTTCCCCCAAGCAAATCTTTCTCTCTCTCTCTCTCTTTTTTTCCCATTAATGTTCTATAATTAGGTGTTTCTGCTGGAATTAGGAGCAAACATGAAAAAGCTCTTCTTGCAGCACATTTGTAAAAGGTATCTGAGTTATCATTGGTGAGGTTGGATTAAACTATATAGTTTATCATTATGACAGTGTATCTGTGTTTGCCCTAGAAACTCCACTTAAGTACAGTAGTTCCCCCTTATCCATGGAAGATATGTTGCAAGGCCCCCAGGGGATGCCTGAAACCCTGGATAGTAACAAAACTTATGCTAGGTATATTGTGTTTTTTCTATACACACATACTTCTGATAAGTTTAACTTATAAATTTGACACAGCAAGAAAATAACAACAATAACTAATAAAGTAGAACAATTATAACATAGTAGAACAATTATAACATGATACTGTAAGAAAAGGTATGTGACGGTGGTCTCTCCTTCTCTCTCTCAAAATATCTTGTTGTGCTATCCTCACCTTTCACCTGATGATATGAGATGACAAAATGCCTACAAGAAGGGACGAAGTTAGGTGAATGACGTGGGCACTACAATGACAAAGCACAACAAGGCACATATTCTCATATTGGAGAATATGACAGAAGATCACCTGCTTCCCAGCCAACATTGACTGTGGGTAACTGAAACCAGGGAAAGCAAAACTGTGGATAAGGGGGACTACATTATAATAAAAGAGAGAAATAGTATGAATCATTAGAAGTTTACACACACACACACACACACACACACACACACGCCCCTTACACATTAATACTTTGTGTAGCTTCTTTAACATTTGTATATAATTTTTCCAGACTCGACCTGATACAGTGCAAATATATTCCCCCGCACGATAATCTTGCTTAAGATATTCAGGAGTCCATTATGTTGCATTTTAAACTATAGAAAATTTCTCTTTGATAGAAGATGAATTTTTATACAAACATATTATAAAAGGGGAAGAAAACATATCCCATTTTCACTTGCATCTAATGAAGAACTATGTATATCAAAACAGATAACCCAATTCCCTTTCATGACTTATTCATAAAATAAATTAGATGTCATTTCTTCTCCTCCCTGCCCCCACCGGCAGCACACATGTAAACCACACTATTTTATTAAACTTCGGTACATGACATGAGTGTTCAAATGCCTGTTGGGATAAGGAAATTGTCCTAATACATGAGTGAAGCAGGCACCAGTTATAAATGACCTGTTTATACTGTATAAGCGGTGGGCAAGGGTGAGATTGTAGAGAAGAAGAAAGCAGGCCTGAATGTCAGATCTTTTGCTGTGTTAACAGAAGGTGCAAATTTCATAGGAAATCTCTCAATCTTTAAATATTGACACAATTTTTATGGACCAAACAAAGAATTCTTTGGGTTGGGACCTACCAGCTACCAGTCTGCAAACTCTTCTGTACCATGGCTGCTGAAAGGATTAACAAGTGGAGGGTGAACCTCTATGTCAGGCTGTGGCTTGAGGAACCGGACAGACTAGAACCCCACGCCCAACGGCCTCATAAGAAAATCTGACTGAGCTGTGACATACTTCAAACTGAACTAAGCTAAATCGATAACTTGGATGAGCAAGGAACAGAGGGAGATGGTGGGGAAGACGAGGAGTACCCAGAGAAAAGTGTCAAAGAAAACTGGCAGTTACAGAAAACATTGGTCAGTTGAGGGGGGTCCCGAGAAAACCAACTAACTATAGGTAACTAGGTATCAAGTATTAATCACAGAGGGAGAAACAATAAATTTCCATGAACAATATTAAGAACGAATGAACTCTGGCCTTGTTTGTGCCAAAGTGAAAATTTCCAGACCACCTGTTTTGACTTCTTAAAAATCATATCTACCAGGATAGGCCACAGAAAAAGGGAATGATGAAACATAAACCTATGTGAAGAATTTAAATGTCACAGCAAATGCATATTTTGTTAGCTGATAAATTAGCACGGGGACAACCAAGGTTTCTAATTTAAGAGTTGACATAAATTACTGTGCAGTAACATGGCAAATGAAATGTATAAGAGACTTCTGTGATAATCTGCAATTACCCACTTTACAGGTATCCCGTAGACATTTAAATATGAGGATGAAAATGAAAACCCTGTTTTATCTTGAAGTCTTTCAGCAGTCACACCTTTAGCTATGGAAATATGGCATACATGCGGAAGAAATGGCACAAAGCCTGTACCTCCTGTGGAACCAACCATTAAATGTGAAGAACATTTTTTCAAAAACTTGAGAGCTTTTCTTGACCAAAATTTCACTGTCTTGACAGTCTGAGAAGACCACTTAATGAGGGAGGGATGTTCAAAAGCAGGTTGAGCATGAGGTCACCAGAACGATGGATTGGGCCAATCCATTCTACTTAGAAGACAAGCAAGGGCAAAAATAACACCATGGCCATCTGCAAGGTAAGAGAAAATGAGACTCTGTTTTCTGAAAGAATCTGCTATATAGAGAGTGAAGAACAAGTGAGTACTTGGATTGGGAAGCAAGGTCAAGCTAATAAAAGCAATAAGTAGAAATTGTCACTCTGCCTAAAAAATAGCACCCCGATTTCAAAACAAATTAAGGGTAAATTCCAGTGATACCTTGCAAAGCCTGAACTATAACGGAAGGAAGAAAAAAAAAAATCAGATCCCCCATGGCTCTTCTCAAGCTAGCTTTAGTTCTCTTCCACAGATACAGCCTAATATGGATTTAAAACTAAATGGTATTCAAAGCACTGTTTGCAAAAAGATTCATACTTTCTTTGCCATAATCCTAGCAGGCTGTTATGATCTAAACACACCTCATTTTATTGCTCTTCAATTTATTGCACTTTGCAGATATGCACTTTATTACACATGGAAGATTCGTGGCAATCCTACATGGAGCAAGCCTAGTGGAGTCATTTTTCCAACAGCATGTGTTCTCTTTGTGTCTCTGTGTCATATTTTGGTAATTCTCACAATATTTCAATTTTTCATTATTATTAGATTTATTATGGTGATCTGTGATCAGTGATCTTTGATATCACTATTGTAACTGTTTTATGGTTCCATGAACCATGCCCCTATAAGATAGTGAACTTAATAAATATCATGTGTGTTTCCCTAGCTACACTGACCAGCCAATCACCCATCTCTCTTCCTCTGCTCAGACCTCCCTATTCCCTGAGACACAATTAATTAGGCCAATTAATAACCCTACAATGGTCTCTAAGTGCTCAAGTGAAAAAGGAGTTGCATGTCTCTCACTTTATGTTTTTTTATTTATGTATTTGTTAATTTATTTTAAAGATTTTATTTATTTATTTTAGAGAGAGAAAGCAAGCCCAGACAGGGGGAGGGGCATATGGAGAGGGACAAGCGGACTCTGTGCTGAGCATGGAGCCCAATGCAGGGCTTGATCCCAGGACTCATGAGATCATGGCCTGAGCTGAAACTAAGAGTCAGATGCTTGCCCAGCTGAGCCACCCAGGTGCCCCACATGTCTCTCACTTTAAAATCAAAAGCTAGAAAGGATTGAACTCAGTGAGGTATGCATGCTGAAAGCTGAGACAGACAGAATGCTAGGCCTCTCACACCAAACAGTTAGCTAAGTTGTGAATGCAAAGGAAAAATTATTGAAGGAAATGAAGTGTGACTATAGTGAACACACTAGTGAATAAAAACAAAACAGCTTTATTGTTGATAGGTGGTTTGAGTAGTCTAGACAAAAGATCAAACCAGCAGCAACATTCCCTTAAGCTAAAGCCTAATCCAGAGCACAGTCTTAACTCTCTTTAATTCTAGAAAGGCTGAGAGAGGTGAGGAAGCTACAGAAGAAAAGTTAGAAAAAGTTGGTTCATGAAATTTAAAAAAGAAGCCCTTTCCCTAATAAAAAAATCCAAGGTGATGCAGCAAGTGCTAATGTAGAAGTTGAGGCAAATTATCCAGAAGATGTAGCTAAGACAAGTAATGAAGGTGACTACGCTAAATAACAGATTTTTAAAAAAAGATTTTATTTATTCATTCCTTGGAGAGAGAGAGAGAGAACATGACGGGGAAGGGACAGTAGAGAGAGAGAGGAGGAGACTCCCTGCTGAGCAGGGGGCTCAATGGGGACTCCATCCCAGGACATAGGGATCATGACTTAAGCCAAAGGCAGACACACAACTGACTGAGCCACTCAGGTGTCCCTAAACAACAAATTTTCAATGACATGAAACAGTCTTCAGTTGAAAGGAGATGCCATCGAGGGCTATCATAGATAAAAAAAAAAAGGCAACAACTGACTTCATTGTTTCCAAAGACAGGCTGTCTCTCATGTTAGAGGCTAATGCAGCAGATGACTTGAAGTTGAAGCCAATGACCATTACCATCCTGAAAATCCCAAGACCCTCTAGAATAAAATCTACTCTATCTGTGCTGTATAAGTGGATCAAGAAAGCCTAGATTACAGCACATCCACTGACAGCATGATTTACTGAATATTTTAACCCCACTGTTGAGATCTACTGCTCAGGAGAGAAAAAAAAAGATTACTTTCAAAATATTACTGCTCATTGCCAATGTATATGGTGACCAAAGAGCTTTGATGGAGATGTACAACAAATTTGATACTGTTGTCATGCTTGTTAATGCAATTTCCATTCTGTAGCCCAAAGAGTAATTTCAACATTCAGGTATTATATTTTAAGAAATATATTTCATAAGACTATAGCTGTCATAGACAGTGATTTCTCTGATGGATATGGGCAAAGAAAATTGAATACATTTTAGGAAAGATTCACCATTCTAGAAGCTATTATTATGAACATTCGTGATTCATGAGAAGAGGTCAAAATATCAGAATTAACAGGAATTTGGAAGAAATAGATTCCAACCCTCACGGATGACGTCAAAGGGTTCAAGACTTCAACAGAAGAAATAACTGCACACACGTTATAAATAGAAAAAGAACGAGAATTAGGTGTGGAACCTGAAGATTTAATTGAATTGCTGCAATTTCAGGGTAAAACTAGAATACATGAGGAATTGCTTCTTTTTTTATATGTTTCTTCTTTAAAATTTTTAAAATTTAAATTTATTAATTAATATACAATGTACTATTCGTTTCAAAGGTAAAGGTCAGTGATTCATCAGTCTTCTACAATACCCAGTGCTCATTATATCATGTGCCCTCCTAAATGTCCATCACCCAGTTACCCCAACCACTTACCCCTTCCCCTTTAGCAATCCTCAGTGTGTTTCCTATGACTAAGAATCTCTTATGGTTGAGAAGTTGCTCCTTAATGGATGATCAAATAAAGTGATTTCTGGAGATGGAAACCTCTGATAAAGATGCTGTGGAGACTGTTGCAATGACAACAAAGGATTTAGAATATTACATAAACTTATTTGATAAAGCAACAATTTAAAAAGATTGCCTCTAATTTTGAAAGAAGTCCTACTGTGAGTAAAGTGGTATCAAACAGCATGTCCCACTATAGAGAAATTGTTTGTAAAAGGATGAGTCAATGTGGCAAACCTTATTGTTGTTTTATATTGATAAATTGCCACCCTAACCAGTCAGCAGCCATCAACACTGAGGCAAGACCTTAGTATAAAGGCTATGACTTGCTGAAAGCTCAGAGATGATTAACATTTTAAACAACAAAGTTTTTAACTAAGGTATGTACATTTTTTTAGACATAATGCTATTGCATTATATATATATTATACTATATAGTGTAAACATAACTTTTATATGCATTGGGAAGCCAAAAAATTCATGTGACTTGTTTTATTGCAATATTTACTTTATTATAATGGTGTGGAACCAAACCTGCAGTATCTGCAAGGTATGCCTGTATTCCAAAAGAAAAATGAATTTTAGTGAAGTCACTAATCATTTAGCTGGTAGTGGAGAAGTTAGGATTACAAACGAGGGTTGCTGGAGGTGGAGGGATATATAGGGTGGCTGGGTTATGTACATTGTGGAGGGTATGTACTATGGTGAGTGCTGTGAATTGTGTAAGACTGATGATTCACAGACTTATACCCCTGAAATCAATAATACATTATATGTTAATTAAAAAAAAAAAGAGTAAAGTCCACTAGTTTTTTCAGACACTTAGTGTAAGAACATTTTAATGGAACTCAGATTTTTGTGCGCTCTCTCTCTCTCTCTCTCTCTCTCTCTATATATATATATATATATACATATATTCTTTCAGGGTTATTCCAAATGTTATACATTTTTTTAATCTTCACCAGCATTTGTCTGATTTATCTGATCCTGCCATCTGTGGCTGATTGTCCCCCACTCAGTCTTAGGCACCTACTACAGTATCATTCACTGATCCTGTTATTGCAGGGTAAGACTATAACAAACTGTTAAGAGATTTGCTGGCATGTTTGCCCAAAAGTGCAGGGCAGAAGCAAAGACAATAAGGAGAACAGATTCTCAAAAAGAAGAAATTTAAAAATGTTCTACTACCACAATAATAGGAGTGGAGAAAAGTTGGTGTGGTGGGAAGTGAAGTGGGATAAGGGCTTAGACACTAGAGCTAAAAGCCAGATAATATAAAATCTAAAATGTTCACATTTGAGGAAAAGAAAAACAATGAATTTTGGAGAAAGGGAGAAGACATACATATGATAAGAATTAATTTCCATTTAATATACTCATTTGTCTCTAAAGGAGCACCAGTAAGAAGAAGCAATTTGGCAAATGTATCTTTTGTGTTTAAACACCAATTTTGATTTGTGATAGATACTTGTCTTTTAAAGTATTATGTTTTCCATAACTAGAAAAGACTGGGAAAATAAACTCTCTCAGCTGTTGATGAACTGAATTCTACTCTTTTATTTTATTTTATTTTATTTTCAATTTACCTTTCTTTTTTTTAAAGATTTTATTTATTTATTTGACAGAGAGAAATCACAAGTAGGCAGAGAGGCAGGCAGAGAGAGAGAGAGAGGAGGGAGCAGGCTCCCTGCTGAGCAGAGAGCCCGATGCGGGACTCAATCCCAGGACCCTGAGATCATGACCTGAGCCAAAGGCAGCGGTTTAACCACTGAGCCACCCAGGCGCCCAATTCTACTCTTAAAATAGAGAAGAATTTCAATTAGAGGAAAGATCTGTGATAAAGGAAAATATATATATACTGTGCTTAGTTTATTTTGTTTAAGGACCAAAACCTCTCAAAAACATAATCAATTAGAATTTAGCATATTACAGACCAAATTTAAATGATCTTTAATAAAAAGGAATACACAACCTACAATAAACACTCAAATGTGGTCCATGCACACACACATACTCACAGAGAGCTAACAACTAGAGGATAGACTTGAGTTTCCGGAGCTTGCAAAGAGGAAATTGCCTCTAACCTTTTACCTGTAGTCTCATCTTCCAAATGACAGAGCTGTTATTGATTATGATCCACTGTCTGGTGTCTAAAAGCTAAAGCCCAAGTAATTACTGGTAGGTGTCTAAGAGTTCTGTTTAGGTGAAGGGATGGAGGTAGACTGAGATAATCATCCAACAACTTACTCTTTAAACTCCTGGTCAACCTGTATGTCTTTGAAGCAAAGCATCTAAAGCTGTTATCTGCAGGGAAACTCTTCATATAAAAAATCAGCTACTGATATGTAAGCAAATTAGTTCACTTTTCTGGATGCAGAGAGAATACCTGTATCCTTCCCTTCAACCTCCTCTCCTCTCTCTTCACCCCAATTTCTAACAGCCATTGATTTCATAAACTCTCCTCCTGCTGGGGACAACTAGGGCCATAAAACCTGACTCAAGAAAATATTAATGAACTTTCTATTTTCCCTTCATGTTTTCCTTCCAGTTTCTTTCTGCCTTAGAAAGGGAAATCAAAGGATCTTTTGGTTCACCTCTCTTACCACCCTTGTAAAACACCTGTCACTTGGGAGAAAGGAGACTCACTCACAGATTTATCATCAGGAACTGAAAATATTTGCTGAATCACCAAATATAAGATATACCTACACATTTAATAGTAAACTCCCCATTCTTGGGAACTACTTGGTTGAGGAATTGACATTTTAGGATCTCTACAGTCCGCAATTTGAACTCCTCCCTGAAGTCACCAATTCATTGTTAATACATTCATGTTCTTGGTGTATTACTCCTGTATTACAGTGAATTGCTCACAGGCTTTCAAAAAATTAGAAAACAACACTGCTTCTTTCTCTGGCTACTTTTCTATTTTTCTCCATTTCCTTCCTCAGTCCTCATTCCCTGTACCTATTACATCTCTTTGTGTCTCCAGAAACTTCTTCAAATTCTCTTTAAGCTGACAGCTCTTTCCATAATTTTCTGAAAAATACATTCTTAAAGTCACCAAGCCTCTTTATTTAAACCCAGTGGCTTTTTCTCCACTGTAATTTGCCTTGAGCCATTTCAGATAAAAAAGAAAGTTTCTCAGTGGGTGCCATGTTCTCCAAGTGATAGAAATACCATCACGTTGCCTCCATCTTTTCAATCTGTAATGCCCATTTTATTGTTGGTTTCCAGACTAATTGCCCTTAAAATTTTGCATATTATCACTATTTTGCTCTGATACTGTCAATAGTGCGCCCTCCCCATTAATGAATCAGACCCGAACTCCCTGTGCTTCTCTCTTATTGTCTTCTATCTGTTTGTACACAGAAGTTATTTGTTGAGAGCCAACTTTAGGGAAAATTAACCTGGCAGTTTGTATTCTGCAGCCATTTCCTGTGAAGAATGAGAGTATGTAAGATAGAAGAAGGGAAGAAATATCCCTTATTTGATTTCAGTTGTATTCATATTTAATCTCAAATTTCAGGTTATAACACAGTAGAGCTTTCATCCTTCTAAAAGAAAATAAATTGTATAAGGGGGGGGAAGCTTGTGATAGCTGAGGGGCTCATAATCTCATTCTGATGAAATTATTTATTACAGTTTTCCCCAGTTACCTTATTTTTAGAAATGCATTGATGGCCATCAACGATCAGATGCATAGCTCTAAACTACTCATACATAAGTCTATGATTATCACACATAATGTAGGGAAATGGTTACTATTATGAACTCAATTTATTTGTTAATACTTCATTAGTTTCATGTTAATATTTCTTTCTTGAAGCTTAACCCACAGAGAATTTCATTACCACTACTATTCAGGTGTCAAATCGCTTTTTAAAACAAAACAAAGGAAAATCTTTTATAAAAGTGGATCTTTAGTTTTGCAGACAAAAGAAACTGTGAAAAAGAAGATTAAATCTTCATCAGTTTTAACTCATGACGAAAACGCATAGGGAAATAGCATTATTCACCATTTAAATTGCCTAATTAGTCTTGGGAGTTTTTTCTTAGTCTGTCCAAGGTAAAGGAATTCTACATCCAGTTATAATAATGCTAAATTTCTAAATAGTAGATTTAAGTAAATCTTCCATTGAAAGAAATAAATCACTTCTGTGCTGAGGAAACTCTATTAAGATACCATCTGAAAGATCTATGGAGCCCTGAAGTGGAATACATACATTTTTAAAAGGATAAACATAGAGGAAAATGTCTATCATGCTTTACAGCGAATATATCCACCCACATGTTCAAGAGCTCCCTAATTTATTCTCAAGTAACAACCTTGACTCTTTAAACATTGTTTATGATGGTCAAATGAGAACGTACAGAATCTGAATACAAGCTATCTGCTAGTAGGCTTCCTTTTGAGAATAAAACATTCTTAAAGCACCATTTACTTTCACAAACAGCATATGCTCACCATGTGGCACCATTCTTGTTAACACCAAA
Source organism: Mustela lutreola (assembly GCF_030435805.1). Taxonomy (NCBI): domain Eukaryota; kingdom Metazoa; phylum Chordata; class Mammalia; order Carnivora; family Mustelidae; genus Mustela; species Mustela lutreola. Next base: position 131,828,535 of record NC_081291.1, read on the forward strand.
GTAGCAATTTGAGCTTAACAGCTTATAATAATAATAGTATGTGATGTCAAGTCCTCAGAGTCTCAGATGTCAAAGGTGACCATGAACATAGATGCAAATTCCCAAAATCTGCTCTGCTGGGAAAAAAAGAGTCTTGCCAAGGCCAAAGAATCCAATAGAAATACAAATGCTTGGTCTCCAGCTTCTAATAAGCTCAGAAATTGTCTTTCCAATTTTACTGCATCACCTTCATCTGTTTCTAATGCATACGCATGTCTAGTGAATTTGTTCCCCTTGGGGGAAAATTTTGTTGTTTCAAGAGCTTGAGATTTTCAATGAAGTGCCAATGATCTGATACAAATTGTTGAAAGTTTTATATTACAACTGTTCCCTTTTATATGAGCCGACTGTTTACTTTCTGAGCACCTTCAAACCTTCTAGCATTTCAGAATAATGTTTAAAATATGGCATTATTAAGAAACTTCAAGATTACAGCTGTGAAAACAGACCTATGTCATTATAATCAGTGAGAAAGTCTCTTAACTGGGATTTCAGAATATAAAAGGAGCCCATGCAGAGAATTGGCAGGATAAAAACCAAAGAGAGAAAAGAGAAAAAGAAAGAGGGGAAAAATCCATCAAGCAAAGAAAGGGGGTGTTTCCATTCTTGACAGCCCATTTGAAAAAATAAAAGTAATTCAGTATTTGAGTAGAAGACTTACTTTATGCGGGAGGGAGGTGTAGTTGCTGCATTGGCTTGAATAATCTCTTTGTATATTACATCTATTACAGCACTTATTCTTTTCTTTTCTATTTTAAATGGTTATTTATCTATCTGTTTTTTTCTGCTGACTGTGAGCTCTTCAAGGACCAGAACCATGTCGAATGTGTCCTACAAACTAAGACCTAGTATACTGCAGATCTTCAATATTTTTGGTTAAATAAGTGATTCAGACTAGACATAATATAGAAAACATACTTTTGCTCAGACTAAGATGCAGAGGTCGGAAAATAATGGGTGAGGAAAAAATTATCCCATATTAGCACTGTATTAATGAAAAGAAACATTCAATATACATTAATAGGCTGTGGTAAGATGATCACAAAGAATAAGCAAATTATGTACCATTCATTTGGGGAGTCCTCATCTCTTACCCAAATTGGGTAAGAAGGAAAAAATTCCAAAAAGGGGCTCCAGTGGACTTTGGATTGGAGAAAGAGATATCCTATCTCAGCCATGCCCCAGGCACTGCCTCTCAAGTCTCTTTGACTGTCTCATCTTTGCAAACTTCCCAGTCCTCTTGGTGTTTGTCAAAAACCTTTATTTCTCTCCTCAAAGTTTAAAACAGTGTTTACACTCTTACTTTCTTCCACCTCTTCATCCTAAAACAATGTCTTCCCTCTAGGGGTGCCTGAGTAGTTCAGTTGGTTAAGCATCTACCTTTGGCTCAGGTCATGCTCTCAGGGTCCTGGTATGGAGCCCTGAGTCCCATGTCAGGTCCCCTGCTTAGTGGGAGTCTGCTTGTCCCTCTCTGCCTTCCTCTGCCCCTCCCCCTGCTCCTATTTTCTCCCTTTCTCAAATACATAAAATCCTAACCTCCCCCATGTCCTCCCTATAGTCTGTTCCCACTGAAACACTCATTTTCTTTCCTTTCTTTCTTTCTTTCTTTCTTTCTTTTTTTTAAATTTTATTTGTTTATTTGACAGAGAGATCACAAGTAGGCAGAGCGGGAGGAAGGGAAGCAGGTTCCCCTCTGAGCAGAGAGCCCGATGTGGGACTGGATCCCAGGACCCTGAGATCATGACCCCAGCTGAAGGCAGCCGCTTAACCCACTGAGCCACCCAGGTGCCCCCTTTCCTTTCTTTTTAATGCAAACTTCTTTATCTCCACTTCCACACCAGCCTTTTCCTTCCCACCCACTGTACTCGAGCTTCCAGCTCCATTCCTCTGCTGACCCTGCTCTCACTAAGGCTGGCCATGACTTCTTAACTGCCAAATCTATAAACACCTTAGCTTTCACTGTACTGAAGGTTTCTTTTGCATTTGATACCTTTGATCCCTCCTTTGATCATTATACAATAAAGCTGAGAATTGGTGATGAGAATAAATGTAAGTAAAATACTTAGCACAGTGTTTTGCACATAGTATGGGCTCTAAAAATATTTGATAATATCATAGTATTGTTTCTCTTAGTTGCCTTTGTGATTCCTCTTTCTCTGTCTCCTTTTATTTATTTATTTTTAAAGATTTTATTTATTTATTTGACAGACAGAGATCACAATTAGGCAGAGAGGCAGACAAAGAGAGGAAGGGAAGCAGGCTCCCTGCTGAGCAGAGAGCCCAATGCAGGGCTCAATCCCAGGACCCTGGGATCATGACCTGAGCCAAAGGCGGAGGCTTTAACCCACTGAGCCACCCATGCGCCCCATCTCTGTCTCCTTTTAAAGGCAGGTGTGCGTCACCCGATGCCCTCATCATACACTCTGTATAATCTTACCAGTTTTTTGATTTCAACATCTATTGTGTTATGATTGTCACATCCATATCTCAAGACAATCCTCTACTAAAGTTTTATATGTACATATCTAATTTCCTGATGCAGATTCCTATCTCAGTTGGCAATGTGTCCTGTGGAAGGGGCTTGAGAGAGGGGTAAAATCGCCCCCCTCTGAGAACTGGTGGTTAGCTTGTATATGATCATTTGTGTCTTTCCTCAGGTGACTGTAAGCTTCCTGAAGCCAGTATAATGGCTATTCATCCCTGTGTCCCTCAGACATAGCACAGAACCCCACATATACTAAAGTCACACATCTAACTTCACAATTCTTAATTTAGAACATCTTACTTTACTGAGAAATTGTATTTATACTCCCCTCCCAAACAGTCCCTGCACAAACTACTATATTTAGTCCTGATTTCTTTTAAAAGAAAGAATCTGGGATATTTTAATAATGAGGAAAAATACATGTTAAGTGGATGGTGACTAAAATTTTCAGATAAGTGCATACTGTTAAATTTAGAAATCAGATGAAACTTTTCTTCAGAAAAGGTTTGATAATAATACACTCTATTAAAAGAATGGTTTGCTGGATTTTTTTTTAATAACCCAAAGAAATGGGAACTTCTAAAAATTTCACAGCCAACCTAAATCTAAGACTTGAAAAAAAATAGAGTCCTGAGGTTTCTATGTCTGAAGCCATCACATCTGTGCATCCATGTCAGTTTATAATGGTAAATGTGCCACAGAAACAAATTTGTCATGAGAATTTTTACAGCACTAAATATCACAGTCTGGTGGCAGTAGATGGAGTTATGGATCACACCCTCACAAGTCTTAGGCCTAGTTTTGGGAATGGGAAACGTGTAATGCACATTAGCTGAGACTTTCAGATCTTTTCATGTTTCACAAATCAGACCAGATTGGCTGATTTGTGGAATATATTGCCATAACACAGTAAAGTGTCCCCTTAAACCACACCCCAGCTGGCTGTGGGAGACAAATTAGCTGAAATCAGATCTTCCAAACAATGTGATACACTGGGAATGAGGATCAATCTTAAAATTATTTTGATTAAAAAATTGTTTTCTAGGGTACCTAGGTGGCTCAGTGGGTTAAGCCACTGCCTTCGGCTCAGGTCATGATCCCAGGGTCCTGGGATTGAGCCCCACATTGGGCTCTCTGCTCAGCAGGGAGCCTGCTTCCCTTCCTCCCTCTCTGCCTGCCTCTCTGCCTACTTGTGATCTCTGTCTGTCAAATGAATAAATAAAATCTTAAAAAAAAAAATGTTTTCCATTGCCTGAAGGCATGAAACTATTTAAATGGAATATGATTTACTGTTAACATCATCAGTTAAAAGGTAAAGTAATAGAACTTTCAGGTTCCACAAGTGGTATATAATTGGCCTTGAATTTGTACCTCTTGTCTAACACCTATCTTATGCTTCCTTTTCTTGACTCATCCTCCCCTAACTCCCCCATTTCCTGCAAAAACAAAACAAAACAAAATTTGGTCACCTTGCCTTTTTCTTTTACAAACTTTCCTTCCTTCCTTTGAATTTTAAATTTGGGAAATATCTATATTCTAGACAATAGGCCATACACCTCAGGTGGGTCCTAAAAGAGGCAATAATCATCTTATCTTTAAGGAATTAATATCTATTACTAAAAAACACAAGTACAAGTGATCATAAAACCAGGTAGAATATGAAAGTATGGGAAAATGAAGTGCCATAGAGGTGATACATTACAAGTAGAAATTGACTTGGGATATGTTCAGGAAAACAACAAGTTAACTATTTTTTAATGTATATGAAAGCTTTAAACACAGTGCATGTCTCATGGTAAGCATTTAACAAACATTTATCTTCTTCCCTCCTATAGAGGTGTTATAGGCTGAATTGTGTTCCCCTTAAATTCATATGTTGAAATTTTAACCCCCAATACCTCAAACCTGTAGTTAGAGGTAGGGCCTATGCCGAGGTAACTAAGGTAAAATGAAGTCATACGGGTAAGTTCTACCCCAAAACGATTAATGTCTTTATAAGAAGAGATCAGGACACAGACACAAGAAGAAAGACCACATGAAGACACAGGGGTATAAGATAACAATCCATGAGCCAAGAAAAGAAACCCTCAGAAGAAACCAACCTTGCCAAGAGCCTGATTTGGACTGTGAGCCTCCAGAACTGTGAGAAATTGAATTTCTGCTATTTAAGCCACCCATTTTTTTTTTTTTTTTTTTTTTTTTTTACTTTGTTACACCAAACTAATATAAGTGTCAGGGGATATAGAGTTAAGAGGATCCCTTGGATCTCTCTTTTTAAGTGGGTGAGGCTTGGGAATTTGATTTGTCAGCCAATAGGAAGTCAAACAAGGTTTGTGAGCTGAAAATGTCCTGAAGACCTGAGTTTAGATGAAAAGATTTGGTTTTTGGATTATGATGGTAGGGAGGACAAATTTGAAAGATAAGTTGGGGGTGGTTTGGGTCATTGGATCAGCCTAAGTGCAAAATAACTGGGATTTGAACTGGCTCACTGATACAGAAATGGTAATTGAAGCAAAATGTATTTAACTTAGCAACTGAATATATAGTGGAGAGGCATGGAATAAGAAAACTCGAAGGTACCAAGTGTATAGCATAGTAGAAATATTAATAACAAAGAGAATAGTATAATTTTTATAAAGTTAAAAACATGACTTTTCTGTAAATAAAGAATGAATAGGCTTAAGATTTTATTCAACATATTAATTATTGAAAAAAAAAGTAACACACACACACTCCTACCAAGGGCAATCAAAAGTGCTGAAATTAATTTACTAATAAATATCAAATTGTTTAATATTATAAAGGGCAATAAAATTATTTGGGTCATCTTTTCCATATTGCAATAATCAAATATGTGTCCTTAGAACGAAAATTCCTTCCTACTATTGTGTAGAAGATCACTTACATGACTATCAGTTCTTTACAACTTGACTTCTTTGTCTTCAGAGTTGTAAAATAACCCAGTCAACAGCAAGTCAATCAAAGGTACATACTCCATAGAATTATTTAATGCCCAGAGGGTCCCCTTAGACAATGCCCAGCACTCCACTGAGGAAAGATACCCTGTAATCTCTTTTGCCCATTTCTAAGTCTTGAGCTATTTTTTTTTTTTTCTGATGATAAATACAGGAGGAGCGATTTTTCATTTTAGGTATGTTAAATATGCAGTGCCAAAGAAACACTCTGGGGAGAAAGTCCAGCATGCAATCAGAAATGTGAGGCTACACATTCATAAAGGACCAGGTTAGAATAAATTTGTCAGTTCTGCTTGATTTTTCCACATACCTCATCAGTGAACTCATTGAACTGGGACACAACCCCAGGCTGGAATTGGAGGCAACTGCTAAGGACTCCGTCCCTTCCCTCCTCCTCCGTGCTTGTTAATAACCTACTTTACTGTGATCCCTTGTGTCTAACAAGCTTAAAAGGCATGGTTCTGCATTCTCGTCCTGGCTTCCCTTTTTTCACCCTTTGATCCCTGGTATTTATTTTCTTCTTTCTGGTATCTGGACCTCAGCTTTTCTCTTCTGCTATGCAGCCCCCCTGAACCCAGCTTTCAGCTGATGTGGAATTGTTTGCTCCATTCTAGACTTAAGAAGGAAGAACCCAATTCTCATCTCAGTCATTTGGCTGGTGCTCTGGTGATCCCTGCTCAAAAAGAGAGACTAGAGAAGTAGATTTGAGTCACCTGCGCGAAGATGACATTTTGTATATAAAGTCAAGATTTCCAATTTTTCCTCTGACCTTTAACTTCTGTGTCTCCTGTTTACTATCTGCATGCTGGGTATTTGCCATGTGATTTATAAATAACTCTGGTAACGTCTAAGTAAAATAAAGTGTTCATTCATTAACTCATTAATTCTTTCACTCACTCATTCAATTGTCAACAATTACTAAATTCCTCATACGTGTTAAGCACTGCACTAGGTGCCAGAAGATATATAGATAAATAAAATATATCCTTGCCCTCTAAAAACTTAACCACTGAGGGCTATAAAGCAATGGATTTTTGACCTTTTCAAATACATTCCACATCTGCAACATGTCCACTTAGAAGCCCTGCACATAAAGGAGCCATCTGTCAAAACAGAGTAGGCTGTAACCCTGGATAGCTGGGAGTCTGAGCTGAACCCCAAGGAGTTCTCCAACTCTCACTGTCAAGAGTTGATAACTCCATAATCGAACTAACCTCTTTCGAATCATAAATATCATACCCCAGTGTTACCTGAAAGATCTTAATTTTCACAAAGACATAAAGTGGTAGATTGATTGATTTTTTAAAATTATATGATTGTTTTTGTGATACACTTAATGTTATATTCAAAGAAAAATGTCAAAACCTTCCATTTCTCAGAAGTTTGGTTTAATTACCAGTCATCTGAAATTCTCAATCCAAATCTCTTATTTATCTAATAATTTTGAAGACTCTTTAATAAGAATACATTTATCCTAATTGGATAGAAGTTTATTTGATTAAAGATGTGTTAAACAATATAACTAAACTAACCAGGAAATTAGTATGAGATGAGAAAAGCAGGAATGATTTTTCATCTTTGATATCAGTTAATTAAAAGAATATAAATTTCTTTTCAATGGAGATAATTGATGTATTTCAATTAACATGAAGAATTAAAAGCCAGATCCCTTCGTGGAGAGAGAAGATCCTTTGGCTGGTGAAGTTGTATATATGTAATTTAAATTTTATAAATAATAAATCATAATTTGGTTCTCTAAATCTTCAAAGGGACTAGAGATAACCAACAGCTCCTTCCTGGCAGACTTATTTCTCTCAGAAGTCCTTCCAATTCAAATGTCTTGATGACCAAATGAAACTGCAGAGAACCAGGTGATGGCTGTTGGAAGCATCTCTGCTTCATCTGAGGATATAAGAGTAATGGAGAATAGGGTCCATTGGCATGTTCCTCCATCATCCCACTTCCCCTCCCCCCAGAAAGAAGCAGCTACAGATAAAGTATGAAATAAATACAGGGAAATAAATACATAGATATCAATGTAGATAAATAACAGGCATGATATGTATAGTGTGTTGCCTTTGGTTGTTGTACATTTTGGGATAGGCCAATAAATGATTTTAGAAAAAAAATTCTTTTTCATCTCAGCATGGTAAGAAAATGACAATTCCAAAATAATATCACTGCTGAAATAAACACAAAAAAACTTGTTCCATAATCGTATCTGATGAAGAACACTTTGGAGAATAAACTCTAATGAGGAAGAAACCCCAAAGGGCCATCTTTATTTTGAACAATGCCCTCATGCCTCTTTTACTATATACCTATTACACAATTAACCCATACACAATTACTGGTTATTATGGACATAACTACATAAAACCCCACATTCTCAGAATTTTATTTTTAAACTATATCTAAGTGATGAAGATGTATGTATGTCATTCTATCCTCTAGCCTGCACAAAGAACTAGTAGGTAGCTTTGAAACATATATGCATATAATAGGGGGTACATTTTCAAAATTTACCAAGGTCATTAATGAACCAAATGTAAATGGTCTCCCATTTATCAAATGCCCTGGGGAAATCAGGAGATAATTGAAATGATAGATGAAGAGATGAAACTCTAGGCTAATGGGCTGTATATCAATGAATCAATGTCACATTTATGAAAGGTTTTGGAAAATGATTCCTATTCTTTGCTTATTTCTAAGTTTTTAAACCTCAGGAAGGTAAGCTGTAGGAGGACCAAAGCATGAATTAAAAAGAGACCCTATGACCCTATGACTCGAATCAAAAACGTTTCTGTTATAATTTTTCTTAAGGAAATTTGCATATTCCTACACTAAGTTCGGCAGAACTTACCACTATCTTTGCTTTTCCTTTTGTTTTGCCTTCCTTTTTCTTTCTGTGAAATCACCAGTTCATAAACGATCTCACCTAGGGATCAATTCTACTTCTTTACCCTGACAAACTTACAGGAACTTTGTAAAAGGGAGGAAAAAAAGACAAGTATGCTGAATAAAGATTTAAAAATAAAAGATACTTTCAATTTTGTATAAAGAATAGAGAAGGCTTTATTTAAAAAAAAGTCATTAAAATTAGTTTGGGGGGGGATGTGCTCAGTGGGGAGTCTGCTTAAGGATTCTCTCTCTCCTTCTGTACCCCCCTGCATGCATGCTCTCTCTCAAATAAATAAATCTTAAAAAAAAAAATGAGTTTCAGGTGACTTAAAGTTAAAATTTTCAAAGAGAAAACTTACTTTCTAGAGCAAGTTATTTAAGGTTAAGGCAGACATAAGTCCGTAGAAAACAAATGGTACTCAAAAACAGACCTTTTCCACTCCCAAAAGTGACAAAAAGTCAACAATCCAAATACTGGATGAGGGGAGACATGCTAAAATACAATATAAAGTCCAACCATTAACGAGTTTAAGAAATGACCAAAGTGTCTTCCAAGGACAAGTGGGGTTTTTGTTTATTGAATAACTTTGTCTCTTGACACCTTCAATTGATAATTTAAAAGCTGTTGTGTTGAGTCATGTTTCCTCCAAGTCAGGCCCAAGTGCTGGGACTCTCCATGGCTGTCAGAGTTGCTCAGTGAGTCAGAGAAGCACTAATGGTGGCTTCCAGTGCAGGTGATCAAGCCTCAGAGGAGGGGTTCACAGGAGGAGACCTCCAGCTCCAGCACAGGGTCAGCACCTTGACAGTTGTTTCTGACAGAAGCCACACAGGAAATGATCTTGCTGATGGTTTCACCAGGCCAGTGATAATTGCCCCTCTTAGGGCCTGAGCTGGGAAACATGACCAACCAAGGTCAGCCAAAAGAACAGAACCCTTGAACTCAAAGGGAAGGGATGGCAGGAAATGCCTGGAAGAAAATTCTTTGAATTGAAAATGTTTGAATTCTAAGCTCTTTCAGAATCTGAAATCCTGGACACAAACTCCCCAAATAAATGCACTGAAAGAACTTTAGTTGCTAATATGCACACTGGTTGTTAAAATATTGCTGTATATATTTCCATACTGGTTGGAAAGTAGTCTCTGTCCTAAGGTCCCTGTGTGTCCCCACTCACTAGATTGCTCCCTTGCCTCCCCTGAAAATCTTGGACTTCGCCCAGTCCAGATAATAAATTATTAAAGCCTAGCAGCAGGGGGCCTTGAGGATCCTGGCAGCTCTGGTATCTGCTTTGAATCTGTGGATGTCCTGTGCCATACAAGTTACAAGATAATTTTAAATAACACTTTGCATATATCTGACACCTAAAATGAAATAGTATGAATTCTATTGGCTTTCTTATCCCATCTTCACCATAACCACCTTTCCTTTCATACCAGTGTCCCATACACTTCCCACAAAAGTAAGCTTCCCCACCCCCTGCCACCATCACCTGTACCTACAGTGTTAACAAAAGAGAATATTAATATCACTATCTGGTATTGAATTCAAAGCGTCAATTATTGTCCCCAATTCCATGGCCCTCTCTGAGATTGGCACAGCATGAAATAAAGGAAAAATGAGATGTGACTATAAAGTGATGAAACTGATTTTCACATGTGGCCTGTGGGATTTCCTTGATTACTTTTTAGTCATGTCTTGTATTAGTCAGTAGGTAAAGCTAGCCTTCTGAGCAGGAAGATTTCTTACATGGTCCAAATAAAATATGCATTCTCTTCCTCACACTCACTAGGATTCTTTACATAGGAAAATGTAGTACTTGTAGAGAACTCCAGAGCCTAATTACTCTTTTTTTGTTGTTGTTGCACCATTAATCTGCTCTTTTAAAATAGCTTGCTCTAAGAGCAGGACACAGAAATTTATCTGACATAATAGAATACTATCAATGTCCCTAATGGTCAGCCAACCAATTAATGACCAAAATAGCAAAACCATACTCAGTACACAGTTTTTATGAGGATAGAATTTTCAAAGGGTGCCAAATGAATTAACTGAGTGGCTTGGTCTTGTCACCACTAATCTCTCACATAACTCCTCAGATGTAAGAACATGGCCAAAGTGCCAAAAAAATAATTTTGCATGGGTAGCTCAAGATAGACATTAACTCGGGATTTTCTTTATTGGAATGAACCTCTTCCTTTACTTTAGCAGAATTTAGAAATTAATGATATGGGGGCGCCTGGGTGGCTCAGTCCTTAAGTATCTGCCTTTAGCTCAGGTCATGATCCCAGGATCCTAGGATTGAGCCCTGAATCAGGCTCCCTGCTCAGCAGGAAATCTGTTTCTCTTTCTACCACTCCCCCTGCTTATGTTCCCTCTCTTGCTGTGTCTCTTTCTCTGTCAAATAAATAAATAATATGATTGTGTAACACTATATGCACATCGTTTTACCAATGTGAGATCACACTGTACATTCTCTTGCACAAAATACTTAGTTCTCTTAACTTAATAATATTCTATGAATATCTTCCAGGTTATACCATTCCATAATGTTTTAAGAACTGTATCATGATTTATATAAAGAGCTTCCTATTTATGGAGTTTAGTTTATTTCTATGTTTCAACATTATCAGTAATACTTCTCTCAACATTCTTCTAGCTAAATATTGGTGCATATTCATGCTTATAATATCACTCCTTAATGTTGCTGAAAACAGACACAATTGAGGCTAACCTGTCATTTGTATGCTGGTCTAAAAGTTTTGTTTTCAGAAGAAATAATGCAAGTATATGCTGCACATGATACTCTAATGATAATTTCAGTGTTCTGTCCTCAGAGAGCTATCAAAGTGCCTGGCATGAGTGCATCCTCCATTAGAAATGAGTATCACAGTATTTTGCATTTTTTAAAAAGTGTCTTGACTTCTAAAACTTTAAATTTAAAACAATGCTTTAGACCAAAGATAGTTGTATTCTTTGTCAAATTTGAATCATAGATAAAGCATAACAAATCACAAGGGAATGGTAAATTATTCAATAATTTGTGTTTGAATAAATGATAGCAATCTTGGGGAAAATCCATTTAGAGCCTCACCTCACACCATTTACCAAAACAATCCAAGTGGATTAGAGTTAAATATTTTTTAAAACAAGCTAGTGAAAAGCTGGAATTGGATATTCATTAAATCTCTGAAGAGGGGGAGTTTTTACAATCAAAGTTAGAAAAATCACAAAGACAATAATGAATGAATTTGTGCTCACAAAATTTTTTAAACTTTTGCACACTATAAAAACATTGATCAAACGAAGGCAGAAATGTAAAAATGTATCAAAATAACAGATCACCATACTCGGTAAAAAAACACAACGATTAAGAAAAATCACTAAATAGATAAAGAAATTCTATAGAGGGAATTCACAAAAGTGGGCAATTCTAAACTTAATGAGCATATTAGAAACCCCATCCTCACCAGAAACCAAACAAAGCAAATTAATGCAGTAATGATATAGAATGTTTTAACCTATAAAAGATGGCAATTTAAAATACAAGATAAGGTACACTGGAAGCATGTTTGCTTTTTCAGATGTTGCTGGTAGAAGTGCATATAGGTATCTAAATTTTGGAAAGGAATATGTCAGTATGAATCAAACACTTTAAGCAATACATAATAATAATATAAATAACCAATAATATTGTATAAATTTGACTACATTTACCTATGAGGCCACATATGTGCAACTATATAAATATAAAATCACATTAAGTGAAAACAATATCTATTCTCATAATTGTCTAGCATAGTGTACCTGGTATGTAGAATTCAGGCAATAAGTATTTGTTGGATGAGTGACATACAGACATATTTTAGCAATGCATAGGACCAAAAAAAAAAAAAAATCTAGATGGAAATGCACCAAAATGCTAAAGTATTTGTATTATTAGTATGGTAAGATTACGGGTGATTATTTTTCATATCCTTAATGCCCTTATACTACTTTTAATTTTAAATGAAATTGATTTTTTAAAGCAAAAGTATCATTCATCTAAAGATTTTATTTATTTATTTGACAGACAGAAATCACAAGTAGACAGAGAGGTAGGCAGAGAGAGAGGGGAAGCAGGCTCCCCGCCAAGCAGAGAGCCCGATGCGGGGCTCGATCCCACGACCCTGGGATCATGACCTGAGCTGAAGGCAGAGGCCTTAACCCACTGAGCCACCCAGGCGCCCCAGCAAAAGTATCATTCAATAAGCATTTATTTTAATCTCTGTCCTATCACAGTTTAAATATATTCAAGTTGTTCTGTTTAACCCTGTGGTTTATTCTAATCCTAAGAATACTCCTTAAAGAAGTATAGGAAAGGCTGCTTTACAATGTATCCCATCTACTTCTTCAGTAAATAAATTTCATATCTTATGTGAGAGGTAGGGATAAACAAAATAGTATTTCTGGAATGAACTCTTGGGGGAAGGAATGTTTGTGAGATGGCTAGTATTTCTGAATTTCTACAATATTCTTATATTAGTTTTATTTAAATGCAATTACCTGGAATGCTTAAGCATGTGGGCTTAAGAACCGTCACATCAAAGCCCAGAGATACAAATGGATCAATGTTCCGCGATCAATAGCAGATTTGCCAGGGTTTATAGTTTGTACAGCATATTTGGTGGAAGTCCAGACTGAATATAACAAGCACATGTAAACCCATTGCAAATGTGCTCATTCCAACATGAGGAAGGGAAACGTATGAGCGCAGATGGAGTCAATGTGATAGTGCCCTCACCTCTCAGAGGTTGGTTTCGTGTTGCTCCTTGAAAATCTCTCTTGCATTCCCAGCCCTCTCCTCACACTGCCTTTAGAACATAATTGATTTCTATTTTTATTCCCTTGGTACTCTTCTCTCTGCCACGTAACAGTTGGTTAATCTGAACTGATGTGTCAATAAGTCTCCCCTTTCACATAGCAAGCACATTTGAACAAAGGTCTTCTGGGGATAATGCCTATTTCAAGAAGGACAAAGGGATTTTTATGTGTTGCCTCCAATGATCTGAATGTGACTTCCTAACCATCATGGTAAGACAAGATCTGATACCATTTGTGGTGTCAGAAGTAAAAATTACCCTGAATAGTAAGTTTGCCATTGGCACAAGACATGTCAATGATGGCCCATGTACACTGTTTGTCATTTCAGACTTATCTTAAAAGCAAGGCAGTTATTTCAGACAAATGGAAAGGAGTAATTTTCCACACACAATACTTTACACCATGCATGTGACAGACAGTGGGCTAGTAACACACAACAGCCACCAAACAGGTATGAATTGCATATATGCTTACAGAAGATTAGAAAAACAAGCAAATCCCTGATATTCAAAATTCTTCACGACAGTCCAATTGTCTCTAAACATCCACCTCTGGATGGGTGATGATCTGTGACCAAGTTTTTGTGCTTGTTTGCACCATATTTTTTTTTTTTAAGGGAAAAAGTACGATTTTTTTTTTCCATAAAGTTTAGCTCTTCCTCAGATTAAAAAAATTTTAAATCCAAGATTGTATCATTCCTCTTTGGGGTGCCAAAATGATCTTCTGTATGAAATGATAGTAATCATAGGTGGATATTTTTCCCTTAACACCTCCACTATATAATTTCCTCATTAAAAGGTAAAAGAAGTGGAGATTTACAAAATCTATACGTCTTGGAAGCTCTTTTCTACTTAGTAAAGGATTTTAGATGGTGTACGTTTGCTTCTTTACATAATGTAACAGTTTCAACTATATCCACATAGAAAATAAATATTTCTGCTATCTCCTTATTAGAAGACAAAATACTCAACATAGTTTCCTTCTTCTTGAGAACTCAGCAACCAACATTAAGCTCATTATTTGTATCCTACTATAACAATAAAGAACTTCTCATTTATATTTTAAACGAACCCAGGCTCCCCCATGACTTGAATACTTCCATAAGGGTTGGTTTAATATTTCTTTATCCTGCAGTTTTGATTTACCAACTATGAGTGTTCCCTGTTTGTGCATGCAGCTTTTCTTTGTTCTGGTTGCCTCCTCACCTAGCAACCACTCTAGTAAGAATTGGGCAACACACTTGAGGGGGTGAGAGCAAATTTATAACTTTGAGTGTTTAACCTCTGAGACATTTAATTTGGCTTGGGAAAAAATGTTTGTAATGATTCTGTGGCTTAGGTAGTATTCTAGAGAGGTATGTGGCAGTTACTGGGGACAGGACAGTCACTCCTCATCCCTAAGCCCTGCCTTGTCTTTTTTCTTGTGTAGAGACCTGGAAGCTTTCATGCAGCTGGCGGTGGCCAGTGTGACTGAATAGAAGCTAACACAGGCACTGACCATCCTACTTATAGAGTCATCTTTTAGACTGGAATGTAGATGAGATTCCTGGAGGTGAAAAAGCCATCCTAAAGCCATGGATGAAAATTATGAAATGAGAGTGAAAGTTCTGCAGATGCAGAAGTGGGAAAGTTAAGAACCTGGGTACTTGTAGGCAATCTTGAGCCACTACCAGTCCCAAGGGCCTTCCCCTAGATCTCTTGTAATGGAAGACAAACCACTAATTAATTGTTTAAGTTTTCTTAGTTATTTGCACTTGAGTGTATTCCATACTGTAACTGGGTATCATTTACCTTATTTCTCTAGAGGTAAATATGATTAAATTCGTCTGACCTTTAAAACATTCCCCAAGGAGATTTCAGAACTATAAAGTACACTCAAGGTCACTGAAAAATTGCTGAAGAGAGTTTGATAGGAGCACAGTAAAAATGCATATCCAAAGTACATTACTAAGTCACCTCAATTTTCTCTTGAAGAAAGAGAAGTATCTATACAAGCAAATATTGCCAAGACCACAAGCCAAGAAAGGTTTGTTTTACCACAAAATGATTCAGTCCTGTTCTTCTGTTTCAAAACTCAAACTAATAGACAATTTTCTGATGTCAAATTGAATGTGGACATATTTTGAAAATTTTGTTTCTGGTGCATCTTTAAATGACAAGTCATATACTGTAGGGAAAAATTGTCAAAAAGTATCAGAAACTCAGAAGCACTTGTACAGTAGTCAAGAGGGTGAGGAATTTAAATAAATTGCAGAAAGCTTTACAATGGATTTAATAACTAACAATTTGGTCCAAATTGAAATCAAATGTGTTCCATCTACAGGATGTTTATCGTTGATTTTCCCTCCTTTCATTTCAATAATAATGATGTTAAAAATTCTGTGTGAAATACCTTTAGACACTAAAGAGCTCATTTGGGGGATTAAAAAAAAAAAGTTCATGTAAATTAAACAACAAAAAAATGTTTGTCTCAGCTTCTTTTCAGTTTGCAGTTTATTATCTGATCACTCAGAGAGAGCACAAGGAGAACGCTGAGGTCCGTGTATTTAGTCTGCACAAATGTTTGAAACTTTATACTAAAACCTCCCCATCTATCAGTGAAGCCCTGAGCAGAAGTATGGTTGGCTTGTTGGAGGAATTCCCTAACACCTCACAGCCAGACTGCCTGCACTGGGTGAAAAGGACAGGCCTTGTTTATCATTTAAAAAATTAACAAATCTTGCTCATTCAGAAGTCAAAGTTTGAATACAAAAACAGGGTAATTGCCTCAATTTTTCTCTTATTAAGCAAAAATATCTTTGAAGTACTATTATAAATACAAGCTAACCACATGGCTTTAAAGAATTAGAAAAAAGAAAATCATGCATAAACCTACCAGCTCCAAAAAACCCCCATAAGTATTATTAGTATTTTTTTTGCATTTTCCTTGAGAAAATTTTCCTTTACTTCTTTTGTAGTTTATAAAATTATTCTGTATATATCATATTGCATATTTCTTATTACTGTTTTTTCTTAAGAATTTTCATATGAAAATATGAAATCTTGCCATTTGCAATGAGGTGGATGAAACTAGGGGTATTATGTTAAGTAAAATAAGTCAAACAGAGAACAACAATTGTCATATGATCTCACTGATATCAGGAATTTGAGAAACAAGACAGAGGATCATTGAGGAAGGGAGGGAAAAATAAATAAGATGAAACCAGAGAGGGATACAAACCATAAGAGGTTCTTAATCTCAGGAAACAAAAACTGAGGGTTGCTAGGGGTGGGAGGGATGGTAGGGCTGGGTGATGGACATTGGGGAGGGTATATTCTATAGTGAGTACCAAGAATTGTGTAAGACTGATGAATCACAGACCTGTATCCCTGAAACAATACATTATATGCTAAAAAACAAAAGCAAAACATCAAAAAAAGAATTTTCATATTGTCAGTCTTTATAATTATCATTTGAATGACTATATTATAATTCCATTTAATATAATATAATTTTGTTACTTATCTTTGTGCATTTAAGGTGTTTTTAGTACTATACTGTGTTATTAAAAAATGATGCACTCAAAAGAAGTTGTGTATCATGTTCTCTATTTTAGATTCTTTCTTTAGGATATATTTCCCAAAGTAGAATTACTGGGTAAAAGGTATGAACATTTTAATGTCCCTTTACATGTACTGTCAATTTTTCTTTTAAATGGTTGCCACAATTATGCTTTATCAGAAATATGTAGAAAATACTTACTAAGAATTTAGGCTAGCAGAGGGAATATGACATTTTGTACCTAAGCAAGTGAAAACTACTCAAATACCTACTTCTACAATAACATTTCTTTTCCATAGAGTATTCCCAGAAATCCTCTCTCCAATGTTGCTTTCTGAAAAAGTTTTTGGTGGTTAAACATTAGGACAGGATAGTCTCATGAATCCGACCCTTAGAAATTCCCTTTACATAGAGGTATATCCAGTTTTGTGGTATCCTGCTAGAAACACAACTGATAATTTTAACCATGTTTCTCAAGCATACCTCCCAGTGTGTGCCCCCACCTTTTTATAGCATCTGCTCTCATTTGGCTTATAAACATGTTCTAACAAACTTGCATTAAGAAAAAAAGGAGGCACACATCCTATTCAGTTGTTTAAGACACACAAAATCCTCCTAAAATCTGAATCTATTCTAGAAAATCCCTGATACAAAATGATGGCAGAAATAGCCTAAAGCAGTTTGAAAAATGCCTAGACATTAGCAGACCTGAATTAGCCCAAACCTTCTCTGCATGACCTCAAGATTTTGGGGAGGGCTAGAAAGGGAAAAATGTGTCTTTAGCCAGTTGAGTATATGCTCACAAAAAGAAATTTTTTCCTCTTCCTTCTTTTGCTCTCTGGTCTGTTTAAACCACTCCTGATTTATCTGATTCTTCTTTTGCAATAAAGCTGCTGCTGTGTTACAAATAGGAACATTATATAGGAAAAAGAGAAGCCCTAGGGTAACAGCAACTTTTGGTAGAATATTCCACAAGAGTCACTTGGCACATGGTGAGATCATAGGGAATGGTAAACTTGTTATTGATAGTAGTGTCTATACTTATTTCTGGCTAATAAAAGGGTTGTATAATTTTTCTAAAAGATAAATTGGCAGTTTATTAGAATTTTCCTTCCATTTGATATTGCCCCATTAGCAACAGGTAAGTATCATTTTCAGGTAGTAATTTTCAATTACTTGTTTAAAACACTAACTGACACAGATACCTAATAATAGTTTGACACGTGAATAAACTATAAGGAACAAAGATAAACAGATCAGATCCTTGGTCACTAAGAGCAGAAAACAGAAAATGTCAATAGGAACAGAACTGAAGCAACAAAAGTGAGAAAAAAAAACACAATAAAATAGAAGTCAAAGTAAATAAATTAAACAAATATCATCCATGAGTTTGAAAACTTGTTCTATGTGAGAACCTGAGTCTCTGATACATGAGGTAACACTAAAATACAAAATGAAGAATTTACTGGATTATCAGAGAGACATAGTCGAAAAAGATTGTTTTGAAATGTAAAGCTGAAAAGTTTCATTAAAGTTTCAACTTTGCCCATGTCCCTCTCTAATAAATGATCTAATTGACAAAGGGATATGGAACATAGTTAAAGTAGTTTTAGTAGCAATACTAGTTATCTGTCTAAAATGTGGACTCAAAAGCCAAATAGACCTACATTGCTACTATTTATAAACTTTCAGGCTTTGAGAAAAATGTTTATTTTCTCTAGAGTGGGGGGTGAAAAAAAGTTTATCTTACCTTCAAGATTCTTCCAGCTGTAGTAAGAATTAAATCAACATGAGAGGGATTAACAGGAGAAAATCCACTTTAATTTTTTTTTTAATTTTTTATTTTTTATAAACATATATTTTTATCCCCAGGGGTACAGGTCTGTGAATCACCAGGTTTACACACTTCACAGCACTCACCAAATCACATACCCTCCCCAATGTCCATAATCCCACCCCCTTCTCCCAAACCCCCTCCCCCCGGCAACCCTCAGTTTGTTTTGTGAGATTAAGAGTCATATGTACAGGGAGCCCACACAGACATAGTAATTCCAAAGACAGTCAGGCAAAATGAGGTATGTACGTCATTCTGAACTAAGGACAATGGTGTAGAGATCCTTGACTTCAAAGGGAAGGAATGTAATTTATAGGAAGATGAAAAAGAGTAAATATTTGGTAAACCAATGTTTGCTGGGCCATTCAGAAACAATGGGACATAACATAGAGAGGGCGTTGATCAAATAGGCCTTGCTGGGTTCTTACCTACCTTACCATATTATCTATTACCATATATCTACATTATCATACTATAAGGACGTGTGCCAGGAGGAGAGCTATCAATATCTACATTATAGTATGATTATCATACTATAATGATTATCATACTATAATGTAGATATTGATAGCTCTCCTCCTGGCACACGTCCTCTATCTAAATTCTTTAAGGCAGTTAGGTGTCTGGGGCGGGTGTGTGTGTCAAAGTTTCTTCCTTAATTTGGGGGACTTTGTTTTCAGGTTGGCATAATCTCTATGCCAAAGTACCTTATTTTGGAGAGGCCTGCGCTTGGCCCCTACACTAGTTTCTTCGAATATAAAATATTACTTACCTAGTGTGGCAGGATTAAGTGAGATAATGCTTGTGAAGTATTTAACACAATGCCTGGCACATAATAAATACTGAATAAATATTAAATATTATTAAAGCATTATGAATTTTACGTGGAAACAAAATGACAAAATACAAGATTAATTTTTGGTTGAGACCCAGATAAAGTAATAGCTATGGAAAAGAGCTACTCAACTTCATTTTGGGATGAAGTCCAGGGAGGTTGAGTGTCTTTCTGAACTGGTAGAAACCAAGAATTTTAATTCCTAATTGGGAGTCCCTTGACATGACTCAGCAGTCCCATGCCTCTGGGAGTCACAACTGTTTTAGACTGGCCTTTTAATTTCATCAGTGTTATCTTTGATTCATACTTAAAATGGCAATGCTGGATTGCCAATGCATAAAAAGATCTTTAATGAAATCAGCCCTATAAGAATAAAGAGATATTTCCAATTTTCTCACATCAGACTTCAATTGAGAAGGGACTACCATGCAGTATCAAAGGAAAAGTTGGTATAATGAGCTAAAAGGGGAAGTACCAGAGAAATGGCAGTGTCTTGGTGAGAAGGCTACTTAGAGTTTTCTTTTTTCTTAGGGAAACTTGTCAGAGAAGAAAAGCTGAAGCAGATTTCAGTCTGTATCAGATATTTCTTCTCACGGGTATTTACCCCCTTGTTTGAAAATTAAAGGGAAGGAATCAAGGCTAATTTAAAAAGTTATGAATCATTAAATGTAATTTCCCAAATAATATAATGTCAGATCTCCTTTCCTCCACATGAATCTTGCGATAAAGAAGATAAAACAACCGGTTTCAAAGATGATCAGTTCCGGGGGTGAGGGAGCAATGAAAAACTGGCTCTACCCAAAACCAACAAAATTCTGGGATGAGCACTATAAATATGTAATATTTACAAATATTTCTAAATCATATATTATAATATTTATAAATTTATGAATATAAAATATGTCCTATTAAGATGTCAAGCTGATGTTATATTTCTGCTGTTAATTTGATAAGCCAGCATCCCAGCTTACTGTCTGTTACACCTTACAAAAACTGGATGGAAAGAGCAAGCAGGAGGATCCATTTACAACAAAATCAACTGCCTTCCTCCCAAGCACTCAGATAAATAAGAGGAGATCTGGGACCAGGAGTGCAGGAATGGGGAGCCAGTGATTGGAACCGTCTCAATTTTATCCTTTTTGCACATAAATCTAATAAATATCTTTTAAAAAATACCTGCTATTCAAGCATATTTAATGGAGTTAAACCACATGTGTGGGCTGGGAAAATTGTAATAGACTGTAATCTTTGAAATTACCCACATAAGTCATTTTGCATCACTTGTTCTTAATGGGAATTCCCAAGATGCCATTAAAAATAAATTTCACATATGATACTTATAGGTAGAGAGTGATAAATCAGATATGCAGTACCTAAACAGGGCTGTCCTTACTGAGCAACAGCAGAGGGGAATGTAACATTAAGACAATCTCTAAAGTAAAGACTACACTTAGTAGACTTGGCCTCAAATTAATGGATCTGTATATCTATAGCAAGTCGATAGGAGACTTTCCTATTGTCAGGAATTGGTGACTAGCCACCAAACTGAGTCTAAATAGATATTTAGTGTCCTGTGTTCTAAAAAGAACTGCCAACAATTGGGACTTCTTAAGAGACTGTCACATTAGCTTTGCTACCCAATGGCTCCCAACATTGATAAGCAGGGTTGAGCGTAGGTAGGGTAGTTTGCATTTCTACCACTTTATACAGCAATAACATGATTGCTAAGAAACAAAAAACCAACATCTTGGCTCTGCCTTCCCAACACTCTGGCCTGCCTCTTGAGGAGACCCCAGCTGTGAGGTTTCCCAGTTAACAGGAAAGAGGGGAAGTGTGAAATACTACCAAAGATGTGAAGCAGGAGCCAGAATCTATATCAGGGAAATACGTTTGGGTGAAAACCCACAGTAACCTCTCCCAAGACCACATATGTGTCCCATGAGAGAACCAAGCAAGGGGTTCTTGCATATAGTTCCTGTATTTCTTGCTGCTATCTATGGTGTCAATCCCCTCTATGTGGCAGTAGCCCCAAGTCTGGCTTTCTTATGGGAATCCTTGCCTTCTCCCCAAGAACCCAAATGTTTGTCTTTATACTAGGAGAGTTAGAATCTAAGAGAAGATTGAAAGAGACCTTGCCTTCTTCTTTAAAGCAGTTCCCTGAAATCTAGGGTTAAACCTAGAGAGAAGCAAGGTGATGCAATTAGAATTTAAAAGAACATGTACTAGATTGAGTTTTCTATAACTGAACTTGACTGGAAAATACGAAATTCAACTGAGATAATATTATAGCTAACATTTATTGAGTGTTTCCTATGTACTAGGATCTATGATTTAATAGTTTAATGGTTCCTCACAATTCCTTTGAAGTACTATAATCACTCCCATTTTATAGATGTGAAAATTGATGCATTTAAAGTTAAGTAAGTGTCCCAAAGTCACACAACTAACAAATGCTGGAGGTAGGCAGTTCAGATCCTCACTATTAATCACCACAGTCTTCTACCTCCTCAAATTAAGAAGCTCTAAAGGGGGACATAAAAAGTGTGCTTGAAGAAGAAGATTGGGAGAACAAAATCGTTTCATATTACTTTCTACTACGTTCAGTTGCTCAGTAAACTGGTGACATATTCATATGAGAGACTTAATAAATATTTAATAAAATGTGTTCATTATGAAGGGACTAGGGACCATCCATCATATTATTTTCAGATATTCTTGTATTTCTAGATATAAAACTTTATCACTAGCCTTATCCTTTGTATTGAATTAATTTAAAACAATATAAAAAAGATAAACACTGACATATTTCCTATTTACCTTAAAGTTCTGTAATTTTCAGAAAGGTATTTAGCTAGTTCATCTAATTTTCCAATGGAAAGTCCATGTTCATCAATAATTAAGATATGAATGCTTGATTTGGGAAGAAATGGTTCAGTTTCTTTGTAAGAATGGAAAGAATTTTGGTTAAAAGGTACATATTTCTAGCATCTCCTACATTTAAAATCAGTTACAATGATTGCATCTCCAGCTATTTGATAACAATGGGTGAGGTTTCTCAAAAAGTCTCTTCAAGACTGATTTGTAGAATTTTGTCCAACCCAACAATTGAATAAAAATTGTTCAGAAAGAATACTTTCATCCATCTCACTGATCATTACAGATAATCTATTGCATTTAGCTAAAATGAGTGAAGTTTTAATTGCTTGTTCTTTTCTTTAATGACTATCTCCGAGTCTGTTTGTGGGTTGTATTCAGCATCCCCTACTGCAAATGCCTTTTTTCATGGTCATAATCTAAAAATAAACAGATATAAAACCTAGGGCTTCTCTGTGTCATGTTATTTGTTTCCCCTCCTTGTTAACTGGGGAGCCTGTACTTCCTTTTGCCTTGTTCTTGTTTCAAATGTGTTATGAAAGGCTTCTTCCTTCTTCTTGGTGACCTGCTCTAATTGGAACTCATTTTGTGTCCTGGCCTCTCTGACCGCCCCGCAGGCTTCTGCTGTTCCCTAACTCTCGTCCTTCCTGATCTGCCTTTGTTCTATTCAGCAGATAATTGCTTTTTGCATTTCAGATCTTAAAAACAGACTATGCTTTACAGATGGCAGCCTCCTATGGTTTTCTTATCTTTCTTTTCATCTGTGTGGTTATCTCTATGCCTTGCCTTTAATACAGTCGTATTTTTACTTTTAAAGAAATTCCCAGAACTCTTTCGAACCACTTTTCCTCTGAGTGTCCACAGGATATTCCCCTCAAATATGCTAAGCTCAAACGTGTGTCTGTTTTATCCTTCTCTGAATCTGCTCCTCTGTTTCTTCTCCTTCCTCAGTGTTCTGTCATTTCCTCACTACAAGTGACTGAAAAGGTAACTCAGAGCTATAATTACTCTACTTGCTATGTATTGAATTACTGGTGTGCTTGTAGCCTCTTTCACTGAAAACCATTACTGTAACTTCAAGCAAATATCATTCCCATTGTGATGAGTATAAGAAAAACTAAAACCAGAGCTATATAATCCAGAACACTCTTTCCCAATGACTGCATTTTCTAAATCTGGTTATCTTCTTTCATAAAGGTCCTTTCCTAAGAAGAGTTTCTTTTTTTTAACTCCAGTCATTTTATTTTTATTTACATATTTATAAGGAGCTTTAGGCTCACACAGCACTTTCAGAGCAGTAAACAGAATAAATATCAAAACATGGTCTTTGCCCCAAGAGTTTACAAGCTATTTTCACATTTCCAGTATTTTCCAGAACTGTCCTAAATGAGTCTTTTAGGAGAAAGTTTGAATATACAATAGTAATTGCAATATCTGCAGAACCCAGACAACTCGGAAATAAATTTATTTTATCCCAGACACAGCTATCAGGGTTGTGAATATGTAAATAGGTCCTAGCCTTTCACACCTGAATGAATGGATTATATCCTGCAGAAAACTGCTTGGTTTGAGAGATTTAATTAAGACAGAAATGCAAGCGTTTTCTTGGGACAAACAGGATTACAGCACTTCATACACAATATGAAAAATTTTATAAACATGTCACAGTTACAAAACTTAACATTAGTTGGTTAGATTTTCTTTCTGGACTTCTGGATGAATTTGAGTACAGCAATGAGCGAGACTCATGATAGTGATGAAATTCTTTGGCAGATGGGAATGGTAGTGTGCAAACCAGAACTCTTCGAACAAATAAACAGTTGAAAAACTAAGATTACACACTCAGTGTTTATCACCAGAAACTTCAGTGAAGTCACTCAGAGCTAAAAACATCTTCAAAGATGGGGTACCAGGGTGGCTCAGTCCGCTAAACAAATGACTTTTGGTTTTGGTTCAGTTCATGATCTCAGGGTGGTGAGATCGATCCCATCAGGCTCTGCACTCAGCACAGAGTCTGCTTGAGACTCTCTCTCCCTTTCCCTCTTCCCCCCTCCAATAAATAAGTGAATCTTTAAAAAGAAAATCTTAAAAGATGATTGCCTCTACACATATGCATTAAAACTAAGAGAAATAAGAATTGTAATCTTCCTGTGGGTAAGGAACATTTCCCATCTTGGAGGGGACTGCGTTTTGGTCACTGTTGGCACCTCATTCTCTTGCCTTCTATGTGGTTTTCACATTCTATGTGAATTACAGCCTGCACCACTTGCCTGGTCTATGTGCTTCCAGATCTCCCTCTTACTCCCTAGCATAAAACTCGTGCTGCCCTCGGGTACTGCAATTACATCTCTGTCTTTACCACAAGACCATGAATTCTTTGATGGTGTCTTTGATCCCTACATCCCCAGAGCTTTGCCCAGAGCCTGACACAAAATAGGTTTTTCAATAAATGCTGGCTGATTGAATAAATGAATTAAGGGATGGATAGATAGATGGAATTAATTGAACTGAACTAATCATAAATGGTAATTTTATGTTCTAAGCTTAATCACTGTTCACTCTAACTCTCTCAGGAAATCTATTCATGTTCCTCATTTCTTTTCTCCCTAAATACACAGGCATCAATTGAATGATTTTAAAGGGTGCCGCTCTGATTAGGAATCCTACTTTTGCTCCCAAAATAGAAATTTAAAAAGTCCTTCTGTGTCTGTATCACCAAATATTTCACTGCACAGTGTGAGTCATTGTTATGCCACTTACTCAAGATTAAAAATAAATAAGCAACCTGGCTATTTGGTCCTATAGTAATTACTCAGATAGACTTACTATCTTTATATTATACATAAACATTTTATATGTATAAGCCTATCTTCTTTTAAATGAGAATCATCTTTCAAAATACTCTGGATTAACCTAAAGTATGTCAGAGATTAAAAGGAAAATTATTTAATTCCATTTTGCATTTAGACAAGGTTATCTCTGTTTGTATGAATAGTAAGACATTAATGGCATTTTTCTATGCCCCCGTGCCAGGTATGGTGTGAGATCTGTGAGACAGAAGAAGACAAGAACAAAGGAAGGGTTTTCTTTAACCTCATAGATTTCACAAATCCAGTGATTCTGGATGGCTAGATGATGTTCTAGAGATTTCCCAGCCAGGGGTACAAACTCTCCTTTCTTTGCTTTTTGTGCCTCGCTGCTTACTATTGTTTGGTGTCTAGTTTCATGAGCCCCACACTATAAGCCACCATCTCTAGCTTACTGCCTTCTGCCACACACCAAGTCTTACATAAAAGGGAAAATTAAGCTCTCATTCAACAAATAATTATTGAGTAACTGTTAAGGTAAAATGCAGAGTGCTAGAGGCATAACACAGTTTTTCATCAGTCTTTTAATATCTTCCTGTCAAGCTACAGGATGGGAAGCTGAGCAGGGGGAATCAGGAAATAGGAGCTTGTCAAGAAGAACACAATTGAAGTGAGAAACCAGAATCAACTATTAAAAACAATTAAATCAGAATTTTTTATGTTACAAGGAAAATCATTCATGCTTTGCCTTTCCTTAAAAGAATAATCACAATGAAAACATAAATCTATGGTAAGACAGAGATAGATGGTGAAAGAAAGACAGGCTTTTCATGTTTTCCCCTTGAAGCATGCATCTGAATGTAACTGTGCAGAGTCAATGGTGTCAAGAAAGTAGCAAGTGAGTTTTGTTTGCAAAATTCCAATTTGCAAATGGAATCAATTACAGTAACACAAATGCATTTATTGGCTAATCTTCTAGATAACTGAATCATAGTTTAATTCCAAAAATGTGTATCTATTTTCTCACCAAGCAAAACATAACTGTCTTTTTTCTTAAATATAGGGCACACTGTCCTTTTGGTCATTAAAGAAGTAAACTACTGTCTGGAAACAAGAATCTCCTGTCCCCTCAAGGTCCTTCTAGCTGGACTAAGAATCAAATTAACATGAGACAGAGTAACAGAAGAAAATCAGATATAATTTTGCATGTACAGGGAATCCACACAGACATGGATATTCCAAAGACCGTCAGGCCATGAGGTATATATATGCCATCCTGAACTAAAGGGAAGGTGGTGGGAGTCTGGGACTTTGAAAGGAAGGAATAGACTTCACAAGGCAATAAGAACAGATGTTTAGTAATTAGATGTTTGCCCTGCCATAGAGTTGTGTCACTCAGATAAAATGTATCTCTGGCAATAACCATTATTCTGGGAAATTTAGATTCTTCTGTATGGGGGGGGGCAAAAAGTTTCTCTTGATCCTGCAGTATCTTGATTGCCTTCATCTTAAAAGAATCTTCATGCCCTCGAATCTTATAGTTCAGACGTGTTCTTAGTGTTTTGAAAAAGCACTAATTCACCACTAATTCACTAATTCACCCAAAATCTTAAAGAAATAAAGCAGTGATGTATAGTAAAGTATCATATTTTAACACAAACCAGTTGCCGTAACAGCAAAATTTATCTTTTTTTAAGTCATAAATTATCAGGGATTTATTCTTATCTAATGACATAAAATGTGACCCACAACTCTCCTTGGTCCTTCTATGGGAAATCCAGCTGAAATGAAACCAGTCACTGGTTTACTTTTATTTAACTTCTGAAACTTTGAGAAAAGGTCAGATTTGGGGAGGGTCTACTTTGACTTTACACATAATGTATATAAAGTGTGAAAGAATAAAAAGAGCTTCATTTGAAACTTTCAAACTGGATGAGGAATGGGCTCACAGATTTAGTGAAGGTATAGCAGCTTTCACTGTGAATGAAGTTCCTGGTGTGAGTTCTGCCTAAATCAGCAGTTATCAGAATTGCTACCAACCCAAGGAAAAATAATCTCTCACATTGCTAAACTATTGGTACAATGAGCAGTCTCAATGGTAACAAGAGAGTCAACATGGGTCCAAAGAATTAATCTTTCAGAATTTTTTTCCCTCCTACAACATTTATTCGTGGTAGAATAATAGTATTGGGATGCTGCCCATCAGTAATGATTAATTAAATCAAATATTTCTATTTCCAACTCAAATTCAGTCATGTAAGTGCAGTCATTTATCTAATTCTTGTGTGGCAACTGGAAGAGATGTTGTTCTACAGGTCAATTTGAAAAGAAACTTCAGATACCCACTTATCCTAAAGTGTGAAAAGTAGTCAGGGCAATACACAAATAAATGACATAAAAAAACAAACAAACAAACAAAAACTCCGTGGAAGTTTAGGGTGAGAAAAGTACTTCCAGCTAAGAAGCTCAAATAAATTAAATAAAAATATGATGTCTGAGATGGACCTTCAAAGACTTACAAAACTGCACTATTTTGGATGGAAAGAATGAAGGATAAAGGGGATATTATAGGGAGGGTTACTATATAACTTCTACATGTTTAGGGGCAGGACAAAAATGGTAAATGTTTACACTCCCTCAGTCTCCTACCACTTCATTGTCTTTACCCCTCATCAGCTTCTTCCCCTCCCCCACCCCAACCTCTAAGTAGGATTGTCCAACTGGAGGATATTGAAGTAACTTAATAGACAAACAACAACAACAACAACAACAAACAACGGAGAAGAGAATGAAGAGTAAAATCCAAGAATACTAGGAGTAGAGAAACACTTTTCTTAGAGGCTTCGAAAAGGGAGTAGTGCCCAGTGCAGACAGAGGTAAGAGGCATTTGTTTCTGCAACAGTCACATAAGGTTTTACTCTCTTATAGAGTATGATGTTGAGGATCTAAGAAGTGAGTAACCTTGTCAAGTTTGAAGGGGATCAGAATATACCAGTAAAAAAATCTACCATTTTGGCAGAAGCATTATTTTTAATAAAAGATACCAAAACCCAACAGACTCCAAAAAGGCTCTCTTCTCTACTCTCTCCCCCCACCCCACCACCATTTACCTACACCACAGATGATTCTAAATTCTTACCAGCCCAGAGATGGCACTAAGGAGTCTGTAAGAAGGTACAAGACAAACTTTATCTTCCATCAGTTTCCTCAAAAATTTACCTTCCCACAGTTTGCTTCCCATTAAACATCTTTCCTTTATCTTGCCACTTTTCCACAAATGTATCATTCTTTGTTAAAATGGCACATAAGCCTCAGGTTCTAGCCCACTTCTTTGGATCTTCACGATTTTTCTATGAAAGTCTCCATATGCATACTTAATAAACCATTTCCCAGTTAACTAATTTCTTTTGTCACTTAAATTTGCATTGCCCTAGGTCCTGAACATAACAAGGTAGAAGAAAAAAAGTACTTTTTCCTTCCCTACAAGGACAAGCAGAGGGGAAACACCAGGATCCAAAAAGAGGTTGAACTGATTCCAAACCGGTGATCCTCTCTACACTAGATGTCCTCTGCCCTTTGCATGAACAGGAAGGTATGTGGTGTGTGTTGTGGCTAGAGCACAAGATAAAAAGTAGAACAGAAACATGACTAAGGAGGGGTCAATAGCAGAGGGTCAGTATATTTGAGCAAGAACAGAAGAAGAAAATATTCCTATGTATAACAGAAGTAACTATTCTTCCCCCAGCGTCCTTAGAAAGGAAGAGAATTAGATCCCTAAAACATGTCATCAGGAAATGATAGGCACAGTGGTGATTTTAGGTACATAATGGAAACCAAACGAAGATTCCTGGAATTATAATGGCTATAAAACTTTCTGACTTATGCTTCCAAGCTGTGAATAAATACCCTCTGGTCTGTCTTCCTGGGCTACACTGTTGTTGGTCCTCAGATACAGACTCTACCCCCAGAGACCCTGGCACAACTCTCCTGCCTACAGAGGTCCCAAGACAACTGATCTGGGGCCTGCTTTTTCAGTTACAATATGGGAGAATAGCATTTGCCTCGTGTTGAACCAGAAAGTACAATAGACACATTAGTGCCTAAATGAAGCCTTCTCTTTCTCTAATATAATCAGAAGACTCAGGGAAGAAGGTGGAGGTGGAAGAAGGCAGTGGAAAAAAGAGAACTCTAGAGACCCATTACCGCAACTGTCTGAAGCACTCTGTAAAAGGTATAATTATGCCTCAAAATTTTTTTTTTAATATTTATGGGAACTTTAAGACTTATCTTTCAGCAACCAGGAGAGTAGCCTTTCAGTGAAACTGCCTCATTTCCATCTCAACAATTATTGTCTCTCTAAGAATGAGAAAGGGAGAAGAAAACTCTTGGACATGTTTTGATTATGTTTATTTCTTGTATCTTTACCTGTCATCTTCAAGCTCACCTTTTGTAATTTAATGACTTAACTTTGCTTATGGCAAAAGCTCAATGTACCTTTTATTTAAGCTGAAAATTTGGTGCTTAAAAAGAGACCTAAGCAAGGCATTTAACAGACTATTCCTGAGAGAGCCCAGAATTAAATTGTTAAATGTTCTACTATAATGAAATTTTGTATAATCAGCAGGGAAGTAGCTGTCGGCCATTTATCAGTTTTTCTAGCTGCATTTTTTTTTTAATGCATGGAAAGCATAATTAGAAACCTCCACAGGTGGAAAATCTTATATAATAATGGTACATTTTATCAGAACGGTGCTCTTTAACTTACAAAATTTAGAGCATTTTACAGCAATGATCTATTAGCAATAATAACTGTCACATCCTTAAGTATTTTAATATAGAACTGTATGTAGAAGAAAAGGAGCAATTACAAAATTCTCTAGACTCAGGTAGGGAATGTTGTATCTATGATCTCAGCTACTTAAATATGTGCAAATAGGTTAACATTTAGATTTCATGTGTTAGAAGGTATTATGAAACCAAAACACTAAGGACAACCAATCACAAACAGCCAAGTATACTTTAAGATAAAGCCAGTCAAATATTTTCCTTGCTTTCTTTATTTTTCTCTAGGTTCAAGTCAGGACTCCTTCTCACCCTGTGCAAGTTATTTAACAATTCTGAAATTATTTCTTCATCTGCAAAGTGGTGGCCCTCTCCCCTCACTGAACTGCTGAGAGGATTACACAAGATAATGTGTATACACACTTGGCACAGGGCCAGGTACAAATCCAAGGGTTCCAGCTCCTTGCCCAACCATTGCTCTTTTCACAGGAGTGCTGTCCCTGTGTTTCCCAGTTTCTAGCACATTTAGGTATTTCCTAAAAAAAAAAAAAAAAAAAAAGAAGAAGAAGAAGAAGAAGAAGTTTTTTCACACTTTCTCTGTAAGTCTTTCCACTGTCTCTTCTAGTGGAGTGTTCCTAACCACTTTTGCTTTTCCACTGCCCTATTAGAACAATTTTTTGCTCAAATGAAGTCTTAAAGTTTTTAATATACCTGTTTACCTGTTAGTAGACACTTCCTTTTCCTCCTTCTACTCCCAACCCCTCCTTCTCCTTGTGACCTTTGTATTCGTAAGATAGAAAAAAGAAATTTGCCTCTGTCTGGTGGTGTTTGGGGGTGTCCTTATTTGTACCTTAGAGTGATATTATTTACGATGAATCATGGCCTACTAACAGCATATGAAAATAATTTGGTGAGACATATCAGCTTTTAAAAATGAAAAAGAACACAATAGAAAACATCAGAATGGAGCCTATTAAGAAGAATTAAACAAATTTGGGAACAATGAATAAGAAAGTTGGGCACTATGGCCTTTCAATATCATACAGGTACATTTTTTAAAAAGATTCAACCTATCATTATTTAGGGGACTAAACTTTGACTCTGCTATTCATTTAGTGAATTGGACTTAGTGAAAGACCATGTAAACTTATAAATTTTTGTATAGTACATATGCAAATAGTCTCTGTCCAGTAAAAAATAAAGCCTCATAAGTTGTGACTGGTTGTCCTATAATACCTTAACCAGTGTTATACCTAACTTAGCGACCTTAATATCTCTATTAAATTCCCTATGTATACCCAGATCCTCAATGATCTGTTAACCAATCTTCATGTCTCACTGATGCCCTCAAAAATTAATGAGCTGAATGAAATCTTGGCATGTGTTCATTTTGTTTTTGTATGAAAATCATGTTTTTAACTTTAAAAGAGATTACACTTTGACAATCCATGTCACAATGGTAAGTATTGCTTATGCAACTTTGGTTTTAGTCATAGTATTAAATGAATACAAGTCACACTGTAAATTATATTTCTTATTACAGATCTTGCTCCAAAGTTTGAAACCTCTGAATTAGAAAATTTATCCCATGACCTCTTGATATTCCCTCTCCTTCTCCAATTGAAATGATCCTACTTTATTGCTTGCCTTGTTTTTAAGCTTAAGTTTCAAATCCACAAATATTTTGTCATGTTTCCCTAAGAATTACCTTCAAGAAATCCAAATCCTAGGAGTAATTTTTAAAGTAACTGAAGTGTCAGATGACTGATAGCAAATCTCTTCCTGGGGAGGACAGTCCCCTGGGGTGTGAATTGGTGGTTAGGCGTGCTGCAGCAGACTGTCAATTGCTGCAAAGAAGCACTGCTCTGCGGCCAGCCGATTTGCTGGGAGAGACTTGGAAAATGTCAGAAAAAGGGTAAAAGCACAGAGATTACAAACCCAAAGTAAATACAGTGGTGGCACGAGGCATTTATTGACTTAGCACAAAATATCATGTGGCATTTTACAATAACAGCAAGATAACTACATGGGAATTCAATTCATAAATAACTGAAATCCCAGTAATAAAGACAGTGAAATCAGGGAACAACTGGGCTATATTAAAGCCACAGCGAGAGGCCTGGCTCAGAATTTTCTCATTCAGACTTGAGTTCCATCTGCCTGTTGGCATCATTTTAACGTTGGCTTCTACATAAAGCCTTCCTTGTGACTTCTCCACTGGGAACAGTTTCTCTTCTTTGAGTCTCAACCAAAACAAGGGGGATGCAAAAGGGTGGTGCAATTTTTATTGGAAACTGTGTGGTTTTTTTTGACAATAATTTATTTTGGGAATCTGCAGCGATAGAAGTTACATTGTTCTCCTAAGGGAGCAAAAAAATAATAATAAGGAAGTGAATTGCAACTGGTAATATGGTGGAGGCTTTAGAATTTGCTATGGTCTGTGTCATAAAATAGCATTGTTTTGTGTGCAAGCATCTAACATTTCAATTGAAATTTGTTGCTGTTGCTATTGTTCAGGAAGTATTTATTCACATTTTTTTTTTCATACGGCAACACCAAATGCCTGTACCTGCACCAGGGCAGACTCCAAACCTGAAAATCTAGCAGTGGAAAAACTGCACAGATATTATTTGCAAAATTCTTCCGTGACATGATTCATTCATGTTATCACATAGCAACATATGGCCACAATTATTGAGAAAGAAATCTTGATATGTTACATAAAATACCATTCTAATGAACTATGCATTACTTTCAATGTACTGCAGTAGAGATGATATTCAACTCTCTGATGATATTCAACTCAGTAGAGATGATGTTCAACTGCTCTCTAGTTTTTGTTTTCCCTACCAGGCATGTGATCATTCATTGGTCAAGTTAACCTCCTCACTTCTATCTTCTCCATTCACAAATAAGACAGGTAGTACAAATTCCATAATGAGACAAACAATAATGTAAAACATGTGAAATAATAGAACTGGATGTGTTTTACAGATTATAATATGCTGAAAATATGAAACATTTTAACACACTGTATCCTTTAAAACATGTGCATGTTCATTATGTTTTAATTCATTATTTGCGATTTATAGTATTAAGCTTCAAGATTATAAGTGATGTTCATCAAAAAGTTATTGGCTCAACAATATAAAATTTAGGCAAAATTCCTGATCTCTCATGATTCATCAAAAATTGACTAAGTGTTTAAAGTCACTTACTTACTAAGTGACTTACTTACTTTTAACACTTACTAAGTGTTAAAAGTCTCAAGTACAGATCTAATAAAATGTGCGTCTAATCAAGTAAAAAAACAAAACAAAACTACATATGATTCCCCAAAGTCAAACATTCTTAAGGGGAGAAAACTGATAAACCTAGCAGCAAAATGGGGTCTCTGATGGAAACAGAGTTTTTGTAGTTTTTGCAGGTCAAAAAACATGAAATTATATGAGATGGCTGAAGAACATTTTAGTGCACAGACTTTAACATAATATCTTTCATTACATTAAAAAAATCCTGAGGAATTACACATTATATCCAATTTATTACCTAATGGCTTGGAGAAGAGACATGGACAGTTAGCATTCTGACAAGCCACTCCTTAACTATGGAAACAACCAATATAACGAGATTAATGCTCTCAGGTGGCAAGCAATGGCTTGGAAATTTATAACCTACAGAAACAACCAATTTTCTACTTCTCTGAAGACAGAGCTCCCATTAGGTCAACAAAGCATGACTTCTACAGATGCCCCACACCACACTGTAATCAGCTGGCATCTGCCATGTACTGATTTGTATATAGAAGAATGCTTTAATATAGAAATAAGGATTTTCCAGGGTGCCTAGGAAATACGGAATTTGGTAGAGTCACTCAGCTCCTGCTCTCTGGGTTTGCCATAGATTAACTGTAGTTTCTAGAGCAGAGAATAATCTCACTCTATCAAGTTTTAAAATGAGCAATACCGACTTGTACAAAAGCCAAGAAAATATATACATTAATACTTCTCCAGATGATTGTTTGATCTAGAACTGGGTTGAAGTGCCAAGAAGAAAAAAGCGTTTATAACAAAGCCTTTAAGAAATTAACATTGTAAATATTTCCTTAAAATGTTTGTGGTGCTTAAAAAAACAATTTAACCTCCTGGGCTGTAGTCCTTTGGAAAAACAAACAAGCAAACAAACAAACAAACAGGTTTTATTTGTTTCTTAGTGCAGAACAGACAGACTCTGTCTCAGAAAAAAAGAAAGAAAGGAAGAAAGAAAGAGAAAAAAAAATTGTTTTCCATTCTGTTGTTTGTACAGATAAAGCTCATAACATGCAATTTTATGATGTGGGTACTATAAATACATCGGTTTTATATACGTCAAAAGTAAAAATCTTGAAAGATGTGACAAAATTCCTTATGACCAATTGGCTTATAAATACTAGAAGCAACATTCCAGTTTAAATTTCATCCAAAAATAAATGAGCTTTCATTTAGAAAAGACATCTGCAGGGCACCTGGGTGGCTCAGTGGGTTAAAGCCTCTGCCTCCGACTCAGGTTATGATCCCAGTGTCCTGGGATCAAGCCCCGCATCAGGCTCTCTGCTCAGCAGGGAGCCTGCTTCCCCCCCCCCACCCCACCTCCGCTTGCCTCTCTGCCTACTTGTGATCTCTATCAAATAAATAAATAAAATCTTAAAAAAAAAAGAAGAAAAGACATTTGCATATATTAATCTGAATTACTGAAGATGCACTATACCTACCTTGAATAATATTTCAGGGATATATAATGCTGCATAAACTTGCTAATTTTAAAGTATTTTTTACCCTACCTCCGAGGCAGAATATGCATGTTTCCCTGGCAAAGATATTGGAAAACAGCACACACCAAGCCTGATTATTAACACTAGTGAAGCAAAGAGTTCCTACAACTATGCAAGAATGTGTTGGTGGCCAAGATGTGCCTAAAAGAAAATCTTAATTCAATGACAATCAGTTTCTTCCAAGTTCTTCATCTCTAAAAGTACAAGAAAGGTCTTTCTTATTTCATTGTTCCCCTCCTACAATAACCAGAAAAGATATCAATTATTTTTGCCGGACAGGCTGTCACTGCCCCTGGTAAGTAAATACGGTTTTAGAAGGTTTCATCTGAAAGGAAGTAAAATATATGTCACTTTCCTAATCAGCTGTCAGGCATCTTTTATTCTAACATGTGTTCAGAGGGAAAGATAGAATTGCCATTTTAGAAAAGTGATAGAAACTATGTTTCTTTTTTTCTGAAAAAAATTATTCAAGAAAAGATGGTTTTCAAATGCAGCAATTGGGGCAAAGCGTTTTTGCTTTCCCAAAGAAGAGTGAAGGGAAATGGAAAGACTTAAAAGGAGTGTCTAATTTTAATCTAAGTTGTTGATAAAAATGGTGAGTGGTAAATCATTAAGCACCTGTGATTTGGTGAATAAATTAGTGAGGACCAAGAGATCTTAATAAATGGCTTTCATATAATTAATAACTGCATGGATGATCATTGTAAACTTAGGGTTCCGGGTCTGAACAAAGTTTCATTCAGAAAAGGTGGGCCAGAGCCAGACTGTTGCGGAACTTTTATGCCCTGCTAACTTGAAGAATAAACAGGCAGATAAAAGCAAATACTCTACTTCATGTCTCTTGACCAGCCCCTAAATTTTGCTCTATATTTACATGTTTAAGAATGAAACATGAACATGTTTCTAAAAGAATACAGAAACCCAGAGACCACCCAAGGAAACAGAATAAACATGGAAATTCATTGAATTGTTTCTTTTGATCAGTCTTATTAACAGAGAGCCAAATGAAAGCTGACAAGAAAAATATTCACAAATAGTGCTTCATATACCTACCACATTTGGCACTTCATTTCATACTTAACAGGAAAATTTTTGGCCCACTCTGGTCAGTTTAACACACAAAACAAAACTAAACACAAAGATAAGAAGAAAAGCAGTAAGTATGAAGTTATAAGCAATTTTGCCCCTTTCTGATTCCCATTCACACTTGATGTGCCCATAAAACAGAACTCAAAATTTATTATCTCTGTTTTTTTTTTTTTTTTACTCTTGCTGTAATTTAAACTATTTTAATAGGAGAGTGAATTGTTATACTGATCAATGACATGATTATGCTTCTGAAACTGCAGAATGTTGGTTCTCTCTCTTATCTGAATTCTTTCATAGCAATAAAGTGGCTGATAGCCTCTCAGGAAAGTGGGTTAAGGACAAATGTAATTATTCTAGTTTGACATATTTATTTCTTAAACTAGAAATATAGTTTTTTCCTTGCTATGTCAGTTTGGTTTTCTAGATTTACCCAGTTTAATCATTTATTCTATTCTATTCTTGACAGTCACAGCTGTCAAAAAGACTCTTAAAATTGTCAGTCTTTGGTCAAGATGAAAATCTCAAGATTAAGGAAAAAAGCTAAACTATATTTTTAAATGAAAGGAGGAAATCATGAATAGTCTGTGGTTATGTTGTTAAAATATTTAAAGGACATTCTATTCTTAGTGGAATCCAACAAGGAAAAGGATAATACCAAGATACCTGACAACCAGGCAAAAAAAACTTTTTTAGAAAAACAGCCCTTTCTATGCTCCAAAGAGCTAATACGACACGTACACACTCTTACACATAAACCCCCTAATGCATTAATGTCTTAACAGAGATTAAAAGGAAAATTAGAGTAAAGTACTTTGATGAATACAACTTGCAGTGATATTAATGAGAATGCTTTTAAAAAATAAAGACTTTGTCTATATGGGCATTTTACCTAGTCTGGCTTTTTAACTGACAATAGAAATCAAATAAGGATTAAAGGAAAAGGCGCTGACAATCCTCTTGCAGATTTAAAATGCTATCTATATTGCTATTTTCGGGAAACCGATGATAATAGTTAATTGTTCAGCTTAGCATACTGGTCCACAGTGTAGCTTGCAACTGGGACATAAATAATCAGTGGTTTATAATTTCAAGTTTCCAATTATGCTAGGATGCTGACATTTCTGGAGACTTCCAATTTCATGGTTTTTCTGTGAAGGCAACAGTGACCTGACTGGTGGAACACAAAACATAACAAGCACTAAGAGAAAGTAACACCACAATAAATTCTGCCACTAACCTTGCACATTTAAAGTGAACAAATACCTTTTTATTTTAATCAGCCCATTTGGTGAGAAAGCTGGTTTTGAGTTTCATTTGCATTTTCTAAGCTTCCAACAACTAGCACTAATGGCAAATTAATGATTCTGTGTAATGGAGACTGCCTGTAATTATTTTTTAATCAGTAAATAACATTTAACAGCATTTTCTAACCTGATAAAAGATCTTCAGTTGGTTGAGGAAGTCTTCACAGACAAGCTCACTGAAAGAGAGCACTTAGCAACAGCAAATCAAATACAGCCCTTCAATGAAGTTGTTAGACACACAACATCAGCAACTGCTGCCATATCGAGGGCTTGTTAAAAATCGATTCATTCTAGTGATCAAAGCTGAAAAATCGTTCCACAGCTTGCTTCATATCAATAGACAATTTGTGCAGTACATCACACACACAAAAATAAGGTCTAGTAACAGTGGAGAGCTTCAGAAATCTGGCTTCCAAAACAATATTTAAAATGGATTTCTGTCAGACTATAAAGGATGAGTTTAAATAGAGCACAGTGTCAAATAGAAAGGTTGAGGTTTTTAACATAATAAAAATAATCAATGAAGTTTCTCTTCTAGGTTCAATAAGAAAAAAAAAAGAATGAAAGAAAAAAAGAAAAAACAAAAAAGAAAAAAAATGTGGTGTCTGGTTTTTCAGAATGGGAACACAACACAGATCTTGATATAGGCCTTTGTTTTTTTAAAAGTCTTATTAAGGAATACTTGCTTCTAATCTCTAGGTATATTAAATATAAGTGACTGGGGTGCCTGGGTGGCTCAGTGGGTTAAGCCGCTGCCTTCGGCTCAGGTCATGATCTCAGGGTCCTGGGATCGAGTCCCGCATCGGGCTCTCTGCTCAGCAGGGAGCCTGCTTCCTTCTCTCTCTCTCTCTCTCTCTGCCTACTTGTAATCTCTCTCTGTCAAATAAATAAATAAAATCTTTAAAAAAAAAAAAAAAAAGATTAAAAAAAAAAAATAAATATAAGTGACTGCATGTACTTATGTGTGACTATGTGTTCATATAAGCATATAATACCAATAAATTAATTACTGACATTAAGAAACATATCATGGCTGATATATTTCATTCCATTTTTTTTAAATCGAACAAAGTTCAGTATTTTGGAGCTGCCTAGACATAGTCACAGAATAAACAGTCATATTATTTTCCACAATATAGTAAGGGGAAGTATGTGAGGTGTCCAAGTCTTTTATCTTAATGTTAAAGGGAAAAGTAAGTTTCTTCTACATTTCTGTGGAGAAGATCCCCTAATTATTACCATAAACACCTCAGCTAAAATTAAATCACACTATAGCTATTCCAATAAGAATTGAGCAATCAGTCATAATTACAGCCAAAATAAATGAATTGGAAAATAGCTGATTTAAAGAGGTCATACGTAGTCTGAGTTTTAATTTGAAATTAATAACAGCATGACTTGTGCCTCCTAATAATTCCTTATTAAAAATGAATAAAGGCAGTGCCTGAAAGTAAATGTTTCCCATTTCATGGCTTCATTTTTCTGATCACTGGAAGGAGTTTGAAGAAGATGGGAGACGTGGTTATGGCCCTTGGTGTCCCCCCCCCTTGTTACAGGATAAGGGAAATTGTGTGAGTAGATAATGTAATAGTAAGAGGCAGAGAAATCCCTATTTAGTAACATTGGTATGTTTATTCAGTCACCTCTTCCTCCCGGGAGATCCCATCTACATGTAGCCATATTCTACAGTCCCCATCATTTCAAAGCCTAGATGTAAGTAGTTGTGGCATTAGGATTACTTCAGGAGAGCCTACCTTTTGGAGAACCCAGGTCTCCCTCTAAACCAGGAGACACCTGTGCCCTCCACCTTTGCAAGACATTATCTTTGCATTAAAACACACCTCCTCATAAAGTACTGTCCATGTCTCGAGCTGTTACAGTTGGTTCATAAGGATGCATCATTGCCTTTTATTTATTTTCCAAAACAAGAATGAATCCCAATCATAATTAACTCTCCCTTCTAAAGCTCCACATCTCCTATGTCTTATGATTAGATACTCAAAACATGATTCTTGGAATCATGTGTCACATATTAATCTTAGATTGGATGTATCATAGAAACGACTCTCTAATGAATATTTTTCAAAACCCTGATTAGTTTATGTACATATTATAGAAGTCACTCTTTGATGAACATTTTTCAAACCCCTGATTAGTTTAAAAATAATTAGCATCTACTCTATAAAATATTAACCAGAATATGCGTTATAAGATTTCTCTTTCAGTTTGAGCAACGAGTTACTTCTAAATTATAATACCTCCTCTATAACACTTACCGTGTGGTATTTCTTTTTTTTTCTTTTTTTAAAGATTTTATTTATTTATTTGACAGAGAGAGATCACAAGTAGGCAGAGAGGCAGGCAGAGAGAGAGAGAGAGGAGGAAACAGGCTCCCTGCTGAGCAGAGAGCAGGATGTGGGACTCGATCCCAGGACCCTGAGATCATGACCTGAGCCGAAGGCAGCGGCTTAACCCACTGAGCCACCCAGGCGCCCCCGTGTGGTATTTCTATTCTATTTGTTTAAGCCTCTAATTCTACCTGAATGCCATGAGCAATTTGACGTCAGAAGCTGTACCGATTGGTCTTCACAGCATGGGCAGCCAAGGTGGAGTTTACACAAAATAGGCTGTCAGTAATTATCTGTTAACGAATAACTATACCATCTCATCCAGATGCTCACATGAAAAAAAAAAAAAAAAAAAAAAAAGAAAAGTCTAAAATTCTTGTGTGGATCATCTTACTTGCCCCCTCCCCACTTGATACTTCCTAGCCATCTATGGACAACCCCCTCTCCTCCCATGCCAACCACCCATGAAGCACATGTCCTTTGGAACATTTCAGTGACATTATTTGCCTCTTACCCCAATTTATCAGTAATCTTCATTCTCCATTTATTTCTCCAAGGCTCCAACATGGCATATCCCTACATGTATTCATCTCTTCTCTCTTCAGAAGTGACACTGAAATCACTGGAAATGTATAATACTAATAAAACCTATGACAAAAAAAAAAAAAAGAGAGAGAGAGAGAGAGAGAGAGAAAGAGAGAACGAGAAAAGGGCCATCTCTGCATGAGACTCTCATTACAATTGTGGAAATTCCTTTGAGCAGATAGAGAAAATGTAAAAAAGGAGTGGAAGTCAAAACCTGGAGTAGTCCTAGAAGGGGAACAGTCTAGACA
The DNA here is from genome assembly GCF_030435805.1 of Mustela lutreola. Lineage (NCBI taxonomy): Eukaryota > Metazoa > Chordata > Mammalia > Carnivora > Mustelidae > Mustela > Mustela lutreola. Next base: position 131,868,849 of record NC_081291.1, read on the forward strand.
GAAAGGGAAGTTGCCAGACAAACACCTAAAATGATTTGGGACTTGTTGTATCACACAGGAGCCCAATAAACAGAGGATTTACTGAAAGCTTGCCAACAGAACCGTGGACCCCCATGCCCACTACACACAGAACAGCACAGAGATCGAGAGTCAAAGAGAAAGTTTCACAAGGAGAGGCAGACGACAGAATGCAATGTTTTGGAGATTACCTGGCAAATCTCCCTCAGTTATAGATGGCTTCTAGAAATTAGTTATCTCACACACCAGGTTATGAGATTTGGGGCTGGATGATGCTTTCTTGGGAATGTAGAACACTGGCCTCAACTCTGGCATGTCTTCCACCACATTAACTAAGCTTCCGGTTCATAGATCCACGCAGTCTTCACACCCTGACGTTTTCCTAAAGAATGATTTTTACAGTCTCCTTGCTATAGGGACAATTCATGTGCAATAAAAAAGAAGTGATTTTCCACTTTCTTGAAGAGTTTTTTTTTTTTTTTTTAATGGACATAGTCCACAGAACCATTCTCGTAAAGTCCTTTTAGAACTTTAAAAAATAAGGAAAAATACTGTGACTTTTAGGTTTAAGTAACACTTTTAAATTGAACACATCAGTTTTCTAAATATTGGCATGATACATTGTAAAGTATACCTGATGGTTTGGGACAGTGTGGTAACCTCCTCAGTTTCTTCAGATAAATTGAGAAGCATGTTACCTAACTGAGAACATAACTAAGGATTAATAGAGAAAACCTACATAAAATATTTAAAGGCCTCCTTAATATACAGTGGGCTCTTAAGATGTTAATTTTTCTGTTTCCAAATAAACGTGTATTACTTTATAGTATTCTGGGGCTCCTCATATGGTGAGCTTATTTGATAGATTAAGACTCACTTTATTAGTTATTGTTGTTGCTTCTTCTTTTTTAATTTTTTATTTATTTATTTTTTTAAAGAGACCATGGATCTTTATTTTAATTCTTTTAGCATGACATCCTGGTTAGAAGCAAAACATGTTAAATCTTAAATTAATTTTTCAGATTATCTAGTGCAACTTCCCCACTTGTATACAGAAATATCCCCTAAGATATAAAGTGACTTATCTAACAGTCAATGAGGGGCAGAGGTAGAATTTGTCCAATCTTTCCAATTCAAATATAGAGTTCGACATTACTTCAGTTAAGTTAAATAGACTTTGTTTAATTAAAATGTTCAAGGTTCCTTCCAGTATAAAAATTGTAGGATTTGAACCGAAGAAAATGAACAAGCATCTTCTAAGCACCTATCAAGTAGCAGGTTCTAAAGAGATTTTTACTCTTGTGTAAGAGTGTTGATCCTATTCAGGTAGGATGTAATCATAAACTGAGGTAGAGATGTAAAGATGCAATCATAAATGATGCCATATTTTCTGTGGGAAACTTGAGCTGTTTTCAAATTCATCTAAATCACACCATTAAAATGATAATCAAGAAGACAATATGGCAACATGAAAAAAATGTTGATAGTGTAATATTAAGTGACAAACTAGTCTGTAAAATTACATATTTTCCATAACTACAATTTTAGGTACTAGTCTAAGAGTTTCTTCGATGTTTTCATCCCTATCATCTTCATCTCTGTGTATCTCTGTCTCATCCATTAATGAATTAAGTCACATTAAGTTATAAAGAAGAAAAAAAAAAAACCACAAAGCTAGTACTTTGTAAAAGTCTGAACTAATACACAAAAATGATAATGGCTCCTGCTGGGTTATCAAGTAGATTCTGAACAAATTTTCCATTGTTTTTAACTTTTCACTAAATTAGGTGTATAGTAGAAGAATGCCCTTGATTTCTGACTCAGTTCAATCCACTGAAGTGTTAAAAAGACTAAGGTATGATGCTTTCTGCTCCATATTTCCTTATAGAGAGTATGTCTGTATTCCTTAACTTCCCAGCTGTAGATTAAATTTAGTCAAACAGGGAGAATCTATGCTTTACTAATACGCACTTCTTTCCTGTCCTGCATTATTATGCATCAGCCTCTACTTCATTTTCAAGAATTGTGTCAATCAGGAAAAGATATAGGCAACTGAGAAAAATGTCCTGTAGAAAATGGAATGAAGCATTCATTAAAATGGACACAGTGACAGATAATGCATGTTTTAACATTTCTTTACCATTTATTTTAAGATAAAAAATATCAAATGTAAGAAAGCAGTCATAAAATGAAAGGGACAAGAAATGTGAAGGGCAGAGCTCTAGATCAGCTCACAATGTCTACTTCCTCTAGGTATGTTCAGAAAATATAAATCAGTTGTATTAAAAAACACACGCACACACATACACACGCAAAATCTGAATTGCTTTGTTAAGAAAAATTATCTAAAACTTGGAAAGAAGGCAAGAAAAATTAGTATGGTTCCTTTTAGGGTCACACTGGTATCCTAAAAAGCTTACACAAAGGTTATTCCATTCTCTAGGGCAGAGTTTCTTGAATGGAACACCACTGAGGTTTTGGGCTAGATGATCCTTTCCTGGGAGTGTAAGAGGAGGCAGGGGAGCTGTCCTGTGCACTGTGAGATGTTTAGCATTCAATTCCACCCACTAGATGCTAGTTGCAACCTCAAGGTTGCCAAGACCCAAACTATCCCCAGCCTTTGCCAAATATCTGCTGGGGGCAAAATCACCTAGATTTCCAAGAAGTACAAGAAGTATTGCACTTGGGAAACGTACTTTTGTTTCATTTACTATTTACTATTGGTAAGTGCCCAGAGCTGGTCAAATTACATATATATATATATATATATATATATATATATATATATATATTTTTTTTTTTTTTTTTTTTTGTCTGGTTGAGGTACAAATGATTTCTCTCTGATAGAAAAGATATACTCAAAGATTATGATTTTATTGCCCTACTGGACATTCATCAGTATTTTCTCTAACACCAAACTTCACATCTTTCTCAACCAATTATATAGTCTCTCTTCCTCTAAGACTCTTTGAACCATCTCTACCCCCTAAGAGTTCTCTCATATATGAGTTAAATCAACTATAATGTATCCTTAATACTTGCATGAAAGTCAAGTTTTTCGGACCTTCTAACTATACTTTAACAACACTTTCCACTTTTAAAAGAAATATGCATGTCACCTTTTTCTGTAATAAACCACTTCCATAAACCACAGAGTTACTTATGGGTTCCTGAATGCTGTAATTGTTTTCTACTTAATGAATGATAAGAATTATATGTTTGTAGATGGATAGTCTATACAAATTCCATTTACTTAACATTAAAAAAAATAAAATTACTTAATTATGTAATTTTTTTCCCTATAGAGGAAGACCACAATAAAAGCAAAAGCAACAACCAGTAGATAAAGCAAGCTTTCTTTCAGCCAAGAGAACAAATCAGAACACTTAACACAATTATTATACAATTTTGAAAAGTAGCCACCACTAACCCCACCACCAAGCAGCGCACATACACAAACTCATGCAGACATGCCTGTGTGCTGGTAACCTAGTAGGAGCCATTATCATCACAGACATAAGTGTCCTTGGCTAATTTCTTCCTTCAGCAGTAACAAAACAGCCATGGTTGTGTGGGTGTGAAATGAAAGGTATTAGATTCAGCAATGAGACCCTGTAAATCTCACAGTTTTAAAACTGGAAGTGAAGGAATGGATTGCTTTTTATAATAATGTGCGACTATTACATCTAATGCTTTTCCAACACTCACTAATCCCCTTTATAAGAAAGAAAACAGGCCTGTGGCTTAAGCAAAGTATCTGGCTGGGAATTTATAGCATAGTTTAGTTTTCATTTTCCAGGTATTTATTTCCCAGTTACCTTTACTTACAACAAATGATATTGGTTTTCCATTTTCCTTGTAATAAATTTAAATTTAAAACAAATAAAATAACATAAAAGTACAGATGGTAAAAGGATATGGCAAAACTTATGAATGTGTTAAGTGAATAACTAAAGTTGGGGGAACACTCTAATAGAGAAAACTGATATTTAGAATGGAACTAGCTTTATAATTGCTTGACTCGGCTTTCTTTTTCGTGAATTGTTAAAAACAATCTTCTCTGACAGCAGAAGATACTACTTTAAAGGCAAAGTAGTAAGGAAAGACCAGTGGTTTGAGGGTCAGAACAAACTTCCATTAATATTCTGGACATGTCATTGCCTGGTTATGAAATTTCACATGGGTAAATCCACTGAACTATAATTTTGTCATGTACAAAATTCAGAATACATGATTTCTAAAGATCCTTTAGACTTTAAAGTGCAGAGATTGGCTACTATGGTTACGCTGATTCACCCTCTTTTACACTCCTATTTTGCATAATAGAGTTTAGCACTGATTGATTTTTAATTATTTCATGCCTGCTAGTTTTGTCTTTCCAGCAATACTGTAAGATTGTTGAAAAGAGGAGTCGCATCAAATCCTTTCTTTTGTAACTTAGGGAGTAGTTTATGCAATACTGGCCAAAGTCAATTACTGTGTGGTCATTGTTTGGTAATTGGCTAGCTTTTAGCATTCAGCAGAAATCTGATGAATGTTTTTATTAAAAATAAAGTGACATCCATAGAATAAGTGTAAAAACTGGAAAATCATTTTAGTTCACTATTTTGTGGGCAGTATATTATATAAGCACATGGTGATGAATTGAAATTGTTCCAAAATATATAAGCTTAGGCTACTAATCAAAACCTATGACATTCATGAGAGAAATGAAAAGATGAATTGGGTGAATTTTTAGCCTAAAAGAAATGATCTAAATGACTACCATACTCTACAACTGTGCTATCTAATACAGTGTTATTAAGCACATGTAGTTGTATAAATGGGAAAACAAAACAAAACAGTTCCTCAATTGCCCCAGCCATGTTTCAACTGTCCCATAGCCACTGGCTACCACATTAGACCTAAAATATCATAGATCACTTCCATCACTGCAGAAAAATCTACTGGACAGCACTTCTCTAGACCATCTAAGAGAGGTTCTTTAGTTAAGACAGTTCAAAGGGAGCTGAGTTACTCCAACTCATTTCTCAATCAAGAAAAAGCCCAGGCAAAGAATTTCTGTAAGTATCAGAGTCCAACAAATGGAGATGTTTTTTATTTATTGTGCATATTTATAGATTAAACTATCCTGAGAGGAACAAAGGAATATCATTTGTAAATAGAAAATGTATTACAAATACGAAAGTCAAGAAAGGCAATACAGAATAGGTCTTCATTGGAAACAACCTTCATATATCTCTAAGTAAGCCTACCAAAATCCATAGCCAGGAGGTATGTAATATATACTTGGCAGAACTTGCTTTTCTAGCGTAAATTTTTATGCTGAGGATCCAGGTCTTCAGAATTCTGGTTGAAAATAAAAAGCAATTTTGAAATGGTTCTTATAGCTTAAGGGATGACAACCCCTACCAACACTACCATGCCTTGCCCCAAGCAAAATGAAACTAAATTAAAAACTATAGGACAAAAAAAATTAACAAATACCAGTTCAACAAATATAGTCTATAAATGAATTACCAGCAAAGATACAATGCATGCAGCCAAGTATCTATCTATCTATCTATCTATCTATCTATCTATGCATTCCAATCAATATATATATTCCAGTCTCCTACATAGGAAAAAAAAGTGAAATTCTAGCAGATTGCTAACTTGGGATATGTGGTCCTATAGGCAATCAGCTATGAATGGGACTGGGTATGTGGAAAAGATGTGGTTAGAAAAAGGGTAGGTAGATACCAAAGCATAAACGAGGGCCCCGGCCAAATCTTTTTCTTGCCCTTGGATCTCTGTTTGCTCAAGAGTTAGCCCAGGATCATGGACAAACTGACCACCACAGCTCAAGCAATGTGAGGAGTGAAGGTGTGTGCCCTTAAGGAGGAAGAAGCTTCACATTTGTACAATGTTTTAAAAATCAGTGACAGGTGTCAGATCTTTATCTGTCAACCTGGTTTCTGTTATTTAAAAAGTTCTAAAAAATTCTATAGTCCAAAAGTATAGGAATTCATTCTGAATTTACCTCTGCTTCTTAGCTGTCCCTGTCTTTAATAAAACTAGGTTGCCCAGAAGTCTTTGTTCTCTGAAAGTCCTGTATAAACAGGTATGACATTTTCTCATCTCGAAACCGTAGAAATTCTCGCAGCCTCTGAAACCAAGTATGGGTCGCCTTCCTGCTCTGCACCAGGTCTCACCCACACTTGATTTCATGGGCCAGGAGAGTACATCTGGAAGTTCTTACAGATGTCTGAAGTCAGGGGAATCAACAGAAGAAGGTAAAAGAATAAAGCAAGAGAAGATACACCAAAATTATTGGATAAATAACATTTTACAAAAGAGCTGGTATAAATGGCTCAGAGGAAGATATTTCTGGTATAATTTTCCATTCAGATTATCTGTACTGTCTCCAAATAATTTATAGTGACAAATAAACATTCAATAACTCTTGATTTATTTTATATATATTTCTTTACAGCTTATTTCTTATCATTTGAGATATTTAACTATATAGTTTCATTCAACACACTTTATACCAATCATTCCAGACTTAAATGTCTAACTTTCTCCATCATCAGATTGTATTTTTAAGACCTACACTTCCATATAGTCCTTCTCATGTTAGCATATATGTGTATGTGCTACCAAAAGAAAAAAAGGTATAAAATCACAATCTAAAGTATATTGCCAAAACGTAAGTCCACTGAATTTCTTCATAGTACCTAAAGCTTCACATGACAAATTTGATTTTAGAAAATGTAGAGCTTCCAAAAAATCATACTGTATAATTTCAAGAAATTCTAAAGACTTCAGTAATTTCTATTAATTTACAATACTACACCTCTGTATTACAATATTTCAATATTAAAAGGAAAACAGAAACTAAGTTAAGAAAAGAACGATGCTGACATGACTCACTTCGAAATTAGCTAAATGCTATTATGGCTCACATCAAATAACCAAATAAAAATAAAATCATAGATGTGTAACACAGTAGAGCTGTAAGATACCTTAGAAATAAGCCCCATAGTCCAATTCCAATCCCAATTATTTAGAAACAGCAAAGTAGGATTTATTTGCCCTCATTTTAATCTGAATTTGGAAATGGGACACCAGAGGTTGCTGAAATCAGTGGCCTGTGTCAATTCAATGTGCCCAAGCTTCATGCTTTATGTATCCTCTATAAATAAATAAATAAATAAATAAATAACGGCAAGCTAAGGACATTTCATGCCTGATACTGACTGTGGCCCAGAAAACCCCTTGCTCCATTCCTTCTCTGCTCAGTTCCATTTCTACCTGATTCCTGGATCAGCTTCAACTCATCATCAACCTGGCACCAACATTTAAACCTGTTTTTTACATTTTTTATCTTATCTTTGATCTTCAGTGTCCTTTATTTTCTAAAAACTCAGTCTTATACTTGCTGCTTTGGCTTTTACCTTTCTGCACTTGAGACAGGTAGACCCATATTATCTGGGTCTCCCACCTCCACTAGAACCACTAGGGTCACTATCCTTCAACTTCCAACACCCCATGAGCTCATGTCTATACCAGACACCATCTCCCTCAATTACACCTGCACCATTGAGAGAGCACCATTGTTAACAGTTTCTTTACAAGGTCATTGGACTTGACTTCTCAAAACGCTATGCTTTTTTTAAAATTGAATTTATTTATTTATTTAATTTTTTTAAATAGGCATATAATGTATTATTAGCCCTAGGGGAACAGGTCTGTGAATCGCCAGGTTTACACACTTCACAGCACTCACCATATCACATACCCTCCCCATCAAAACACTATGCTTTAATTCCCAACTGGCATTTCACTAACATTAACTTCTTTGTAGCAGTTCCATGTCAAGGTAGCATTTGCCCCAAGGACACAGGCCACATAACAGGGTCATTGCACAGACCATCAGTAGTACATGATGTGTGGGATGTGGGATGAAAGAGTGGAACTAATGACACAAGAAGATGAAAAGGGACTCACCAATGAGCAATTAAAATAGAATGAGCCTTCCAAGAAGAGGGAGAAGGATGTGGAAAGGCAAGAGATATGAATATTTAAGGAGCTTCTAGGAGTTCACTACCACCAGAAAACTAGTAAGAGGGAGGGTCTGGGGAGAGATGCAAAAACTGGTGGAAGATTAAGATTGCACAGTCCACACTGGGACAGGCCATGAACACAATGCCAGAGAATGCATGTGTTTTACCAGAAGTGGTAAAATACTAGCAAGAAGTTAGAAAGCAAGGCAGAAGTTGGGTGAAAAGGAGAAGGGCCTGAATCTGGATTTGTAGTAGTGAAGGGAAAGAACATGGAACGTTGACACAGCCTGGGTGTTGAGATGGAGGGAGAACACATGAGGACACTTGGGTTTCGAGCTCATCTGATCATGGGGTTGTGATGCCATTGATTGAGAGCAAAAGGGAAAACACGAAGAGGTTTTAAAAAGGTAGACAATGAGCTTGGTTTAAAATATGGTAAATTGGAAATAACAGATAGGAAAACACTGGTTTCTAAAATCCAATTAATAGTCAAGACAACCCAGGAACATGTAAATACAGAGCGATGACTGGAGGACAGAAAAACTGGTACTCCAAATGCAATGTGATGGGAAACTAAAGGGGAAAAAAAATCGAGAGAAAGAACATGATAAGCTTTGCACAGGCCATAGGAAGTCATTATCATACCAAGTTATATTCTAACACAAAATATTTTGTATTGTGTCCTCAGATCTGAGTTTTTAAGTATTTTTGATGTTAACATAGAAGATATTTACCTTTTTGTTATTTTGAAAACAAAGTTCAGCTTAGTTTATAGCAAGATTGCAACAATTTCCAATCATATACATATAGGTCCATAACTGAAGTAAACACTGCAATATGGCTTTATATCGATTCCCTTGTAGTATAATTACCTTGAGGAGCTCTAGTAATCATTTCCTTTACTTACTTTACGCTAAGGTTTGGTATAAATATTGCTTTTCCCATATTCACTCAATAAGAGCCCTCTATGAAATCAATTAGGGAAATAAAATAAATTGGTAAGCTCAGCTATACATACACATCACAGAAAAGAAGAGTCTTTCTCATTCTTGTTTGCTCATCATCTTTGCTTCAGGTCATAACGCGTTGTCCATAATCAGAATTAAGTTTCGGTATAATTCTCGAGAAATACAACAATTGAGCAGATCTCTCATCTTGCTTGGGGCCCTATCCTCCGACTTCATTGTCATTCACTGCACCACCTGGATTCTATGCAGATCAGTCCCATCAGTTTCTGCATTATGCTTTGGACCCCTAACATTAGAGAGTTTGATACATACCTTTTTAAGAATATCACACAGAGAAACCAAACCTTAATATAGGCCCTCTCCCCCCATACACACATAACACATAAAGACACCACAGGGAGCTGATGCTATGTGGAAAGAATCAGTCTCATAATCTTTATTAAACACAGCACATACCTCATCTCAAAGGATGAGGAATCTTTAAATAAACAAACAAAAAGCCTTTTGCTGCAGATTATTTTAGATTTAACTTCAGGATCAAATGAATTATTTTATTTTATTTTATTTTTAAATTCTCAGCCTTAACTTAAAGTTTTTTTTTTTTCCTTAGATAGTCTTCCTCACAATGCTGTTTTTTGGGGTTTTTTTGGTGGTGGTGTTTTTTTTGTTTTGTTTTGTTTTTTGTATCCTGGAGACTTGGGCTGAAGCAATCTCAACATACAGAGATGGCTTCATTGAACCATTTTTCTGGATCTTTGGGAATAAATCAACTTTTATAACTCTAACTCTGAAGATTTCATGTCATCTTAAATCTTTGAATGCCTGAATGTATTCTTTACTCCACCAGTAATTACTTTTTTTAAGAAAAAAAAGAAATATTACCTATTTGGTTTCACCCAGTCTGAGACATTAATCTTTCATTTCAGGTACAGTCTTAGATTACTCTCCCCACTCACAATCAAGTCTTGATTTGGGATGACAGTGTTGAGCCACCGAGATGCTGTTTTTAATCAGCTACTTTTGAAAGTCAACTAATGAATAGTCCGATTATTTTAGTCTTTTGTGAGTAACTCGGATACAAACACTTATTCTGTTAGCTATGGAAAATATTAGTGAGGAAGGAGCTTTGCTAGTAACAAGCAAAATTGCAACAGCATCATTATACAGGCTACATTTCTATCCATCCCAGATTACTCTAGAGCCTTGTAAATTCTCCAACTACAGTGGCTAAGAATTCTCTCCTATACAAAACCATACAACTGGACAAATGGTTTGCATACTACTTGCAAATATGTTTTTCCATTTCCTGGGGGTAATATATTTAAGAATAATTAAAGGAAAGTAGCATAGTCCCTTGTTCTTTTGAAAAGCCTCTCCAAATTTTAAACAATGTACTTTCAACACTACCTATAAATGAATTAAGAATAATTCCATAGGGGAAAGAGGGTGCAAATTACAAATCTCTAGTTACAAATGTTGTTCTTTTAAACAGAGAACATAAAAAAGCAATTGGCATATGAAAATCCTTTCACTATTATCTCTAGCTATTCTATTATCAGTTTCAATTACTTATATTAGTTTAAAATAATGTCCTCTCACTAATGTTATTTTGCCCTCTACAAATATATTAAAAAATTAGGAGCCCCATCAGAAAATTAGGATACTTCCTCTCCTATATAAGTCAAACAGGAAGGCTAATAATTTTTCCACCTTGAGGCACTGCCAATTTATCAGCTCTGGCTGGAGGCCCCTGTCCAAACCCAACCTTTCTATACTATATCCCCAAACCTCATTATTTCAAACCATTCCTTCAAATCTCTAACCCTTAAAGCAGTGAGTGGTCCTAAATCCTGGCTACACATTAGACTCTCCTGGGAAGCTTTTACAAAATATGGATACCTAGAAATTCTGATGTAATTGGGCTGGGATAGGACTTAAGCATCAATGTTTTTATAAGCTCCCCAGGTGGTCTAAGGTGCAGACAAGTGAGAAAACCACTCCCCCAAAGCAATAGCCTGGTAGCCCCATCATGCATTTTTACTGCCTATTTCCCCAAACTGTACATCTAATACTTTCCCTTCACAAGCACATAGAATGAAAGATCAAAGCACTCTGGTTTCCAATACACTTCTATCAAGTAATTTGAACAACCTCACAGTATTTTCTATATACAAACAGAAGAGGACTTCTGTATTTTTTATATTCAAACAACATATTTAAAAGCAAGTAATGAAAAAAACAATAGCAGAAAACAAATGTCCATTATACATGCCCTCAAATATTCAAGTGCCTTGTTTTTCCAAACCAAATTCCCTGCCATGCCTACTACTTCCCACCATTATTCATCATTAATTAAGAAAAAACAAAACAAAACACAGAAAAACCCACCTTGCTGGGATAAAGATAAAAGATGGGGATCATGTGCTTTAGAGATATGGGGTAGAGGAACAAGTATCTCCTAATGAGAACTGCACTACCCTCTATCTATATCTTTTGCCATGTGACTTTATACTCTGCCCATTGAGATGTGGACTCTTTCTCCACCCCTTAAAAATGGACTGGACTTATAAAAGGGAGGAGGTGTCTGGCATCATGATTTGCTCTTACTAAAGAGAATGTGATGGAAGTACCACTGTGTGACTTCTCAGGCTGCCTTCAGAGAGCTGCAGCTTCTGTTTTTGGCCTTTTGGAATGCTTCCACTATCATCTGAAGAAACCTAGTCTAGTCTATCAGCAAATTAGAGGCAGTAAAGAGGAGGGTGCCACAGCCGACAGCCTGCATTAACTGCCAGGCTTGTATGATTCCTTTGGTTCACTTGGCCTCGGCTGAGTTGTCAAATGCCTACAGCTGCGTGAGTGAGCCTAGGCAAGATCATTGGCAGGGTATGCAAAAGAACCCACCTCTCGAGCCAATCCCAAACTGTAGAATCATGAACAAATAAATGGCTGTGGTTTCAAGCTTATTAGCTTATTGTTATTATAAACTTATTATCTTGGGGTGGTTCGTTATGTACCAAAAGATAACGGATATGGACATTTATGTAATACTCAAAGAATTGATGACTGCTGTCCTTGTTTTCATATACATCTGTTTAAAACATTTTTTTTTTTTTTATTTTTTTTATTTTTTATAAACATATATTTTTTATATACATATATTTTTATCCCCAGGTCTGTGAATCACCAGGTTTACACACTTCACAGCACTCACCAAATCACATACCCTCCCCAATGTCCATAATCCCACCCCCTTCTCCCCAACCCCCTCCCCCCGGCAACCCTCAGTTTGTTTTGTGAGATTAAGAGTCACTTATGGTTTGTCTCCCTCCCAATCCCATCTTGTTTCATTTATTCTTCTACCCACTTAAGCCTCCATGTTGCATCACCACTTCCTCATATCAGGGAGATCATATGATAGTTGTCTTTCTCTGCTTGACTTATTTCGCTAAGCATGATACGCTCTAGTTCCATCCATGTTGTTGCAAATGGCAAGATTTCATTTCTTTTGATGGCTGCATAGTATTCCATTGTGTATATATACCACATCTTCTTGATCCATTCATCTGTTGATGGACATCTAGGTTCTTTCCATAGTTTGGCTATTGTGGACATTGCTGCTATAAACATTCGGGTGCATGTGTCCCTTTGGATCACTACATTTGTATCTTTAGGGTAAATACCCAATAGTGCAATTGCTGGGTCATAGGGCAGTTCTATTTTCAACATTTTGAGGAACCTCCATGCTGTTTTCCAGAGTGGCTGCACCAGCTTGCATTCCCACCAACAGTGTAGGAGGGTTCCCCTTTCTCCGCATCCTCGCCAGCATCTGTCATTTCCTGACTTGTTGATTTTAGCCATTCTGACTGGTGTGAGGTGATATCTCATTGTGGTTTTGATTTGTATTTCCCTGATGCCAAGTGATATGGAGCACTTTTTCATGTGTCTGTTGGCCATCTGGATGTCTTCTTTGCAGAAATGTCTGTTCATGTCTTCTGCCCATTTCTTGATTGGATTATTTGTTCTTTGGGTGTTGAGTTTGCTAAGTTCTTTATAGATTCTGGACACTAGTCCTTTATCTGATATGTCGTTTGCAAATATCTTCTCCCATTCTGTCAGTTGTCTTTTGATTTTGTTAACTGTTTCCTTTGCTGTGCAAAAGCTTTTGATCTTGATGAAATCCCAGTAGTTCATTTTTTCCCTTGCTTCCCTTGCCTTTTGCGTTGTTCCTAGGAAGATGTTGCTGCGGCAGAGGTCGAAGAGGTTGCTGCCCGTGTTCTCCTCAAGGATTTTGATGGATTCCTTTCGTACATTGAGGTCCTTCATCCATTTTGAGTCTATTTTTGTGTGTGGTGTAAGGAAATGGTCCAATTTCATTTTTCTGCATGTGGCTGTCCAATTTTCCCAGCACCATTTATTGAAAAGGCTGTCTTTTTTCCATTGGACATTCTTTCCTGCTTTGTCGAAGATTAGTTGACCATAGAGTTGAGGGTCTATTTCTGGGCTCTCTATTCTGTTCCATTGATCTATGTGTCTGTTTTTGTGCCAGTACCATGCTGTCTTGATGATGACAGCTTTGTAATAGAGCTTGAAGTCCGGAATTGTGATGCCACCAACGTTGGCTTTCTTTTTCAATATCCCTTTGGCTATTCGAGGTCTTTTCTGGTTCCATATAAATTTTAGAATTATTTGTTCCATTTCTTTGAAAAAGATGGATGGTACTTTGATAGGAATTGCATTAAATGTGTAGATTGCTTTAGGTAGCATAGACATTTTCACAATATTTATTCTTCCAATCCAGGAGCATGGAACATTTTTCCATTTCTTTGTGTCTTCCTCAATTTCTTTCATGAGTACTTTATAGTTTTCTGAGTATAGATTCTGTGTCTCTTTGGTTAGGTTTATTCCTAGGTATCTTATGGTTTTGGATGCAATTGTAAATGGGATTGACTCCTTAATATCTCTTTCTTCTGTCTTGCTGTTGGTGTAGAGAAATGCAACTGATTTCTGTGCATTGATTTTATATCCTGACACTTTACTGAATTCCTGTATAAGTTCTAGCAGTTTTGGAGTGGAGTCTTTTGGGTTTTCCACATATAGTATCATATCATCTGCGAAGAGTGATAATTTGACTTCTTCTTTGCCGATTTGGATGCCTTTAATTTCCTTTTGTTGTCTGATTGCTGAGGCTAGGACCTCTAGTACGATGTTGAATAGCAGTGGTGATAATGGACATCCCTGCCGTGTTCCTGACCTTAGCGGAAAAGCTTTCAGTTTTTCTCCATTGAGAATGATATTTGCGGTGGGTTTTTCATAGATGGCTTTGATGATATTGAGGTATGTGCCCTCTATCCCTACACTTTGAAGAGTTTTGATCAGGAAGGGATGTTGTACTTTGTCAAATGCTTTTTCAGCATCTATTGAGAGTATCATATGGTTCTTGTTCTTACTTTTATTGATGTGTTGTATCACATTGACTGATTTGCGGATGTTGAACCAACCTTGCAGCCCTGGAATAAATCCCACTTGGTCGTGGTGAATAATCTTTTTAATGTACTGTTGAATCCGATTGGCTAGTATTTTGTTGAGTATTTTCGCATCTGTGTTCATCAAGGATATCGGTCTATAGCTCTCTTTTTTGGTGGGATCCTTGTCTGGTTTTGGGATCAAGGTGATGCTGGCCTCATAAAATGAGTTTGGAAGTTTTCCTTCCATTTCTATTTTTTGGAACAGTTTCAGGAGAATAGGAATTAGTTCTTCTTTAAATGTTTGGTAGAATTCCCCCGGGAAGCCGTCTGGCCCTGGGCTTTTGTTTGTTTGGAGATTTTTAATGACTGTTTCAATCTCCTTACTGGTTATGGGTCTGTTCAGGCTTTCTATTTCTTCATGGTTCAGTTGTGGTAGTTTATATGTTTCTAGGAATGCATCCATTTCTTCCAGATTGTCAAATTTATTGCCGTAGAGTTGCTCATAGTATGTTCTTATAATAGTTTGTATTTCCTTGGTGTTAGTTGTGATCTCTCCTCTTTCATTCATGATTTTATTTATTTGGGTCCTTTCTCTTTTCTTTTTGATAAGTCGGGCCAGGGGTTTATCAATTTTATTAATTCTTTCAAAGAACCAGCTCCTAGTTTCGTTGATTTGTTCTATTGTTTTTTTGGTTTCTATTTCATTGATTTCTGCTCTGATCTTTATGATTTCTCTTCTCCTGCTGGGCTTAGGGTTTCTTTCTTGTTCCTTCTCCAGCTCCTTTAGGTGTAGGGTTAGGTTGTGTACCTGAGACCTTTCTTGTTTCTTGAGAAAGGCTTGTACCGCTATATATTTTCCTCTCAGGACTGCCTTTGTTGTGTCCCACAGATTTTGAACCGTTGTATTTTCATTATCATTTGTTTCCATGATTTTTTTCAATTCTTCTTTAATTTCCCGGTTGACCCATTCATTCTTTAGAAGGATACTCTTTAGTCTCCATGTATTTGGGTTCTTTCCAAACTTCCTTTTGTGGTTGAGTTCTAGCTTTAGAGCATTGTGGTCTGAAAATATGCAGGGAATGATCCCAATCTTTTGATACCGGTTGAGTCCTGATTTAGGACCGAGGATGTGATCTATTCTGGAGAATGTACCATGTGCACTAGAGAAGAATGTGTATTCTGTTGCTTTGGGATGAAATATTCTGAATATATCTGTGATGTCCATCTGGTCCAGTGTGTCATTTAAGGCCTTTATTTCCTTGCTGATCTTTTGCTTGGATGACCTGTCCATTTCAGTGAGGGGAATATTAAAGTCCCCTACTATTATTGTATTGTTGTTTATGTGTTTCTTTGATTTTGTTATTAATTGGTTTATATAGTTGGCTGCTCCCACGTTGGGGGCATAGATATTTAAAATTGTTAAATCTTCTTGTTGGACAGACCCTTTGAGTATGATATAGTGTCCTTCCTCATCTCTTATTACAGTCTTTGGCTTAAAATCTAATTGATCTGATATAAGGATTGCCACTCCTGCTTTCTTCTGATGTCCATTAGCATGGTAAATTCTTTTCCACCCCCTCACTTTAAATCTGGAGGTGTCTTCGGGCTTAAAATGTGTTTCTTGGAGGCAACATATAGATGGGTTTTGTTTTTTTATCCATTCTGATACCCTGTGTCTTTTGACAGGGGCATTTAGCCCATTCACATTCAGGGTAACTATTGAGAGATATGAATTTAGTGCCATTGTATTGCCTGTAAGGTGACTGTTACTGTATATGGTCTCTGTTCCTTTCTGATCTACCACTTGTAGGCTCTCTCTTTGCTTAGAGGACCCCTTTCAATACTTCCTGTAGAGCTGGTTTGGTATTTGCAAATTCTTTCAGTTGTTGTTTGTCCTGGAAGCTTTTAATCTCTCCTTCTATTTTCAATGATAGCCTAGCTGGATATAGTATTCTTGGCTGCATGTTTTTCTCGTTTAGTGCTCTGAAAATATCATGCCAGCTCTTTCTGGCCTGCCAGGTCTCTGTGGATAAGTCAGCTGCCAATCTAATATTTTTACCATTGTATGTTACAGACTTCTTTTCCCGGGCTGCTTTCAGGATTTTCTCTTTGTCATTGAGACTTGTAAATTTTACTATTATGTGACGGGGTGTGGGCCTATTCTTATTTATTTTGAGGGGCATTCTCTGAACCTCCTGAATTTTGATGCTTGTTCCCTTTGCCATATTGGGGAAATTCTCCCCAATAATTCTCTCCAGTATACCTTCTGCTCCCCTCTCACTTTCTTCTTCTTCTGGAATCCCAATTATTCTAATGTTGTTTCGTCTTATGGTGTCACTTATTTCTCGAATTCTCCCCTCGTGGTCCAGTAGCTGTTTGTCCCTCTTTTGATCAGCTTCTTTATTCTCTGTCATTTGGTCTTCTATATCACTAATTCTTTCTTCTGCCTCATTTATCCTAGCAGTGAGAGCCTCCATTTTTGATTGCACCTCATTAATAGCTTTTTTGATTTCAACTTGGTTAGATTTTAGTTCTTTTATTTCTCCAGAAAGGGCTTTTATATCTCTCGAGAGGGTTTCTCTAATATCTTCCATGCCTTTTTCGAGCCCGGCTAGAACCTTGAGAATTGTCATTCTGAACTCTAGATCTGACATATTACCGATGTCTGTATTGATTAGGTCCCTAGCCTTCGGTACTGCCTCTTGTTCTTTTTTTTGTGGTGAATTTTTACGTCTTGTCATTTTGTCCAGATAAGAGTAAATGAAGGGGCAAGTAAAATACTAAAAGGGTGGCAACAACCCCAGGAAAATATGCTTTAGCCAAATTAGAAGAGATCCAAAATCGTGAGTGGGGAGAAAGGGGATAAAAAGAGGTTCAAAAAGGAAGAAAGAAAAAAGAAAAAAAAAAAAAAAAAAAAAAAAAAAAAGAAAAGAATTTTTTTTAAAAAAAGAAAACACCTAAGAAAAATGTAAAAATATATATATATATATTAGATAAACTAGTAAAAAATCGTTAAAAAAGAAAAAGGTAACAGTTAAAAAAAAAAAAAATTTTACCCGAAGGCGAGAAAAAAAAAAAAAAAATGAAAAAGAAAAAATTAAATTAACTGCAAGACTAAAGAAAATCACAGGAAAAAAGCCATGAGTTCCGTGCTTGGCTTTCTCCTCCTCTGGAATTCTGCTGCTCTCCTTGGTATTGAAACCGCACTCCTTGGTAGGTGAGCTTGGTCTCGGCTGGATTTCTTGTTGATCTTCTGGGGGAGGGGCCTGTTGTAGTGATTTTCAAGTGTCTTTGCCCCAGGCGGAATTACACCGCCCTTACCCGGGGCCGGGGTGAGTAATCCGCTCGGGTTTGCTTTCAGGAGCTTTTGTTCCCTGAGCGCTTTCCGTAGAGTTCCAGAGGACGGGAATACAAATGGCGGCCTCCTGGTCTCCGGCCCGGAGGAGCCGAGAGCCCAGGGCCCCACTCCTCAGTGCGCCCTCAGAGAACAGCGCCCAGTTACTCCCGTCTGCCTGACCTCCGGCCGCGCTCCGAGCTCACCGAGCCTGCGACCGGTTCAAGGTAACACGGAGCTGCGAGCTTACTGTCGGCTCTGTCTCTGTAGCCGGCTTTCCCGTTCCAATACCCGCAAGCTCTGCGACACTCAGACACCCCCGATCCTTCTGTGACCCTGCGGGACCTGAGGCCACGCTGACCCCGCGTGGGCTTCGCTCCGGTTTAGCCTCTGGAGCGATGTCCCTCCGCGGAACAGACTTTTAAAAGTCCTGATTTTGTGCGCGGTTGCTCCGCCGCTTGCCGGGAGCCGGCCCCTCCCCCCGGGGTCTATCTTCCCGTCGCTTTGGATTCACTTCTCCGCCGGTCCTACCTTTCAGAAAGTGGTTGTTTTTCTGTTTCCAGAATTGCTGTTCTTCTTCTCTTCGATCTGCCGATGGATTTTCAGGTGTTTGCAATCTTTAGATAAGCTATCTAGCTGATCTCCGGCTAGCTGAAGCAGTCTCAGCTTGCTACTTCTCCGCCATCTTGACTCCTCCCTCCTGTTTAAAACATTTTTGAAGTCACATTTTAAAACACATCTTCATAAAGCATTTTGCAGTTCAGTCTCTCCCCATTAAGCTTCATAAATACCATACATTTGCTTCTCATGTTCTGCCATGATTACTTGTAGGAAAATAAATAAATAAACAAGTACCATAGCCATCTCTAAAAAAGTCAGTAAACAAATTAGCCCGAGGTTCCTCTGTAATTACTAATTATATAATTCACTCCACTTCCCTTTAGTATAAAAAGAAAAATTCCAGGAAGGATTAAAACAAAATTGTTCTGCTGCTGAACCTAAGGATATTTCCAAGCTTGGATACCTCTGATAACTTTTACAAACCATTTCACTAAATATTTCACCTAATGGAAAAATCTTCTCAAAAACCTTTCTACAAAAATAGTGGCAGCTGGACCATCTTGCAAATATTCCATTGAAATCTTCCTTCAGCATGGATCTAGATTATGTCTGAAGGGAATGGAGGCTTTGTGGCTTTCTTTTCCTATTTTTGGTTTTGTATTTTTTTTTTAAAGATTTTGGGGGTAATTTGCTGTATTCCTTTTCTATGCTACTATAATAAAATACATTTAAACAACACAAATTTATCTCTTATGGTATTAGAGGCCAGAAGTCTGAAATCAATTTCACTGAGTTAAAGTGAAGGTGTTGGAAAAGTCACATTTCCTCTGGAACCCTACAAGAGAGTCCTTGCATGGCCCTTTCCATCTTCTAGAGCTGCACTCCTTGCTTTCCTTAGTTCATGGCACCTTCTTCTCTCTTCCAAGCCAGCAGCGCAGCATATCCAATCTGTCTTTGCTCTTATCATCACATCACTTTCTCCTCTTCTGTGGTCTCCACTCCCTCTGTTTCCCCATTATAAGTACACTTGTGATTACATCATTGGGCTCACCTGGATAAGTCCAGTTAGTCTTCCCATCTTTAATCACCTCTACTAAGTCCCTTCGGTCACTGTCATATAAGGTAACCTATTCATAGGGTCTGGAGGATTGGAATGTGGGTGTACTGGGCATTACTTAGTCTATCACCTTGTCTTTGGTTCTGTACTATTTAGTACTGGGGTCAGGATTCTCCAAGTCACTTTATTGAACTAGTTCAATTGAGAAAAAGTAATGAAAATCCTTAGTTTACACTTCCTATATAGAATAGACTAAACTTCCCACTTAAACCAAGTGACAATTAAGTCATCACTGAAGCTTAGCTAAGGCCAAAATGTGAATAGTTAAAAAGAAAGACTAGATAAAATGTCACTGCGGTGGAACTGTTGTTTTCCCAGCAATTTATTCTAGTTAAAGATATGATTGTTAAAAAAAAAAAAAAAAAGATTGTCATCATTTTCTTGCCAAGTTCAATAAAAACTTTATCTGGCATGGTTGCTTCAGGGAATGCTGGGTAATACTGCTTTTTGTTTCCGTTTCAGCACAAACACAATTCAGTAGCTTCCAGTTTAACTTCAACTATCACTTATTTAATGTATTCTTACCTAACACAGTTTCCTTTTATTAGCAACATAAAAACAAACTCACACAATAATTTTTCCACTGACAATGTTGCCTACTTGAAGGTATCATAAACTTATAAGCACAGATTCATACATTATTTAAAAAGAAGATATCCTTAATACACTTTATCTGCAAAAGAAAGTAATATATTTCCATTGAAAATTATGTTAGCAGAGAGAATGACTCAAGCATGTATGCAGACATATTCTAACTATATAACTCGATTACAATATTTACATATATGGAATCTCATTGACTCAGAAAATAAGTAATAAACTACTTCTAATCTCTGCTAAAGGAAATATTTCATAAGGTAAATCAGATAAAGAAAACAAAGCATTAAATGCAAATATGTGTGAGAATGAAAGGAAATCAGATGTACATTAAAATGTCTTATTATAGAATAGATAAGATAAACTTAAGAACATAATCTAAAGTACATTCAAAAGTAGTAGTGTACAAATTAACTCTTCACATTATAAGGTAGCTATCAGACTGCTTATTTTTCAGATTATGGAAATAACTCATGATAAATGGTTATAGTGGTTTCAAGAGTACCGATTTAGGAAAGTTAATATCCAAAGTCAAAATATATTAACCAAACTTCAGAAGCAATAACTTTAAATTAATAGCAGTTAAGATACAATATATTTAGGATTTTTTAAAAAGCAAATATTAGTTTCTTAGTACTAGTGAGAGAAGAAACTACAATCTTTATCCTATTCCCACTCTAAATTGTACTAAAATCAAAATAAAGAGCTCAACTATAAGCACAGAAGTGCCGAGAAAATAGGAGCTGGGACATCAGCAGACAGGACACAACAACCAATTCTGGAAGGAAGAATGTGGGAGGGAATGAGATACTGAGTTACCCAGAGGAATTTCACTGCCTAGGGAAGGGATGGGTATGGACCAGTCAGATGAAAACCACATGCAGATATACAATCCCTGCTCAGCTTAGGAATTAGTTACCAGGGACCTAAGAGGTGCAGGGTGGGCCTAAAAGCAGGAAGATTATTTTTAAGTCAAAGGAGAAAATTCAGACGCTCAGACCCTACTTTTCCACTCAGCCTGCTAACTGATTGCCCTTTCCTCACCCTCACTGAAGATAGGAAGTTGATTCACTGAAAAGATTCAGGGACACCAGCCAGGGGTAGGGGTGAAATACTATACTGAAAACAGAGGTTAAATATATTTGTCCATATGGAATGAGAGCAGAGCATTCTTTTCTGGAAAAACCAAATGGACCAAGAAAAAAGAATTAGAGATTCTGACTGACATTTGTATGTCCTCCAAAAATAAAAAAGCTGGTTTCTGTCCCTGTTCCTTTGCCCAAGATAGCTTCCTTCATGCATATATACATACGGAGTTTCCCATCAATCTTTTCTGTACTGTTTGGTCTTTTCTGTACTGTTTGGTACCAAGATCAGGACTAAAAACAACAAAAAACCTTGGAGGAAACAAACAATGCAGTGTGTGCGTGTGTGTGTGTGTGCGCGCGCGTGCGCACGCGCGTGCATATTTGTGTATGCGTATCTTCAGACATGAAAGAAGGAAAGATGTGTAGATATTGCACCTATGTAATTTGATCAGGAAAATGTAAACAAAAGCATTTAGAAATAGGAAAGAACTCTTAACAATTAAAATGATTGTCCAATAAAAAATCCAATACAAAGTTTGAAGAAATTTCTCAGAATGTGTATGTTAAAAAAAAAAATGATAGAAAATAGGAGACCAAAATCTTAAATACAGTAGACAATCAATCCAGGAAATGAATATCTAATTAATGAGAGTTCCAGGAAGAGAAAAGAGAATACAGAAGACAGAATGATCCAAGAAAACTGAATATAATTTTCCAGTACCGAAGGCATGCATTTCTGTACTAAAAAATCAGCCAAGTGCAGAGCACAAATGAATGAAAAAGGTCCACCTTAGGACACAATATTGTAAAATTTCAGAACACCAGGTAGAAAAAAAATTATAAAAGCTTTAAAAAATAACCAATCAGATAAAAAAATAAAAATAAGTAAAAATAAAAATAACCAGTTAGATACAATAGAGGCATTAGACTTCTCAAATCACAAGGTAGACAAGAATAGAATGCAGCATTTCCTTAAAAATTGTGAGGGGCAACAGTTTTCAACCTAGTAATCTCTAAGTAGCCCTATGATCCGTGGGGCTATAAGAAAGCTTTTTAAAGAAAACAAGGGTTTTAAGGAATTTACCCTTTAATCAGTCTTTTTGGATAGTTACTAAAAAGTATTCTCACAAAAATAGGAGATTTGGAAAACAGGGAACCTAATATAAGAGAAAGACAGAAAGAATTTTCAGAGCAATGATGAAGAGAGATCTTAAGCAACAACTGTGCCACAAAGCCAAGGGAAACAAGCCCCACTGGAGCAGTGGCTAGAGGACCCCAGGAGAACTATCTCGAAAGAGAAAATAGGACTGATAGATTCCCTGTTGCATTGACATACTGAAGGGGACCTATAAGTTTTCTCCGAACGTTTGTGCTAAATTAGTGTTAGTGTAACTAACACTAATAAACAAATAAGAAAAACAAAGCAATTAATGGCTCCACACAAAAAAATAATGATTAATAACAACATGTGACATAAGTTTCAGAGGATGGAAGAGAGAGAAAATATATATAACGTGGAGAGGAGATAAGAAGTAAGAGAGCTCAATCCACATTTTCTATAGTAGGAAGATGGACCATTATTAGAATAGTAATATCAGAAAACAGAAATGTGGTCATATTATTTAGAAATACAGAAATACATATCAGAAGAAACAGCTGTGAAAGAGTTGAAATTAGGTCTGGTCTAAGGAACAGAGACCAAGAAATGGGAGTGTTGGATCAGCAGAGACCTTATTAAAACAGGAATATTAGGCCTTGTATTACTCTGACTTTTAAAACTGTGAACAAGTATAACTTACATAAAACACAAGTACATTTTTATAGAAAACAAATATCTAGTAAAAATCCTATGACCAACTAATGGCCAGCTCTTTTCCATGCTTATATTGAAGAGAGTAATCCAAACATGTTTTGACACTGTATACCAAATTTCACTTGATTCGTTTGATTTCTACCATTTGATTCAAAATGGCTCTAAGATAATTCCAAAGCTTTCAGCATAAATTGGCCCTCTTAAACACTGTGCATAAATTTTCTCAGGCTCAAGCTGACCAAATGGCAATCAAAATGAAACACAAACAGGATGTTAATATTTTCTTATTGCTCAGTGAGCACGGGAGAAAACTAAACAAAGCACAACTACCACCCACACCCTTAGAAGGTACAGTTTCCTGTTGGGATAATTATGTTGCCAAAAGTGTATTAATTCAAATGCAGAAACAAATGCATCTATTATGTGCTAGGCACTGTGCTAGGTAATAGGTTATATAAGGACATATAAGATGTAGTCACTTCATTTAAGAAGTTTAAAATCAAGAAATTAGAACACTAGAAAGTCTCTTAACTGACTTCCATTTATGTAATTTGTCAGACTATCCCTCATAACCATTTCCTCCTTTAAACACAATGACTGACATCCATGACATGATGAACACTCAAGCTAGTGACTGCTTTTTCACAATTAGGTTTTTTTTGCATTATAATAGCCATCTTTATTTGTAAAAATCCAGATATAAAATGTATTCTTTCAATCTTTCCAAGTTTTCTTTTTTACAAAAACAAAAAGGTACACAAAAACTATCCCTGCTGTTATGCCCATAGCCAGTGTTTTTCAGGCAGCCCTGCTCCCTCCATCCCATATAGCTATAGGTTTCATTCGAGGATGTTTCACTTCCCCCACAGGCTTCAGTGCTTTCCTACCAGGATAGAGTTCCGAATTCCAAGACTGAAGTACACAAGGCGGGGGGGTGCAAAGTGTGTGGCATTATGCTCCATGGTGTGCAGGACGTGGGGTCTAGTAGTGGGTTTCTATCTCTACCCAGCTGCCGGGGTGTCACCTGATGATGAGTTTTTGGATTTTGCTGTACGTGAAGATGAAAAAAGAGTAGATGTCACCCTGAGTATGTACCCCCTCAAACCTACTGCTGGTTCTGTACCTTCACCATTAGTTTCTTAATCCACCAGCTGAGTTGAATGCCTATGTGGGGGAGGAAAAAAATTCTTCTACTCTTTTAGGTTTAGTTGCTGGGACTTCAAAAGAAACTGACAAAAGACAGATTGACAAGAGAAAAATATACAGGATTTGTTAATGCCTATATGAACACGCACATGGGAGAACTCAGTGATGAGTAACTCAAAGAAGTGGTTATAACTTGGGCTTATGTAGCATCTTAACAAAGAATTTTGTACAGAAGTGACAAGATGAAAGAAAAGGTCTTTGGCTTTAATGATGACCAACAGTAGGAAGATAAATATATGGGGAAATTAGTGGTAGATAAAGGCTAGTTAGTAAGGTTTGTTTGTGTAGATAGATTCACATCTTATATCACTGATTAAATTGTTATCTACTTCTTCGTATGGGAAGTGGAGAAGGGAACATCTCCACAACAAAAATAATGTTCTTCTTTTAGAGCATATTTATAATTATATAAATTTGATTGTATGTTATTTTAAATTGAAATTTGAGTCTTAAATTTAAAAGAATTATTTAAGAGTTTTGGGGAGCCTTGCTAAAGGTGAAAAGTTGAAAAACTGCTGTTGAATTTGCTATGAGAAAAAGTCATAAAAACACAGAAGAATTTTTTGCTTAATTTTGTAAACATTTTTACATTTTCACTTCTTTTTCAAGAAAATGAAACTGGATATAGAGAAGGGACAAAATAGATGCAGTTTATACTAAAAATATAACACAAAACATTCCAGAGAGGGCCTGCATTCAAAGAAAAAGCCTTAATTCTTCATTAAAAGATTGAAAATTGAAAATTGAAAAGATGAATCACCAGAAGTATATTTATATGTCTTATTTCAAAATAAATGCTTAAAGTTGTATGTATCATTAATTTTAGTTGTATTTGTATTATTTGTATTATTTGAATTTGCATACTCTAACTACTGTGTCTATTAACCAGCCAACTACAGTCTTGATCTTATTGAATAAGAGGACTTCCTCTGTTTGCAGAGATCACTTGGGACAGAGGGAATGAGTTTGTAACAGATTCCCTTGGAGTGGTGATGGATGTGCTTTCTACTCACATTCTTTCACATTATGTCCCCAACTGTGTTCAGTAAAACTAACTGATAATGTGCATTTGCAAGGTGGCTATTTATGCTTAGCAAAAACAAACAAACAAAAAAACAAATAGAAACACACACACAAAAACAAAAAATGGACCCAATTTTAAGGATTTCACGTATGATCTCACCCTTTTGAAAACTTCTTTCTAAAGCACTGAGCTGAGTATTAACATAGAAAAGAGTAAATTCTATTAATGGGGAAAAAATGATGCAGATCATCAATAAAAGGAACATAAAATAGAACTGAATATTAGCACATCAGGTTGGAATGATCTTTGTCATATGACCTATTCAATTCATTAAGACCAGAGTTATACACAAAACTGAAGAAGAAAGGAAGAACACAGTTCTAAGTGCCCATGGCAGTAGTGATTATTTTCTGATGTCAAAGGATAATATGTCATCTCAAAACTTCTTCTAATGGGCCAAAAGTCCAAAAATTGGATTTTGTTCACCATGGAAAAAAGGTTTCCAAGTTATAGTGTATTTCATGTGACAACTTAGTTTTCCTTGAAATGATTCAAAATAAAAATTTCAAAATAAATGGCAGCAGCTTATAGTTTACTTCCGTTGAGTCTTATTCAATTATGTTTAATTTAATTGGAATATATTAACTCAAATAACTCTTTTTAACTATATTTAGGGAATGTAGCAATCCAGTCCTTTAATATAAAACAAATACTCTTCAATTTTATGGAACTTATCTCAGAAAACTCAGTTATATTCTCATTTTCTATCAATTTTCATTACAAAATCAAAGGCATTGTCCCACAAGGTAAATTCATACTAGGATGGCTTAAAACATTGTGTAAATTATGAGTTGATTTTGAAGTGTTATGACAATTGTCACAGAAGAATATGTTCGGCTTCACAAGAGTTGGAACATTGGCCTAACAGTTTACTTATGTAGTCCTTTCTCCATGTTACTCCATGTTCCAGATTTGTTCTCTACTTTAGTCCTCATAAGAGTTGGCTAACAGAGCTAACCTGTATTACCACAATTCCCCACTGTGGGGTCACAATAAATAATACTCTCTAAATAATCTCAAATTTGAAATGATGAGTTACATAAAATAGAGTTTCTTTTTCAATTCTGTAAATGTTAAATTCTGTGTATTGGATTAGTGCATAGGAGATATATCTTTACTCTTTTTGAAAGAAAGAAATTCATATTCATATCCTATAACCTAGGATAAGCTAAGTAGCCTGGTGTTTCATAGAATTGCACCCTTCTTAAAAAATTAAATACAAAGAAATTAACAAAATCACAAAACCTCATACTATAAGGATATTTAAAAATAGATATTCCTATCACTCACACGAACTCTTTTTACAATTCTTTCACCAAGACATTGTTCATTGGTTTCAACATTGCTTCAAAATAAGGAATTTTACCTTTTGATTCAGCCCCATTCCATTTTTAGAAAAAACAACTACAGAATTATTGTGAGAGAAGAAACTAGTCTTCCTATTCTTTTAATCCTTATCCTTATCCAGATACTCCTTTTTTTCTTAAGGCAAACCTCTGTAATTCAAAGTCAGTCATTTATTTCCCAACCCTTCCTCTGTCTTCTATAGTCTCAGCCATTTACTGAAGGGAACAATGAGACCTCAAGTCATGCTCCCAAATCTTCAGTTTTCTTGCCTATATCTTTAGAAATACTAAAAATTTCTTCTTAGAGTTTTTACCTATTATTACATGCTATTAGCCTCACTACTTAAATAAGCATTTCAGTAAATTCTACCTCATAGCTTTACCCATTTTCTTGTGCATATAATTATCATGAGCCAGTTTTGTTCTACGAACAATTGCCTATATATCTCTCACTCAAAAGAGAATCTCTAACTACAACCAGTTACTAGTTTGAGGAGAAACAAGATGTTGCAAAGACACGTTTTGAATCCTCAAGCATGTCGCTAATAATTTAGAAGTTGGTTTTTCACCAAGAGATGTAAAATCAAACAAATAAGCAAACCTAATGTTCTTTACTGTTCAATCAATACAGATAAGTGATTACTAATAAAGTTAGTTCTACTAATGGAAAACATTCTAAGAAAGTGCAATGGATGGAGTAAAAAAAAAATGTTTTTAATAGAATTTCTCTTCTTCATCAACATAACAGTTTTGTACTAAAAACTGTCAAAATTTCTATGTCAGAAATTAAGCCCAAAACATTATAATCTTACCAAACACGAGCATTTCATTTTAGTGGATTCACGTTCATTCAAATAAGGGACAACAAAATTGCTTTCAAAGGAAGAGAAAACTCCGTCACTTTTATGATCCTACAATAATGTTTTAGTAAATGCTCTTTAAAACTGAAAAACACTTAACAAAGTATTCAATTATTGCTATTACTCTCTCAAAGTCAATCACTCTGTATGTTTGAGACAGTTAGTTTTACACCTAGAATCAGTCTGCACTTACATTTTCCATTCTAGAAAAATTCAAAATGAATTAATTTATTGAAGGTTCAAGGTATAGCAACTTGTTCTCCAGATTTTATATAGTTTCTGTCATGATTAATTTGCTTCAGGCCTTTTGTATTACTTTGTTTTGCTGATTTGGCTTCGTTTTCTAGTCCTTACCTCTTCAGAATGCACTGTATTCTGTCTTTTGTGGATCGATTTACAGAAATGTGCTACCTAGCAACTGCTCAGCTTTTCTATCTGCAGTTGCACAAATAGTTGAAGCAAAGCATGTAGAGGTTGGAAATTTGATGAGAAAAAAAATTATGTTTTTCCTTCTCTCATCCATTAAAAAAAGAGAAGAAGTATTCAGCCAGAAGTACTTCAAGTAACTATATCAGGTAAAGACCACCCCAAAATCCCTCATTATGAGGAGAGTGATAAAATCTTTTTGATGGAGTTATCCATCATCTATGTTGCAGATATGTCAGTGGCCTGGAGAGTAAGCAGCCGTGTGTCCAATCATGGTCATGAAGAGGACATGGAGCTCTGTCCAGAACCAAAGAAACTTATGTTAATTTATCAGCAAAGTCTTTGGTTATTCCTTAATAACTCTATATTGTTTTACATGAACTTTTACTTCAGTGAAGTGAAATATTATACCATGCTGGCATTTTTCAGTTGGAGTTGAACATAAAAGCCAAATATCACTTAAAAATACTTCAAATTTTTGAGAGTTGCAGAAAGTTGTTCCTATCTAAAAATGTTGCCATCTCTTTGAATTATTTATGAAAATTATTTCCATACCTGAGTGGATATGACATTTTTAGCTTTACTGTTAAGAGTACAATTCAACAGCCCCTTTTATGAGGCTTTATGAAAAATGAATATGCAGATGCGGTTGTGTTTTCACATAAGATGTAGGGAGGGGAATCTACCTCAAATTATATGCATAATATGCTTATGCTAGGTAGCGCATAGAGAAAAACAACAACAACAACACATTAGTCTATTAGCATATAAACTGAGCTATTAGAAATAAGTGACAAAATTTGCACTACAGAAGCAGACGGTATGGCTTAGTGTCCCAAGATGGGCTTTGCATTCATATAGACCTCAATTAGAATTCCACTCCTGCTTCAAACTAATATGATAAATTTAGACAAGTCACCTAACCTCCCTGAGACTCAATTTTCCCATTGTGAACTGGGGATAACACCAGGGATAACAATGTATACTTTATCAAGTTATTATGAAGACTAAATGATATCTCTCTATTCATTCAAATTTCATTCACTTAGTCTATATTATGACATATGTCAGGCAGTATTCTAGGTACTAGGGATACAGCAATGAATCAAAGACAGACCGCTGAGGAGGTGACATTTGTGCTGAGACAATGAAGGATAAGAAGGTATCATCTAAGCAAAAAGCACTCTAGGCTCAGAGGCCAGCAAGAGTAAAGGCCATATCTCAGGAGTTTGACAAGAAGTAATAGAATGGAGGCCAATGTGGCTGGCAGATCACTGAAAGTGAGGAAGACAAGTTTGGGGAGATAGGTAGGGCTAAAGCTATAGGACCTTCTTGCTTGCTTGGACATACTTTACTAGAACCTGTAAGCTTATGAGCACACAGAAAGTTTAAACTTTCTGGTATGAAAATTAATATTATTTTAAAAATCAGAGCTATCTATTTTATGTATCTCACTCATCTTTTCTCTCTCCATGGCTGAGACTGCTTGGCCCATAGTATCAATTTTACCTAAATCTATAGGACCAATTTTGAAATCAAACAAGAAATGTGAAAAGACTACAGAATACTGAACATCAAGATGAGTTGACACTTTACTGGGCTACAGATTCCCTTCATGGATGCCAACCAGCATCCAACTCAAATGTCTAGACAGGAAACAGTCATACCTCATAGGCTATGAGCAGATGAGACCAGCCCCACTGTTGCTGGATAAGATATACTCCCACCACAAGAAACAAAACTATACATGCCCAGCTAGAGAGAAGCAGCACTGGGGTAAAGAGTATCTAAAAGATTGAACATTTTCCTAAAAGATACTGAGTCATTCAAAATAAATCATTAAAATTCAAAGCATCAGTGATACACTAAGTTGATGAATTTAAAGTTTATTGCCTAGTCATGAAGAAGTTCGCAGTATGCTATCCCAAAATATACCACTCTGGCATAAAGATTATTTTGTGCTGAAGGCAGTTTAGAAAAAATAAACACAGGATAAGGTCTTTGCCTCTTCTACTCTGTCCCTATATGCCTGAAAGCAGAACATAAAGATATGAATTCCACTTGTGAAGGTGTTCCCCACCTCCAAATGAGGAAGGAGGTAACAACATTGCCATTGGAGACAAGATGATGCCAAGAGTCTACACAAACAAACTTTGCTAACTTGCCCATACCTACAATTAGTTTTACTTTCCTACAATTTCTCACCTCTAGAAACTAACCCATACCTACAATTAGTTTTATCTTCCTACAGTTTGTCACTTCTAGAAACTCAAAAGACTTTTCCTTTGTCTTGACACTTCTCTACAACTTTATTGTTCTTTTATTAAGATGCCATATAAGTCCAAATGCTTTTTTTTTTTTTTGAGATTTTATTTATTTATTTGAGAGAGAAAGAAAGAGAGAAAGAGCATGAAGAGGGAGGGGCTCTGGGAGAGGGAAGGAGAAACAGACTTCCTGCTGAGCAGGAAGCCTGGTGTAGGGATCAATCCCAAGACCCATGGATCATGACCTGAGCTCAAGGCAGACATTATAAGCCCAAGTTTTAACCACCCCTTTGAGGTACTCATCACTGAATTCTGTGTATCCACAATGTACATGTTTATGAACTCCATGTGTCTTTCAATATCTTTTGTCAGTCTAATTTGCAGAACCCCAGCCAATGAATAAAATGGATAGAGGGAAAAAACGTCAAGTATTTCCTCCCTCCACCCATCTACCTCATGTTCAATAGGATGAGAGATCATTAGTTCTTAAAAATAAAACCAGGAACAATTCTATTAATAAGTCTGCTAATAATTTCTTTATAGTATATATATAAGACTTAGAGTCATTTCAATCTGTGCATATATTATGTAACAAAATGAAAAATCACATATGTGTGCTTAAACAGAATTCTTGTGTTGAGAATCCAAAAACAAAAAAGGTAGAGAATATTCACAAGGTACTTTAAGCAGATGATTTGTGTTAAGAATTTTCAATCAAATTTTTAAATTCTAGCTGTTTATTTGTAATAAAAACACTTCAAATCATTTAACTTTAAAAACAACAAAAAGGACTGATGACTTAATTGTACATGTTTTAGACATGTAAACTCAATTTATAAAAATGGAGTAAAGGATTTTTTAAAGAATGAAATATTTATTTCAGTTGATTTCTCTAACCAGTCCAATACATTCTTTCCTCTTTCATCTGTAATGTTAATATTATAATTGTTTCAGTTACGATTTTTCATTTTCATAGCTGCTTTTCTCTGAAGTAATCCTTTTCTGGGAGAGGAAAGATAACCTAATAGATTTTTCTATTTTTAATTTCATACGTTCTGTGAATTTTTAATGCTAATGCTTTAAAGAATCCCTCTTATTTAAATAAGATATTTGATAAAAAATATTCCAGATAATCTTTCCACTAAATCTTTAACAGCAAAGCTTAAAAAAAAAAGTTATTACCATATGCTCTTTAATGCCTAAAGCAAAGATCTAGTATGGAATTGAGAATCATAATGAGGTCAATCTCAATTCCATCAATGTTATGTTCTATTAAAATCAAATCCAATCACATTCCTCATTTCAACACAGCATGGCTTGGCTTTGAGGTATGTTCAGAAATGCACTTAAATTAGAAGAGAAACATTAACATTTTATCATATGAATACCACTAATGGCTCAGAAGATTAGCAGTAACACATTCTAGAGACTTCCTCCACTGAAAGTGTACTTTTAATAATATTCTTACACACCTGACCCTAGCTGTGGGAGGTGTTCAGGAGGAGTTCAGGAGCACTGGATTAAAGAAACAGAGAGAGAGAGAAAGAACTATCAATGAAAACCCTTCAACCAGAAACCAAGTTCCATTTGCTATTTCACCAGAAAATGATTCTTCATTTACATCATTCCCAATTAAGTGAAATAAGTGTTGCAATCCTCTGGTGAAGTGTGGATCATCCTAGATTATCTATGAGTTATAATTAACTTTTTTATTTTTAGGAGAATTTTGGGGGGGCTGAGAGGAGTTTAGATGTTTTCTGCTGCCTTAATAGGACATGGTACAAATTCATTCCAATACTACTACTCTATTGTCTATTCTTTATCTGTGTAGACATATAGCCCACAGGCTTAAAACATTCGCTACAATCTTAATTTGAAGTCTGAATAAGGCTGGTCTCAACAGAAACAGTTTCAGAGTTAACTCTATTCTATATGCCAACAATTTATGCATCACTGAGAACAAGGAAATATGATGGCTAGTCCCTAACTTGTAACAGGAATGTATTCTTTAATACTTTATTTCCTTTGAATAAATTTAATTTCTTGAGTGCCTAAATTATAACCAGCACTATTGTAGATGTCAGATATAGAAGCCATGGCCTAATAGAGATAGTAATATATATCTAAAGACCAAAAATGAATGGAATTAAAGACCTTTTAAGCTGTAAATTCTCTTAAAGGTCATGAAGAAAGAGTCATTTTACATTTGTAAGAACTAAAGCCCAGAGAGTTTAAGTGCCTTTGCACATACCACAAAGCTAATTAATGGTCTGATGGGGCTAGATTCCAGAAGCCTGATTCTTAGCCATTGCTCATTCTGAGTATGAACTGAGAGAAAAGCTGCAAGGAGTGGATGTTACCATACAAAGTATGCGGAGATCAATGCTGTAAAAATTCAGTGTGGAAAAGACTCAGGAAATGGCCATCTTTTCTCTCTGAATTTCAATTACTTCTGAAATCATCTGTACTTGGAGTCTTAATCTCTAATAATTTAAGATGAGCAAATGTGCTTTATTCTAAAGTATGTTGAAGTAGAGGCTTTACTTATGTATGTGAAGGAAATCAAACTATATATCACCTTAAGATCTGCCTCGGACATAAAAATTATTTTGAGCTGAAGACAATTAAGAGATAACAAATGCAGAAAAAAAGCTTTCTAGTCTCTGCCTGCCATGCCCAAAGGCAGGATAGAACTTCTCCTTTCACTGAAGACAGACTCTTACAAACGCGGAGAAGGCACAAGAGGATTCTGTAGACACACCTAACTCCATTAGTCCCCTCTCATATATTTGCCTTCACACAGTCTGCCACCCTTGGAAGGCTGAAATCCCTCTCCTTTGTCCTGTCATTTCTCCACAAATTTATTGTTCTTTGTTGAAATGTTATATAAACTAGAGTTCTAAGTCACCATTTTGGGTTACTTTTTATAAAGTTTTCTCCTGTGTGATGTGTTCTGCCTGCATTAACTGTTTTTCTTTTGTCAACCTGTCTTTTTTTTTTTTTTTTTAAAGATTTTATTTATTTTTCAGAGACAGAGGGAGAGAGCGCGAGCGAGCACAGGCAGACAGAGAGGCAGGCAGAGGCAGAGGGAGAAGCAGGCTCCCTGCCGAGCAAGGAGCCCGATGTGGGACTCGATCCCAGGACCCTGGGATCATGACCTGAGCCGAAGGCAGCTGCTTAACCAACTGAGCCACCCAGGCGTCCCTCAACCTTTTTGTTCAAGACATCTAAATTCCTTCACAAGTTTAAAAAAGCCCTCACCAACCTTAAGCTCCCTAGAACTGTGAGCTAAAATATCAGCACTGAACTGAACGCTTTGGGCATTAATTCTGAGACCCTTTTAGGAATGTTTTCTCATAGCATCTGGTGGTCACACATTGGCCAATGGAACTCTATAACTGTTTTACACTCTGAAAACAAGTGAAAGTATGGAAAGAGAAGGTAGTAGGAAAAGGGAAAGCAAAAAAGCCAGAATTCGGGAACTTTAAAGATGGAATGAATTATAGGTGTGAATGCCTAATTTTAATATCAACAACAAATTTTTATTTTTTATTTTTTTAAATTTTTTTAAGTAGGCTACACAACCAGCATGGAGCCCAACATGGGGCCTGAACTCATTACCCTGAGATCAAGATCTAAGCTGAAATCAAGAGTCAGGTGCTTAACTGACAGAACCACCAAGGCACTCTATCAAAATTTTTTAAAATGTTTTCAAATCATTAGTTCCTTCCTTTGAAGATTAGTCTGTAATGTTTATAAAAATATATTGAGCCTAGCAAAATGAAAACTTTTCCAAAACTATCATTTTTAAGAGCTCTAGAGAATAAATTAGGTTTATTTATTTTTATTAGTACTAAGTACCATACTAAATCTATTGCCAACATGTTCTTTATTCTAAATTCAAGTATCAGATATGTAAATGTATTCTTAACGCCTTGGTCAGTAACTATGAAAAATGATTCAAATATGCCTAGATGACTTTACAATTGGAGATAATTAGAATAAGAGCTGTGGAACTTCTTTTTAAAAAAATGAGGAAAGG
The DNA here is from genome assembly GCF_030435805.1 of Mustela lutreola. Lineage (NCBI taxonomy): Eukaryota > Metazoa > Chordata > Mammalia > Carnivora > Mustelidae > Mustela > Mustela lutreola. Next base: position 131,903,086 of record NC_081291.1, read on the forward strand.
CAGAATGAGAGGATTTTTTTCCCTGACTCCCTCACCCCCATGAAGTCTTTAAAAAAATTATATATATATAAAATATATAAAAAAGAAAAAAATTATATATATATTTTATATATATATATATATTATATATATATATATATATATATATATATATATTATATATATCCCAGAAATCAAGAGGGAGAAGGAGAGAGAGATACTGAGAGAGAAAATAGACCCCTAGAGCCTGGAACAAAAGGTGAGCAATTCCAAGTGACTCAGTCAGAACCTGTTAGATTTGGGGATGGTAGCAGGAGGAACTATAACTTCATAACTGAAACAGAGCACAACACATTTAAAAGCATTTCATTAAAACAATGGATGAAGATAGTAAATTATTTACTATGGGAAAGGGATTAGGAGATGGAAATTCTTAAATATAATAATTTTTTTTACTAATTTTAAGACTCACAAATTGTATTAATATGATATATATTTAGTATGCTTCCTTAAAATTGCTTTAATATTCATAAAATATTTATGTAAATGCATGCAGTGAGTTACTCCTTACCTCTGTCCCCCAATCCTATATTTCTCATTAAATTCAACTCAAACTCAAAGTTGCCTACTTGGAGAGTTTTTCAGAAGCCTAATCATTCTGGCAAATTTATCTAACATATTTTCTCTTTTGTAATTTATCATTATTGCCTTTGTTAAATTGTTTCTAAAATCCAACAATTCTATTAAATTTTCCCTGATGTATAAAAGATTATGATTTTTCCACCCCAATTAAGAAACTTCCATTACTCACACTTCACATGCCATTACCTGAAAGACACTCATTTCTTTTATCCCTACCAAGCATGACTTTAATAGTTAATGTTAATATTTCATAAAGCCCTCATGTATTTTGGAAAGACCACCATATTTTTTGTCTTATTCTGGATGGCTTTTGTTAACCTAATCAAAATGACAATGTCCAAGTTACCACCACAAAGCTTATAGCACTCAACACTGCATTTTAATACCAATTAGCAGTTTTCTATCCATTTTCTATCTTAATGTGAGAAGGTCACAAATTCAATGCCCTGTTATTTCCTCCAATTTTTAGTTTAGTATCATCTTATAATAGATGGCAGCTTACAAAATCTTGCAAGACCAAGAGTGAAATCACTTGTAAAGGATCTTGTAAGCTTCAGTGCTTCTAAAGGTTGGTGGCTTGCCATTACCTACACCCTCTAATCTAGACTTTTACTACCTAAGAAAAGAGTTTATAGGGCAAGATCAAGGAAATGTATATTCATTAATGATACATTTTCAACAAACTTTATATAAGATGAATCATATAAGATTAATTTATAAATAATTATTTTTAGTTGCCAAAGGATGAAGACCTATTCAAGAATATGTAAGCAACTAATGGGAATTAAAATGAAATAAAGGAAAAGGAAAGGAAAAAAATAATCCCTCCCATGTTTTCTAAATCTCCCAATATACGTACCACACTAGAAAATGACAGAAATGCATGCATAGATATACCCACCCCAGATCATACACTTCCATATCCTTTTTATATTAATTAAATGCCCTTTGAATTAATTTTGTGACATAGCATGTTTGAGATGTAAGATGGAATGGAACCTTTCAATATAGTAAGCCACTCTTAGCTAGAATCTTATGTAACATCTGAATCTTTGGAGAGCCACAAAGTTTTGCAAATTTCATTGATTTCTTTGACTGATGTAAATTGTGAGTGACTCTGTATTGTATTGGTCAACTCTCAGATGGTTCCTGCTGACTCTGCAATAAGTCACTACATGGTCCAAAGCACTGTAAGGAACACATCCCATCTTTAACCTCAAGCAACAGAGCTCACTCTGCCTTATTTTAAATTAAATATCCCCTAAGTAATTGTGCTCAAGATTGGAAAAGATTTTGCCTCCTTAAACAGCGAGAGTATGAACTAATAGCATTGCCTTTTATAATTTTGAGTATAAAAACCATTTGGGGGACCCGAGAAGAAAGGTAGCCTTCAAGGTGTAGGCCTCAAAGCAAGGAATGAAAACATAAAAGGTGTTATGGTCTGCTTTAGACATCTTAGAATAGAGAATAATGGTCTCAGCTCCTGTCCCCATTCCTCCTGTGATCAGAGCTCCATTTGCAGTTAATGGCGACTCCTTCTATAGGAGGCCTTTTAGAGGATGTGTGGATTCTGAACAGAATCACAGAACTGAAAAGTGTCACTGAAGGTAGCATGTGGGCTGCTCACCTCTTGCAGGTTCATAGACAAAGGAGAAAAGAGAAGCGACACAATCAGCGGGTATTCCAAGAAGCAAGCAGGCCTGAGATACTATCCAAGTGGCACAATGCAACACAGAAAGACACAATCCTCAGGCCACAGGGTTCAAATCCTGGCTCCCTTGCTTACTAACTACAGGAACTTGAGAATATCTTTAGTCTCTCTGAATCTGACTTTTTTCACCTGACAAAGTACAATGCTAATCATTCCTACGTTGCATGGCTATTGTGTTTATCATGTGAGATAAAGTCCATAAGACAACCAAGGACAGTACTAGGCATCTAGAAAGTGCTCACTAAATTCTAAGTGTAAGATGACAATGGTGGTGGTGGTAATGAAAAGGATGCCAGCTGTGACAGCCACTATTATGAAGACTATTCATAATCCATCCTGTGTGTCATGATGTTTCTGTCCTTTTTTTTTAAGAATATCTTTTTTATTTTAATTTTTTTTTCAGTGTTCCAAGATTCATTGCTTACGCACCACACCCAGTGCTCCATGCAATATGTGCCCTCCTTACTACCCACCACCAGGCTCACCCAACCCTCCATCCCCACTCCCTCCAAAACCCTCAGTTTGTTTCTCAGTGTTCACAGTCATGTTGTTTCTTGTCCTGGAGATTTTACACACTCCATTCCTTCCCTCCTATCTGCTTCACCAATATACCACCTCATCCTTCTGAGAAATTAGCCAAAACATTAATGTCTCCAAGGAGACTTGCCCTTAGCCCATCTGATTTGGATGCCCCTTCTACTCTTCACATCAACCAGAACAAAGTGTAGATGGCTCAGTGAAAGCCACTTGGAGAAGGTAAGCTCTAAAATGGGATTTAAAGATGATTGGGTTTCTATATAATCCAGAACTGTGATAAGGGATGAAGATAGATGGGTAAATGAGACATGATTATAAGCCATAGAAATGCTCCCAGTCTAGACTTAGAGCTACATCAAAATTGTGGCAAGAGCTGTAATAGAATTATGTATAAAATTCTGTGAGAACACAGGAGGAGGGCATTAATTAAATTTTGGGAAGACAGAAGGAGAAGTTTCATCAAACATTTCAGTTATAAAATAACATCTGAGTTGGACCCTAAAGGATGAGTACAAAAAGTTCCCTGAAAGGATGCTAGCACACAGCTTGCCTTCATATTTATACAGGCAAGCCATCTCTAAGGACTATCAGGGACACAGCTCTCACTGAAGTAGCGATAGATTATTTCACTTATAAGCAAATAATGGACAAAGAAATAGAGGGGAGTAGCTTATATTTAGCTTTTCATTTGTTCCAAGGGTGATTTTTAATCAAAGCAAGTCTCGATGATGTGAGCACAGAGGCAATTTGGGGCGCTAATACCAGCTCAGGTGGTGGTCAGGTTACTTTTGCTTCTCAGTGCTGGAATTGCTGGGTGGTTAAATGAATTGATGATTGCAAATTGCTTTGAAAATACACAATGCTGAATAAACGCCATGAATTACTGTTGTTCAATATACTCAGGAGACAAACTTGCCTCCAAACAGAAGGTCTCCAAAAGATGGACTACATTTAAAGACATTTAGGAGATTTTCATTTCACAACAATGATAAATTTTTTTTTTAGCTAGGTTTATTCTAAAGCCATCATAATGCCTAAGGATAATCTTTTTAAAATGCCATTATAACAGAATAAATCTGAAATTGCTCATAAATGCTACTTACAGGAAACTTGAAGAAAAAATGCATTAAACTAAAACAGTTTTGCCATCTCACTTATAAATAAATTATAAGACAAAAAAATCCTCACATGGGAATGGTAGCTGTGATGGCCAAGAGCAAATAAAAAGAAACAAATTAAAGCTATCTAACCCATATAAACACATAGGGCTCTTTTAAAAAGATGATGGAGAAAACCACTGGGAGAAACTTACATTTGATTCAAATAATCATTCTTTCCTTACTTCAGATGGTTTCAGCATATCTGTAAATCCCACCAACTCTATCCAATATTTACAAAAACTTAAATGGAAGTGAGATTAGTTATATAATAATGGTAGTAATACTGATGACACCTTACATTTATATTATGCTTTCCAGTTTATATAGTAACTATAACTAATTTTTAAAGATTTATCTTTTTGAGAGAGAGAAGAGTGAGTGCGGCATGGGGAGGGGCAGAGGGAGAGAGAGAGAAACTCTCAAGCACACTACATGCTGTGCACGGGACAGGACACAGGTTCCATCTCCTGACTAGGAGATCATGACCTGAGCTGAAACCTGCAGTTGGATGCTCAACCAGCTGTGCCACCCAGGCGCCCAAATTATCTAATTCAATACACAGCATGCCGTGAAGTGCATAAGACAAGTGCTACCTTTGTTTTCTTTTGTGTGTTTGTGTGTGTGTGTGGGGGGGGGTGTCTTGTAGGGTTTTTTTTTTCTAATTTTTAAACAAACAATTGAGGAAAAGAGAGATTATATGATTAAAAAGGCTGGAATCCCAGAGCTGATAAGTGTCAGAATCTAGATTCTTCTAATTTCTAGACTAGTGATCTAATGACACTATTTCCAAACACTGAGTAGAACTTGTAAAGATTTATACCCAAATAACATAGAGTTTTGTGGCAAGCTTTGAAAGAAACTGGGAGGAAAAAAAGTAACAGATGTCTTTTGATATCACAACAGAATTAATATTTATGGTATTTAATTATTAAAGTAACAAAATTGGGGCGCCTGGGTGGCTCAGTGGGTTAAAGACTTTCCCTTCAGATCAGGTCATGATCCTGGAGACCTGGGATGGAGCCCCGCAATCGGGCTCTCTGCTCGACAGGGAGCCTTCTCTGCACCCGCCCCCCCGCCTGCCTCTCTGTCTACTTGTGATCCTTATCTGTCAAATGAATAAATAAAATCTTAAAAAAAAAAAGAAACAAAATTATTTTAAGAAAAAAATGTATTTCCATAATAAAAATGGAGAGGTAAGAATGAATTAGAAAAACTTGTCTCAAACTGTATCCATTGGAACACTCATTCCATAAGATTCCAGTAAGCTACGTGAAAAAAATTTTTAAGGTAAAATATATTTGAGAAATGTTGCTTAGTATGTCTCTTCTTTTTTACTCTCGATCTATATTAACATGCAAAAGGTTCTGAGACGATCTGAAGCCAGAAAACCGTTTGTCTAATGGCCTCCAAAATTCACATATTCTATCTTTGTGCTTCTTAACTAGAGTATACATTTGCCTGAGTCAAAGATAGATTATCATGTAACAGAAATACCCTAAACTAAAAAATAAATATGGTACATACCCCTGAATGACACTATTAATTATTATTTTACTAGTGAATAAGAGGATGTAAAAGATTATTTTTAAATTAAAACAAGCAAAAGACTTCCTCCAAAGCAGTTCTGCTGACGGGAGGCTGCTCTACTCCACACGGAGACACTTGGGGATACGAGTCTAGCTCCTCCTCCCATGATTATTTCAGGGGAAATGTTTGAGAAGGAATGGGATCTGAAACCTGGAGAGCATTGGCATGTCCGATAGTCACAGCAACTTGAACACCTCATCCAGTTTGGATTTATCAGTTAAAAATAAAAAGAAGTAGATCAAGAGAAAAAGAAGCCTAAATTAACACACCATTAGAGAAAGCTTGTTTGTCTGCTCTATTGTCCACAGAGAACCATATTTTGCTGTCATTGTGAATGCAAATTGTCATCTTAGTTACTCAGATTTAAACAAGTTCAGGTATGAATCTTTTACAGCTGTTTCGGGGTAAGTGTTTAATTCTGTCAAGGAGGAATCTGCTTATGTTACAGATCAATTAGCACAGCATTAGAAAGTTTTCCTAATTTCTAAGTGAGCTGCTCACTTAGTTTCTGCATCCCTTAGTTAGCTGCATCCCTTTGTTTCTTTACTATATAGCTTTGTATATAGCAATTTCAGGGGGAATGATAATTTACATGATGCCCCCCGGGTCTCCAATTTGAAAGTTTTGAGTCTATGGATTGTTTTGAGCTAATAACATGTAGAAAGAAAAAAAGAAATGCAATTATAATGCAGTAAGGTCTCTGAAGTCCAGAGACCTACACCCTGGTTCCTGTTTTGCCTTAAACTAGCTGTCATTTAATTTGCTCAGTTTCTATAGGTGACACATGACAATATTTGCTGAGATGATCATTCCTAAAGGCTGGCAACATACACACATGCACACAGGCCCCCTAAATCTAATATCAGAATGGAGAAGATAGTAAAAAGACTAATTACCTAGAATTTGGATTTTTCTCAAATGTGACACTCAAAATACGAAGTGATGTTTCACACATAGTAGGCACTCAATAACCGCGTAGTTGAACTGATATGGTAAGGGAGGGACAAATATTTTTAATAGAGGCACCAAATCAAAACAGGCAAAAGAAATGGTAGCTGGCAGACATGAAGTAATAAAGAAGCAATGTAAATAGAGATTAGAAACAAAATGAAGTGGGGCCTGCTAATTACTGATAAGGAAATAGAAACACTGAGAAACTGTGAGTGAATCTGTGGCTTGAAATTTCACATACAAACAATAGAACCTTGAGGACCTCAATCAATCAAAAAGCGATCTTTTAACATTAGTAAAAACATAAATGTAAAAACTAGAAGGGGTGGGAAAGTAATTTTTGTTTTAGGAAACTTAAAAAAAATCTATCAGGAACAAGGCAGGTGGTCTATTTACTTACAGTTTAAATTTTTTATACTCTTTGAACTTTTACTAGATATGGGAATTTCTTTTTCTTTCTTTTTTTTTCTCCTTTTCTTTTCTTTCCCTTTCTTCTCTTTCCATTTAATTATTTTTAAAAAGTTCTAATAAAACAGAGTTTTTAACAAGAAAATAAAAGATTTTAAAGTATTATAGTCCCAGTTGACTAGATTCTACATTTATCTTAATGAATAGAAAATAATTAATTTGGGGCAAATTCTGGGGTAAATATACCAAAGTTGAATCCATAATTCATTTATTTTATAAAATAACTTACATGATAGGATTGGAATATTAATAACTTCAGGATTTCAATATTACATTGATTCAAAATCCAGTGGATCAGTACCTTATTGTCAGAGTTTAGGCCAATTCTTGGGAGTTTAGGCAACTGCAAAGTTAGAAGTCATATAGTGTCCAGACTGCCCTCACTTCTGACACTAATTGCAAGGACATTTGGGATATTCCCAAACTACCTTCTGCCTTGATAATTCTCTAAAAAGGCTCGCAGTAGTCATTGAAAGTAGTTCTATCTATGGTTACAGTTTATTACAGCAAAAGGATACAAATGAGTATCAGTCAAGGGATGAAGCTCAAAGGGCTCAGTCAGGAAAGCAGCAAAGTAGCTCCCATCGTCCTCTCCCCATGGAGTCAGGAGATGCTACTTTCCTGGCATGGGGTGTGACAATGTACACAGAATGTTGCCAACAAGGGAAGCTCACTTGACATTCAAGGGTTCAGAGTTTTTATTAGGGTTACATTATGTAGTTCAACTGATTGATTGCCCACATGGTTGATTTCTAACACCAGGTTGACAGGTACCATGTGATTCAAAGTCCCCATCCTAAATCACCTGTCTTTCTCACATCATAGCTCAAATATGAAAGTGCTTCTAGAGACCATAATTGTATTACAAATGAAAGTCAATATTAGCTTTTTTAGGAAGGTAATACCAAGTTTTTTTAAAAATTATGTTAAGTCCTACCAAAAAAAAAGCACCATGTTATAATATAATTAAATCATGCTTTAATATTCAAAAATTCTTTTAAGTCTATTATTCAAGGAAAATTGAAAATTTTATAATAAATTATTATATTAAATATTAATAAATCACAATGAAATGCTTTACAATATGACATGGACTAACTAATAAAAGCTATTTTTATATCTCATACAATATCTTTAAGGTCCAAAGATAAAACAACAGTGCTACTATGTAGCACATAATGAATTCAGAGTTTATGACCCATTCTCTTTAATGCTCACCAAGAAGTTCCCTTTGGTTGTATACACCGTATGTATTAGCACTCTGGAAACTGCTTATCTGTGGGCATAAGGAGGCGACTCTCACTCAAGAAGAGGAACTATTGAAAACAGGAAAAATTTCTCTCTTTCTTTTTTTTTTCTTTGTTTATCTACCTTTACCCAGTTTGAAAAATTTTTAAGTTTAGCTGGGAAAAATAATAAGACAACACATCACTTTGAAAATGTACTTAAGGGGATGTAAAAATGTTATAACTTCAAGTTTTCAAATCATGCATAGAAATCTTTTTTCTCTGGTTAATAGCATTCTATTAAAGATAGCAACTTTGTGGGGCACCTGGGTGGCTCAGTGGGTTAAGCCTCAGCCTTTAGCTCAGGTCATGATCTCAGGGTTCTGGAATCGAGCCCCATATCAGGCTCTCTACTCAGCAGGGAGCCTGTTTCCCCGCTGCCCTCTCTGCCTGCCTCTCTGCCTACTTGTGATCTCTCTCTGTGTCAAACAAATAAATAAAATCTTAAAAAAAATAGCAACTTTGTATGTTTATTCATTCCCTTAACTTACAAAGAAACCCATTAGATACCATAGGAATATAATAGCTTACAAGATTATCTCTAAGTGTGGAAAAACTTAGATCTATATATAATATATAATGATCTATAAATATAAGTGTGCTAAAGTTATAGAGAGGACATGCATGTTTGCCTGGCTAAGAAATGTAAAACAACAACAATGGCATGGAATGAAGGACACTCACTGGGCTGATAATATGTCATTGCACCTTTAGATGTGTAGAGTCCAGAGTAGCACATGTAAAGATAAGGGCTATAGTGGAAGAGATTTTTGAAGCCTTTTCCTGCTTATTGGTCCCATCATGAAGGCAGTACCAAGTCCAAAAGTCCACCATTTTTTTTGTTCAAATAAGGAACAGAAGACCTGATGTCAGTTCTAGAATTTGAATATTTGAACAACAAAGATCAAAACTTTGCCCATTAATAACAATTATGTGGAACCCTAGGGCTACCCTCTGTTCTGCTATTTCTAAGACTAGATTATCAATTTTTCCCTCAATTTTCTGGGCAACCCCCATAATCTTTCAACAGATCCCAGAAATACTCTCACTTCTGCCTAAGTAAGTTAGGAGTGGTTTCTGTTGCCTTCAATCAGAAAGCCCTAAGTAAAAGAAGTCCTGTATCCAAGAATGGTAAACAGCTATGGTGCAGATAACTTTGGTTAAGATAACTGATGCAATTTTTCTGTGTACTTGATGAGAAGCTCAGTTCTGTAAGCTAACCAAAAGGTATATGAAGACATGTTTCCCATCTCCCCAGTAAGCTTTAAAGATAGCTAGGGAAACAGAAATCACACATGGGAAATGGTTACAGAACTAGGAATAACTAAGTTTCTAAGGAAAAAAGAAAAGGTCCAATATTTTGTGCAATAGCTGTTTTAGAAAGGGAAAGAATGGAAGAGAACTAAATCCCAGAGACTGGAAGAAGATCAAGATTGAACACAAACTAGAATTTAAATAAATGATCCCCGTTATTAGGAGTAGGAATAAATGAATTTCAGTGGAGAAAAATACTTAATGCATACACCTATACAAAAGCAATAAAATCCCTCAACAAATGGCTTTGGAAGGATATTAATGAAGTGAAGAGTCAGGCTCTTCATTGATAAAATGCACAGGAGTAATGCAATTGGCAGTGTTTAGGTTCACTAAAAAAGAGGCACACACATAACAATCTTACCTCTGCCAACCCCAGATATACCCTGTCTTAAAGGGCTCTGTCCAGGCTTCAGAAGATGAATACGCTGGAGGCTCACATGGAAAGGTAGCAGGACAGAGCCACCGGGGTAAGGAGACGGAAAGGAGGACCTACAAGAGAAGAGTGAAATTGAAAGTAATGTGGTTGTTAACATAAGGAAGGAGAGTTACAGGAGAAAACACTTCAGACCAGTGGTATTTCAAACATTTCAGAAGACAGATCTGTAATTAATGCAAAAGGCAAAGTAAGAAATAATGACAAATGAAAACAACCAATGGTTATGTACAACATTATGTCTCAGTTTTGAAAAGTAAGTCAAGCCTTTTAACTTGCCAAGAGGTTTTTTGTTTGTTTTAAGGGCCCCATCAGACATAAATTTCTAGGAGTCTGAGATTTTATACATGGCTTGATTGAGGGATAAATCACTCTCTGGGGATATCTGTTCTACAAAGGCTAAGAACATGGCAGGAAATCTAGAGAGACTGAAATTTCATAATACCTATGGTTCAGAAGACATACGTTGATAAGTAGGCTAACTATACAATTTGTGATTCAACATGAGACTCTCTGAAAAACTTCTAGGGGGGAGGTTATTAATAATTACACTAGAGCAGAGCACAGACCACATACATAGCCACTTACTCAAGGCCTCTCAGGGAGGGAGAGGGAGTAACTCCCAGATAGCTTTTTCCCCAGGATAATAGTGGTTTAGGCAGATATCTGTTTAGCTGAGTAGTATACAGGTCTTCGGCCAGAGTGTGTTGTTTAGAACAACCACCAGAGTGGAAAGGTCCTTTTTCTCCTGGCATCTGCCCTCAACCTGGCCTTTCAAAATAGGTTGAACACGTATTTTAAGACTATTGATTTGAAAAGGCATTAAAATGTATTAATCTGAACTTAGAATATCAAAAGTGTATACAGAATAGTAAGAAGAGATTTGGGAAAGGCAAGATACTGTTTTAATTTCTCATCTGTAAAACTAAGCTTTCTTTCTCCTCACAAATATTTCTCCTTGAAATCCTTCCTCAACTTTGTCCTCATCACGATTTTGTCAGACTTGCCATACCCTCATTTTGTTTCATGGCCTTTATCCTGAAATGACTGAGGAAAGCCCCTTTCACATTCATAGCTACACCAACCAAGGCAGAGCACCCCAGAGCCTATATGACATTAACCAAAAAAAAAGTCGGATCCATATATGGCCCAAACAGTCCGTGAGCTGGGGTAGATGTGGGAAATAAGGTTGAATCATCCAGTTTTATTAGTTAGCTGCTCGTAGCACCAGGTCACTTACAAACCACAACTGGAGTTGTTCTTTCTATATTTAACCAAAGACAAAGACACTGTGTGTGGAAACATGTAATTTACCCCATAGCCAGAGGCCCAAAAGGTCCATGTGACAGCAAAAGAAATCTCTGAGGTAAAGATTTACAACTCTGCTTGACTCTAAAACAAGGAAATGATCACCTTGTGGGAAGAAATCAAGGTGTGATGAAATTTGCTTTTCTCATGTCTCCCCAGTGATACGAGAAGCAAATGAGTAACAATGGGAGCACACCTATGTCAGGGTGGCCACGACCCGAGAAGTGAGCAAACTCACATGCTCTGGAGCCTGAAGAAAGTATGGGGTAAGAAAACATTGTATACCTGCAGCCTTTGATTTCATTGACTAACAGTTCTGAAAAAATCCAAGTCAGGAATGGCAGAGGTTGGGTTGCTGGCTCATGCCCTCCCTTGGTGACAGCTCCAGGCAATTTTACCATCCAGCTGTTCTGTTTTTCAAAATGAAAGTAATTGGAATTGAACTACAGAGCTTTGCTAAAACCTTAGCAATTAACAGTGCAATTTCCCAAATTGCACTGTAATGGAAAAGTGTCCATCAATCAACCCAGTGAAATAACACATTTTCTCACCAGATGTGAGATTTAATATCTTCATAACTCTCTGGATTTACCACTTATGAATTGTCAGCCTTGCCTCAAGCTCTGAGAATTAATGGACTACATCCCAGCTATGCAAGGATGGTTTACAGTTGTAAAATATCCCTACCTTCATTTTAGATGTATTTACCAAAATGTTCTTCTTTAAGATGTAATCAGAAAACATGCTAGATGGGAAAATTTCGTTTCTATTTACTAGGTTATATATTATCATTGTCTAGATAAATATAGTTCCTGGAGTCTCAGCACAGCACAGTCTTGTAACAGGAACAGCCGTTTATCACCGGTGGTGAAAAATAAATAAGGATTCAAAGATGCAGTGGCTTTGTTTTAAACTTTAGGATACCTTCTACAGTTTTCTGAAAAGAGAACCAAAAATATTCTAAGTTTCTAATTTTGTGTGTAGGTACAGGTCCTGTTCTTCATCCTGAACCAAGAAGATAACTGAAAGAATCCACAAGACTGAAAGAATCATGGTGTCACTATGGTTATTGGGCACTTCGAGTCTTATTTTCGCTTTCACTCCAGTCTCAAACATCTGAGCCCCAGCCCTGATGAAGCTGCCTCCTGAAAGCAGCCCTGGCAGACTCCTCTAATGTCAGAATCTCAAACTTTCCAGGTTTAGAAAATTATGCTTGCTTCCACCCTACAGGGGGAAATGCTATAATAGTAAGAGTCACTCCACAGGTCTCACGTGGACTGAATGCATTGAATAAATGATTCTTCTCCTACAGTGTTTTTCCAGGACCTGTGCAATAGTATGTGTAGGGTGCCAAGTAGACAAAGAGTAGAAGCAGAAGAGGCTGTGGGAGATTAGGGCATTGGAGGTTGTGGTAGCACTTAGGGAAGTTTCTCCAGATAGCAGAGATTGCCTTCGCATCACAAAGGAAATATGTTTTCAAACATTGGGGTCATCTACATGATTGCAGTTATTTCAGGGGGAAAAAGTCACAGAACTGTCACATTTTAAGGAAATTCAGAGACCATCTATTACAGTTCCTAATTTCATAGATTCATAAAATGACTCAGTGACAACTGTTAATCACATCATTGCATCAGATGATTCCACTCACTTGGCAAAACACATTATACTATATAATCTGTTGTTCATTCCTAACTGATAACACTTATTTCTCCTTGACCATATTAGTTCACTTTAGAAGTTAACACTTTTCTTGTTGTTTGTTTTTCTAGCAAAAGGAAACAGAGGTCATGGAGGGATCACCTTGTCTAAATAATAAAGAAGTCTGACATATCTCTGTACGATTTATTCTATCGGACATGAAAATCACAAAGCAATAATTACGTAGTAAGAAACAGTTCAAAACCCAGAGAAAACAGAGCAGTGAAATGCAACTGAGATTGGTAAAATCAATTCAAATGATTTTAAGAATCCTGAACAATAGAGAAATAAATTACTATTTAATAAATAGTATTAAGTTGATACGGTATCAGTATAGAAAAATTACCTTTCTCATATCACGCAATGTACTAATTCCAGATGAGTCAAAATTAAATATTTCATTGAAAACGAGAGAGAGAGAAAAGTCTCTTTCTAGCTATGGAGATGAGATAAATTCCTGATACAAAAGAAACAGAGTCTATTAGGATCTCCTCAGAGGCAAGATGGATGAGCACAGACATGGAAAACTACAGCATCTGAGCTACCACACAAAAGAAGCAAGCAACATAATGAGACCATGCATTACATACATCTAATTAAAACGTACTTTCATATATATGTGTGTGCAGGTACATGTATACATATACACATTTGTGAGTGTATAAAATTAATGTGTCATTCACATCAGTTCCCAGAATGCTTCTCATAAATAAAGGAGATAAACTTTCACATGAATAAAGAAAGAGCTATTATAAGTGGGGAGGGAGGAGATAGGCAACACAGCTTTATAAACAGCTGAAAATGGTAACTAAAATAACACTAAGGTATCATTAGGCAACATAGCTTTATAAACAACTAAAAATGATAACTAAAATAACACTAAGGTATCATTGCATACCCAAGGACATGGCAAAGAGAATAGAAATGATAAAACTCAATGTGAGGGTTTGAGGAATTAGAATATATACCTCAGAGGTCACCAAGTGGAGGCCTGTCCAGGGGCAGGATCAAACCAACAACAACTTTTTTCTCCACACAATATTCAAAAAACACTTTAAAATTCTTGCCAATCCTTAAAAGTTATGAGATTTCCCATAAAACCTGTATTTCCAGAGCCTCCTTAAAAATGGGAAATTCTATGAGAGCATGACAACTATATGCTCACAAGGTAAAATCTAGGCTGAGCTGAGCAGAGGCTGCTGGTGCCACTAGATGGTGCCCATGCCCAAGGGCAGCTGAGGTGAGCTGTCCCCACCACCCTCTGCTGTCAACACCTGCACGTTTGGGGCAGACAGGTGGGATTGGGGGTGGGGGGCAGCTTTTCCAACTCACTTATTTGGAATCTGACTTTGAGATTTATGATTTACACATTGCCAAAGTCATTAAAACAGTTGTTCCTTCTAAAAAGCTATCTTGAAATTTTAAATAAGAGTTTGAAATCTATTAATATCCTTTGATAGAATAATTTTACTTTGAGACTTTATTTCAAAGAAACCAGCATGTATCTCTCAAACACTCCTCCTTGCCTTCCCCCAAAAGAAACAGCAAATGATCACTCATAGTGGCAAAAATTGGAAAAATCAAAATATCTAACAGTACATGAACGGCTAAATTAACCAAGGCATACCAACTGGAGAAGCTTTCAGGTAACAATTACAAATGAAAGTAGGCTAGGTGCCTAGTTTGATGAAAATGTGAAAACATAATTAATGAGAAAAATGGTCATGTCAGGTAACACCAAGTAGCTAAAGGTCTAGGGCTTTATACTGACAGAGATGGTAAGTGAATGTGGAAGCGTGCTGATTGAGTTCAATATGTATGAGAGATCCTTCATGTAAAGGTGTTTGCAGTCATAATAAACTCTCTAAAAGAAGATAGCTGTGCAGTTCCTTACATACATCCTTTAGAGGACTGAGCCATACAACTAGGCCAGGTAGTTACAACAACTTGCTTCTTGCAGACCTCCCATTCAGAGTCCACACAGCCCCTTTTGTAGGTTGTTCACTATGTCCACACCCAGAGGATCAAGTACTTCTTTTTTTTTTTTTTTTTTGGATCAGGTACTTCTATACGACAAATTGAAATCTCTGCTGAGTTCACTGAAACTGTATTTTTCTCAATGACCTTAAAATTTGAAAGGATGGAACAACTGACCTATACTCATAAAAATATTACTTATGCTTAAGCCAATAGTCAAATTCTAATATTCTCTGCCCTTACAAGGCAGTGAGGCAGGAATGTGTGATGATTAAAGGCCTAGGAATCTTATCTCCAAATCCAAGCCACTTAACCTTTCTGGTTATTAGTCATCATATCGATAACCAAGGAGATAATGATTTTGGTCTCACTAGGAATTTGGGGAGTGTTAAATGAGCTAATAAATGTGAACGAAGAAGTGTTTAGGTTAGTGTCCAGTCCTTAACAAGTCATCATAGCAATAGTGATTATTTTTATTAAAATAATTTGAGCATTAGCTTTGTTTTCCTGTGAACAATCTGATATAAATCTTTCTGTAGTAATTTTTTTTCTCTTCTTAGAACTCTCCCAGAATTTTTCTGCCTCCTTCTTTCCAAGTGTGACTTTTGCTATGGGGAGGAAGGCATTCTGCAATATCAATTTCTAACACGGCGTTGCTATCCTAAAACATGAGGTAAAGATTCCATAATAGTAGTGGTCATGATCAAGGCATGCCAAATTTTACTATGATCTTCAGCAATCTTTCTTATGGAAACCTTAAACTACTCTAAAGTCTACAAAAAAAAAAATCTAGATACTGGAAACTATATTAGAATAAGCATTTCTCAGTAGGGGATCATCACCACATTAACAAATCAAGTACACTGTGCTTGGAGTACATCCACTCCATGCCTTCTAACTCTTTCGAAAGAAAACCAGTAGACAGAAAATATAATCTGATACAAATGCTAAAGATGCAAGTATGAAATTATCAATTAAATTCTATTTATTTATTTTGCTTATTTAATACTTCTGATCAAAATCTGTTTTTAATGAAACAGCCTAATTTTTTTCTCTATTTTAATAGGTAACATATATTTCTATGCATCTGATCTTAAAAAAACATATGATGAATCAGATCTTTTCCTGTTTTAAAATTAAATAATTTTACAGACTCCAGCTGAAGTTAACTTAAGGTGAAAAGAATATATTGGTGACATTTCACATCATTAAAATGAGTAAGGAGTCCTTTATACTTTGGAGGTAAATATGCTTCTGACTCATGTCCAGATAAAATTATCATAGATATTTTCTTTCAAATCGAAGGGTGCATCCACTTCAAATTTAAAGTGATGATAAAAACAAAATGGAGGGACATTCTGGTTCTCTTTAGTCTTCAATTGTGATTTTAAAAGTTTATACTCTATGCAGGTTTCAGTAC
Source organism: Mustela lutreola (assembly GCF_030435805.1). Lineage (NCBI taxonomy): Eukaryota > Metazoa > Chordata > Mammalia > Carnivora > Mustelidae > Mustela > Mustela lutreola. The sequence goes on from NC_081291.1 coordinate 131,919,563, forward strand.
AAATCTGTTAGAAGGTTCATACGAGTTTGTTACATGTGGGAGAGGGAGTGGGGGTAAGTATGTCCTCCTAAGACTTAATAGTGTATTCACATCCAAACAGAGCCTTAAAGGTAAAATTATACCACTAAAAATAAGAAATATGACTAAATATTTTAAAGATACCTCAAACCAGCTAGATTTGATACATAATCCAACAATATATTTGTTCTATTACTATGTAACGAAACATTGATAAATTTAGATTTGTTGATTAAAAAAAAAAAGGAGGGAGAATGAGTGCCATCTTGTGGAGAGACCTACTATATACAACCAATCCTGTCCTAAGCTTTGCTTTTGTTGTTTTTTTCCCCATAAAACAAGGACTTCCTTTTATCTTCATGTACCTTGCTCTTTTCTTAGTAGAAAGGAAATACATTATTTTTCCAATGGAAAGGATGCTGTAGGTTGGAAAATACATGGGAAAACCATCACTGTGGTCTAGACAATGTTAATAAAGTCCTGGCTGGGACACTGGGACATTCAGAAGAAGGTATAGATGTTTTACGACTTTATGTTCAATTAATTACCAAAGCAGGAAAATGTATTTAAAAAAAAAAAAGGCAAATTCTATGGTGACAAAATAACTATATGAGTGACATTCTGGGTATCCCTAAAATCTCATCTGCTCTGTCATGTTAAAAAAAAATTGAGGCAGTTTATTAGATTCAGCATTTCCAAATTTCATAACCATGGCCTCATCATACCAATACATTCAAAAAACTACTCATTCATTTCATGTGGATGTTTTTAATCTAACACTTTCATTAGAAAGGAGGTTATTTTCAGTATATTTTTAAAGGAGAACCTGCCAAATAACATAGGAATAATAACCACTACGTGAACTATACTGGTAATAATACTGGTGATGATAATAGTAAGAGCAATTATGATTTATTGAATATAACATGACAGTTACTTTAGGTATAATATAAAACCTTCTTTAAAATACTGCTAGGTAAGTATAACATTATATTACATTTTAGAAGTTGAGTCTCAGAAAATTTAAGCAAATTGGTCAAGATCACAGAGCTAGTAGTAGCAGAGCTGGGATTTGAATAAAAAATCACAGCTCTCCTTGACACCAAGTTTACTCTTAGGTCTGAGATTTTTGAGACTTCAGAAGTAACTGCAGCCACAAACATAACCATCTTGAAAAATAAAAGCCTTCCAAAGTATGGCCTTAAATCCCATTTTAATTATTCTGGCCATGCACCATTTTCCCAACATCCCAGCCAGACTAGAATTATGAAAATCACTATATGCTCCACTGAAAAACAATTTCATTAGCATAAAATGCAATCTAGCTATTCCTTGGTGGGGGACAAAAATTACCCTCAATTGTAAAAGCTTGTTAACTAGAGATCGCTTTTCAGTTGGACTATCTCTATTCAACGTTAGATAAATGCTAATTAACTATGAGCCATGAGATGATTCAATATTAACCTCTACCCCAAAGCAATATTTTCCAGGTTTCAAGTTCTATACCTGATTATGAAACTGTCTTCTTTTTTCAGAATGAAAATATTTCCTCCATAAATTTAAAAAAAAAAGTTGTAACTAAAATTTCAATAATGTAAATTAAAAATGTATTCTATAATTCTCATTCTTTCACCTTTGGTAGAAGTGTCTGTGAAAATTTGTTTTTGTTGTTATTGTTGTCATGGTATCGTTTTTTTCTTTTTGGTCCCAATTATCTACCTTCATAATTTTTAATAATAAATCACATATTTAGGTAATTAGCATAAGCACTTATTTAAATTACAAACACTATCCATAGCAACATATTTCTCAAGTTTCTTTAAAGCAAGATGAGTCTCGTCTGGAAAACACACACACACACACACACACACACTAGATTCCAGGAAAATGTGAATCTAAATAAATAAGCTTTGGGACTTTTTCCATTTGTCTCGAAGTATGAATGCCAATAAAGGAGAATTAGATAAACACATTTTTCCTTATTCATACTCCCTTTATTTTTATTGTTTTTGTTTCTGACCATTTAAATGACTAACTCAAGGATATCTCTGGACTTCATTTTTCTCATCTGACTGGAATAGTGATCTTTGAAATTTTAGAGCAATGGTTTTCAACTGCTGAGTTACAGACCACTGGCAATAAGTGGAATGATTGCACAGTCTGGAAATTCCTATGTGTAAATAAGATTTTTTTTAAAAATATTGGATAAATAACAGGTCATACACTCTCATTCATATATATAGTTAAATACATTGTTTGTCAAATATCTATATTGTTGCTTTTGACCAAGACAATGAAAGTTCATTTGATAGTTTATTGGCCTCATCATTGTTATTCTGTGTATTCTTAGTTAACCAAGATTAAACATACAGCTATCACAGATGGGGTCATGTTGGGAAACATTGTCCAGAGGTGACAGGATTTTTTTACCCTTGGTGATTGTCATCTCAGTGTCACTCAGAACAAAGAGATGCATAGAGATGTACAAGCATAGCTTTGTAAAGAAGAAAGAGAATGAAAAAGAATGTGATGTATCAACAACTAGCAATGGCCCCTGTCCTTCCTCTTCTAAAATAACCTCAAGGTCTGTCCAGATCAAATAACACCATTGAACAGGTAATCAAATGTAGTAGTCATCACAGATAAAAATGCCCAACTACCAAGTAGCCCAATATTTTTTCTGTTGTTTTTGCGCAATGCTCCAGAGTAACCTTCACAAAATTTTCCTAAAGAAGAAATAAAAAACTTCACCACCCTCAACCTCCTTTTTCAACCTTCTTTTGGTTGTTTTTACCTATTATTCAGAAAATGATCAGTGATAAAGTGGAGCAAGGACCAGAGCAGTCATTGTTGGGTTTGGGGCAGCAAGGCAGAACTATGCAGCCTGGCATCCTTAGCACTGAGGTACGGAGACCACTGAGTCTTCCTGTTAACATGTGCAAGTTCAAAAAGAATAATTTCAATGTAAAAGTTCAGTTGGTCGCTCTGTAGTGAAATAAATTATTTCAGCTGCTACATTTTTGAAGTTACTCTATCAGAATTTTAAATCCTTTTCCATACATCCCCTAAGGGCGTGTGAGCTGAACCAAGCCTCCTTTCTGTTTTATGATTTCTAGGCTGACGGGAGTTCACAGCAAAAATAACTTCGGAACATCAATCAAGCCCTGTCCGTCTGCTCTTTTATTCGACATGCTTCCTTTTCATTGTAATAATATACTCTTTTTTACATTTAAAACATGACATTCAATACAAATCACTCGTTAAGAAGAACTTCATATGAAATGCAAACCTTATCAAATAAATATAAATCATGGAGGAAAAAATGAAAGAGCATAATATAGATTCAGGGGAATTATTTTTTTGTACTTAAAGTGAATTCAATTCTACAGGCATTTGAATGCTTTTGTACTCTTAGACAAAAGTATATGAGTGCTTTTAAACAAAGTGAAAGGAGGAGGGGCATATTACCGAAGAAAATAGTCTGGCACAAAAATGTAAATTACCAAAGATTTATAAATACCAAAATACTAAAGATCTTAAATTCTTTTTTTAAGTGTTTCAAGTAAAGGAAGTCAGAAGTGAAGTTGTTACTTCTTGAAGTATTTATGCAATTGCAGGTTGAAACATTTTAGCAGGTTATAAAACCAATTTAGTGACATTGGTTAATGAAATTGAATAGAGCAGATCAGAAAATATAGGAGGGCACTGTACATCACAAAGTTAAAGCTTTTTTTAAAATTAAAAATGTATACATGCTAGCAGTATAAAATGTATTATTTGTTGTGTACTAGGCCAACATTAATGATAAAATAATGCCTAAAAATTTACTGTGTTCAGAAAATCATGGTGTGTAAGGGGTTTTGGAATTCTTCTATAGAAATCTTATTACAATAGAATTACAAATCCTGGAGAGTGCATGTTACTTAATCCAAAGAAAATGTGCAAAACCCAGCAGGGTATTTTGAGAAACAGATTAGTCAAGAAACATGACTATTTTGATTCTAGCTAATATATCTCTGGTTATTAAAAATATAAATCAGAGTTTCCAAAGGTTTAATTAAGATCATGTTTAATATGAAAAGGACAACAAACATCTTTGGAGAGCCACAAGTACATTTCCAATATCTGTACATTCTGAACACTAGTTATTGGTTTCCATTCAAACCAAGACTCTTAAACTATCTGTAGAGGGAGCCAGTTAACAATCAACAGAACATCCAATGTTTCTCATCATATATGAATTTTTTTTTCATTAAAAAAAATTAACATGTATTATTTGTTTCAGGGGTGTAAGTCTGTGAGTCATCAGTCTTAGACAATTCACAGCATTCACCATAGCACATACCATCCCCAATATCCATCACCCTATCACCCCATCCCTCCCACCACCCTCTACTCCAGCAACCCTCAGGCTCAGTTGGTTTCCTGAGATTAAGAATCTCTTAGGGTTTGTCTCCCTCTCTGGTTTTGTCTTGTTTCATTTTTCCCTCCCTTCCCCTATGATCCTCTGCCTTATTTCTCAAATTCCTCATATCAGTGAGATCATTTGATAATTATCTTTCTCTGATTGACTTATTTCACTTAGCATAATACCCTCTAGTTCCATCCAGGTCAATGCAAATGGCAAGATATCATTTGTTTGTTTGTTTTTGATGGCTGCATAATATTCCTTTGTGTGTGTGTGTGTGTGTGTGTGTGTGTGTTTTTTTCCAAGCCCCTCTACCCTCTTTATAAGTGTCATTCTGAACCCTAGTCCTGACATTTTACTAATGTCCATATTCATTAGGTCCCTGGTAGTCAGTACTGCCTCTTGTTCTTTTTTTTTTTTGACATGAGTTTTTCCGTTTTGTTATTTTGTCCACAGAAGAATAGATGAATGAGAGCACAAAATGCTAAGTGGGTAACAACGACCCTAGAAACACTAAAAAAATCAGGAGAGATCTGTGACTGGAGGGGGAAAAGAAAGGAAAAAAAAAAAAAAAAGAATATGATCAGGCTGGTGAATAGAACAGAGCCACACATTAGATTTTAGGTATATTTTGGTCTGTTAGAAGAAACTGCCTCCCAAAATTGTAAAGAAAGAAAAACATATATTTATAAAAATAAGAGTAAATATGAGGAAGGGATGGAATATAACTGTAAAGATGAAAATTTAAAAAGATTTTTAAGAAGAAATTGATAGGATAAGAAGTTGGTTGAAAAAATAAAGAAAAAAATTAAAAGAAGAAAAAAAGGGAGGGAATGTGATCAGGTGGAGACTAGAACAAAGCCATACACTAGATTTAGGGTATATTTTGGTCTCTTAGGTGAAAATGTATCCCAAAATTTTAAAGAAAGAAATACTTATATATATACACAAAAAAATAAGGTTAAATACAATGAAGGGATAGAATATGACTGTGAAAATGAAAATTTAAAAAGATTGTAAAAAAAAAAAGGTATTAATAAGATTTTGGTTAAAATGGAAAAGAGGAAAAATTTAAAAAAAAAAAGAAAAAGAAAAGAAAATTTAAATAATTTAACTTTGAAAGACTAAAGAATCATGGGGGGAAAAAGCCATGAATTCTATGTGCTGTATCCCCCTAGTGCTAGAGCTTTGCAGTTCTCTTTGATTGCTGAACTTGGTCTTGACTGGATGTTCTTGCTGATCTTCTGGGGCAGGGGCCTATCGCAGTGATTCTCAAATGTCTTTGCCACCAGGCAGAATTGCACAGCCCTTGCCAGAGATCAGACTAAGTAATCTGCTCAGGTTTGCTCTCATAGCTTTTGTTCCCTGAAAGCTTTCTGTACAGATTTGGAAGATGAGAATAAAAATGGCAGATTCCCAATCTCTGGCCTGGAGGAGCCAAGAGCTGTAGACCCCACTCCTCAGTGTGCCCTCAGAGAAAAGCAATCAATCACTCCCAATTCCCTGGTTTCCAACAGCACTCCATGCTCACCTGCCATATGACCAAGTGATACTATCTCTGGCACATGACCCCATTTGGAGCTTTCAAACCCAGCAGATTCCTGTGGTATGGTCCCGTGCCACTCCTCCTGAGGTGGCAGGGATAGAAAATCTCCCCAGGTCTGCCAATTGTGTGGTCCCTGCTCGAAGAGTAGTGGTCCAACTGTGCCGCAGGTCACAGGTTATGGCAACCCTGAGCTGAGCGCCAACTCCTTGGCTCCATCTTTGCTGCCAGCTTCTCTGCTCTGATACCTGGGAGCTCTGCTGCAATCAGGCACCCTCAGTCTTTCTGTGACTTTGAGCATCCTGAGACCACACTGGCCCCGTGAGGGTTCCATCCCCCGCTTAGCCACTGCAGAAGTGTCCCTCAGCGGAGCAGACGTCTAAAAGTTCTGGTTTCGTGCCTCACTGCTCTATCACCTGCCAGAAGCCAGCTGATGGAGGCTTCCTCCCCCCAGGGTCTATCTTCCCTTATATTGCCTCAGATTCACTTCTTCGTGTGTCCTACCTTCCAGAAAGTGGTTGCTTTTCTGTTCATGAAATTGTTGCTACTCTTTTCTTCAATCTCCTATAGAGTTTGTGGGTATTCAGAATGTTTTGATAACTATCTAGATGAATTCCTGGGACCAGACGAAATTTAGGTCTTCTGCTCCTCTGGCATCTTGCTCTGCCAATCATATATGAATTTTTAAGAACTTTAATTTTTGTCAAAATGTTTGGTTTAATAATAATGATTATGATAAAATAACATGATAGGCATGAAAATTAATGATAGTTGCATTTCTTTGTGTAATTCACTATTGACTAGGAACTACAAATATATATCATTAAAATTTCAGAACAATCCTATGAGGTAGATTTTATGGCTTCCATTTTATAAGAAACACAAGTAAGTTCAGAAAGGTTTATTAATTAGTGGAATGTCTCAGAATTTAAACTCAAAAGCCAGTGTTTTTCATTACCTCTTAGGATAGACATAACACAAGCAAAAGATGAATTTGGACCTGTACCTTATGTCATATACAAAAATTAACTCAAAGTGAATTAAAGAACTAAAGATAATTCAAACTATAAAACTCTTAGAGATGGGGTGCCTGAGTCGCTTAGTTGGTTAAGCATTGAATGCTTGATTTTGACTCATTTCCCAATATCAGGAATGTGAGATAAAGCACTCAGCAGGAAGTCTGTTTGGGATTCTTTCTCTACTTCCCCTCTGTTCATCCCCACTGCCCCCATGCACTCTCTTTCTCATATATAAATAAAATCTTAAAAAAAAAAAAAACTCATAGAGGAAATTATAGACCTAAATCTTTATGACCTTGGATGAGGCAATGGTTCTTTCAACCTGACCAGAAGCACAAGCCACCAAAGGAAAAAACAGAAAAATTGAACCTAATCACAAGGAAAAATTTGTGTATCAAAGGACACTAAAAAGACAACTTTCAGAATGGGAGAAAATATTTGCAAATCACATATCTGGTAAGGGTCTAGTACCCAGAATGTATAAAGAATACTTAAGACTCAACAATACAAAAATAACTCAATTGAAAAATGGGCAAAAAAATGTGAATAGACATTTCTCCAAGTAAAATATACAAATGGCCAATAAACATACGAAAAGATGTTCAACATCATTAGTCATTAAGGAAATGTAAATCAAAAGTACAAAGAGACATCACTTCATACCATTGTGATGGATATATATAGATATAAATATATGCATATACACATTTTTTTTTTTAAGGTGGAAAAAGGTTTTGATGAGGGTGTGGAGATTTGGCACTTCCATACATTGCTGATGGGAATACAAAATGGTACAGCTACTATGGAAAATCAGCTCCATGAAAAGTTAAGAGTTATCATATGACCCAGCATTTCCACAACTAGGCATCTTCCCAAGAGAAATAAATACATATGTTCTCAAAAAATCTTATACAAAAATATTTATGGCAGCATTATTCTTAGTAACTAAAAAGTAGAAACAACTCAAATGACTATCAACTGATGAGTGAATAAAATTTCCATTAACAAATAAATCAATAAATAAAATGTATTATACTCATACAAAATAATACTATTCACTCATACAAAGGAACGAAGTACTGACACAAGTTAAAATACAGATAAATGTTGAAAACATTATGCTAAATGCAAGAAGCCTGAGAGAAAAAGGCCACATATTGTATGATTCCATTTACATGCAATGTCAAGAATAGGCAAATCTATAGAGACAGAAAGTAGACCTGTCAGTTGCAAGGAGCTAAAGGGAGGGGAGAATGTAGAATAACTATGAAGTCACTTGGTATGGAGTTTCTCTTTAGAGAATGAAAATATTCTAGAATTAGATGGTGGTCATAATTATAAATCCTTTGAGTATACTAAAAATCACTGATTCGTATACTTCAAAATGGTGAATTTTATGTTATGTAAATTATATGGTATGTAATTATATCTCAGGAATTTATGGTATGTAAACTATATCAGGAAAGAAAGCAAGCATAGATTGGGAGGGTAAGGTGGGGACAAGAAATGAATCTTGGAAAGGAAAATAGTTTGAACACAAGTCTGTATTTTCACTCAGTTATTCCACAAACATTTATTGAACAAGTGCTATGTGCCAGACATTATGATAGTCACTAGAAATAGAGAAGAGCTAAGTAGGCAATTATTATGGAACTTTGGTATTGTTGGAGAGACTCTAAAATTTAAAAAAAAAAAAAAAAAAGTAATGTTGATTGGATAACGAAGACAATTTAAAGAACATGATAAGAAAGTTGCAGAGGTGAATGATATCTCTTCTCAAATGTTGCCTGGAGCTAGTGAGGCCAAGAAATCAAAATGATTCAAAAGCATTACTATGGTAGAATTATGTTTATAATTTTCCCTTCTAAAATGAATTGTTATCTCATATACCAATTGTTATCTCATATGCCAATATCTCATATGCCAAGTGTACAAGCTTTTAAAAAAGTTAAAACCAACCTATACAATGTTCCTTTCTGAAGCAACCCTCCCATGCATTCTCTTCACTGTGACTTGACAGCTCTTTCCTTCGTATTGATTGCCACTGCTCAGAGGAATGGAATCATGGTGTGAGTGTCCCTGACTTTTCTACTTCCATTCCATACATTAGTGGAATGGCTACTGGCTTTTAGGGTATCAAGGCTAGTGTGGAAATATGAGTGTGTATATTTGAGACCTAAATCATTTTCCACAGTTGTCAATTATGAATATTGTGTTTCTTGCTTCCTCAGACTGACATTTTTCCATTCCTTCTTAAAGAATGTTTCTTAGAGAGTACGGATAGGGTTATTTATGGTTGCATGGCCACAAGAACACTTATGTTATTAGCATTTACTTATGCATAATCAATTCAAAAGAATCTGTTTTAGTTGCTCAGCAATTTCTCCTGATAATAAGAACTAAAGTCACTACCATCCTACAAATGAGAGAAAAGTGTGTCTGCCTTCAATCTATAAATTCTCTGCTGAAATGCATCTATGAAATAGTTTATAAAAGGTTATTAGATTTTATATAGAATTGTTTTAATGTAAAATATTTTTTAGAAGGTGGTTCTTGTTCCCAAAGTCATATCCCCAAATCCTCTAAATTACCATCATTATCATGAACATCATTTCCTTGAGAGAATACCAATATCTGTCTATAAATACTTATTGAATGTTAACCAACAATGAAGGAGGCCCCAGGAGCTGCATATGAAGAAAAGCCAGTGATTATGCTCCTAGTAAAACTAACAGCAGCAGAAATATATAAACCGAGGCTGAAACTTAACTTGAATTTCCTGTGTGGTTGTCATAACATTCTTGTGGTCTCTAGACCACTAAAAGCCAGAATACTTTAAAAAGTAAATTCATATCAGATATAAGCTACTGCCAGAATGTAAGATTGCTTTGTTAATACAACTAATTCTGTTTTTGTTCCTCTTCTAAAACTTAGATTTAGCTACATCCTATATGATGTATACATACTATATGAATACATATAGCATACATACTATATGAATATAATTGCACTTTTTGTACTTGTAGTATAACAAAGCAAGAAGAAAATAGATTTCTATCATTCTTTTTCTCTAGGATCGGTATACACTGTTACAGCATAAGAAGAATATAAAGAATATAAAATGGAGGTTATAAAAGCATCAGAACAGGTAAGTGCACTATCTACTCTACCACTTGTTTTGCTAGAGAACTTAGGCTACACAGAGCTGGCCTTTTCTCATATACAGAATGGACTAAGTATAATCAACCCCTCACACATTTACTAGGAATATTTAATTAGAAAAATTATTATATCAAAGCATGTTATAAAACAGACAACAAATACATGCTGACTGATTATAATAATTATGCAATATAAAGAGAAAAAATCATCTTCATGTTTTATGTTAGATGAGGACAGGGACTTCTCTCTGGGTTTTTCATTGCTATATCTGTAGGCGCCTTGAACAATTTGGCACAGAGTAGGAACTTGGTAAGTTTGCCGATCCAATAAATGAATGAATATGTACTATGTATATTACTGTCCCTTCTGTTTTTTCCTAAAACTTGTTTATCTTATACAAAAGTATCATATATATATATACATATATATATATATATATATGTATATATATATATTGCTTCTGCTCTCTACACAGGATAAAGCATAAATGTTGTTTAATTTAATCAACTGTCTGAAAGCAATAAAATAACACATTTTCATAATAGAAAGGAAAAATTCAATACTGTGTATAAATCAGTACTGACTGAATAAATGTTACACTGCCACACTAGCAAGAAAGGAGAGTTTCAGATATTTCTAGTGATTACTCTTGATTTATGTATTAGAGTTGATTGTGGACCTCAAATCAGCAGGCAAGAAGGGACAAAACTTAGTAATATCTGGAATCTCTAAAACTACACCTCATCCCCCAGTATATGTGCACTGATTTTTCTTGATGGCTTTATGGAATCACATAAGAGAAATATAACCATGGCCACCAAACTTTTTTTAACAAGAATTTTCTAGAAAAGGGGACTTCCATGGAAGAATCAGAATAGAAGACACCTTTCCGTTGAAAGGAAAGCATCCACATTTAAAAGCAAAATTTGAAAATACATTTGATATCTCCCCATGCTAATCACGTTTCAAAAGAATTTTTCACATGACCACATTTAAAAATTGCATTAGATTGTCATTTGTTTTACATAGGAGATGGCAGAGCAACTAATTTGCCCAAGTTCCTGTAACTGGAAAGCACTGGAGGCAGACATGAATCCAGGACTCTGACTGTACCTCCTATGCTCTTCCCTCTGCTTCTCTCCTGCTTATTTACCCATGGAGTAAGAGAACCAGAGCAATTCACCAACTCACATTCACCATGGGGATTCTTCCATAGCCAGGCAAGTAAGGAAGCTTGGATGGACAACATAAATTCTAAACTATAAAGAATATTACAGCAAGAATCCTAGATGGAAATCTTAGGTGGAAAAGAAATGTGTGTAAACTTGCTCTAGGGACATGGATCGGTGGTCAGTAGCCGGAGGTGATTCTGGGTGCAATCTGGTATTATGCTTCTCAAATTGCCCAGGGCATGGTATGGACTCATCTGGTTCCTAGGATATGAAATGTCCAGTCATCAGGGAAAAGAGGGTTACTAAAAACATAAGTAATTTAAAATTAAGTGCTATAAGAAATCTAGAACAGTGCAGACCTGCTTTGGGGTAGCTGAATAATAGAGCTCATTAGTTTCAGCCAGGAATTAGGAGGGAAGCTGGGCATGTATCCATGTATTCACAAGTTATATAAAAACACACTTCACTAGCTTACAGTTGTTGCAGAGAGAGAAGAGAAGGGGCATGGAAGGCATTAATACAGGAAATAGAAAAGGAATCTATAGATAGGAAGAGTGACATCACCTGGGAAGCAATGAACCCTCTGTGCCAAGTTGCTCCCTCTGTGAGCAACAAGGGAGACCCAGTGAATAAGAAGAGATGTGAGGAAGGCTTGTGTCACTATTCCAAATGGTGAATTTAACCCTCAGTGTTGGGGTTGGGATTGGGAGGGGGTGGTAAAAAGGAAGACAGAAAAGAAAAGAGAAAGAAAAGAAACGAAGAGAAAAGAAGGAAAGAAAGAAAGAAAAAGATAACTTAAGCCTTTCTAAGAACTCTTTTGAGATTCAGAAGTAGTTGTCTTTGCTTCCATGGTGTGTGTACGCATGTTCCTGGATTTCCAAGAACAGATTTGGCAGGTAGTTCTTACAAATTCCTCTAGTGGTGGTCAGTTAGCTCCTTCTGTGTGGTCTTGAACTTTCTCTCGTTCCCTCAAAGATGTTGTTGTCTACGGAAGTAGAATATGTGGCAATAAAAAGAGCCAGGGACCTGGCCAGATTAGAATTTAGATCCTGGCACCTGCATTTAGATCCCACATTTGCTGTGTGATCCAAGGCACTTCCTTGAGCCTCAGAATCCTTCTGGTTAAACTGGTGTTGATATATAAACCTCAGGGAGTCATGAATACTAAAAAGATAATGGCTGTCAAGTGTTTGATATGGTATCTTCTTCTATAAAGCAGACGTTCCATACAGGGTAGCAATACAATCATCATCACCCCCATTATTATTAGCTATCAGTAGCTTTCCCTCTTGGCTTCATTTTTAGGTCAACCTGGAGGAGAAGGGCTATCTAATACCAATAACCTGGTGGAAATCTGTAGAGAAGGAGCTCAGGAATGTTTTACTATTACGTCTGCCATGTGACTCCAATATTCACTTCTGGTGAGAACTACCGCTCCATCTTGAGTCAACTCCTAGCCTTGTTCCTACAACAGCTCTTACTCCCTCTGGAATGACGTGCCTTTAAAACCAAAAGGGACACCATTTCTTTACTCAGAGGTGGATTTAACATGAAGTGTCTGAAATGTAAGCTTGAGGAGCCTCTTCTAAAACTCTGAAACTAATTCCATATTCATAATTTTATATTATTTTTATTAAATATGGTTTCCTGCATTGGATTAGTTTCAGGCTCCATGCAACTCAAATCCCTGAAATTTTGTTCAATTTCCCTTGATGTAAACAACTAGCCTCAAATGCTTAGCTTGTTCCTGGATTGATTGCACTATTTGTTGGTCTTCCCTTAATATTTGAAGTGCTGACATTACCTTGACTTCCTATTAACTCTTATTGAGTCCATTGTTTTGTAAAGTTTATTTTTCCAGGCTTCTTGTTTTTAGCCAGCCAAGCAGCTGGTCCAGCTAGAAACTCTGTATCAACCACCAGCTGGGAGGTAACCTGGCTACCCCATATGGTATGTATGTACCCCCCGATGGCCTGGGAGAATATGGAGGACATTCAGAGTGAACTGACTACAATTCTGGGTCTTTCCCTAGAACCCAGAGTAAAACCTAACATTTCCCAAAAGTAATGCTGCTCGGTGACCTGCAATTCAGTATCTTATCTCCCAAATGGAAATAATCATAATTCTTTATTTTAAGCAATTTTTTTTTTGTCTATCCAGAATCAAAAACTGTTCTATTTCTCTCAATCTTTTGCTTCCCAGAAAATTTAATTATCTTGCTGTCCATTAATTTCTGAAAGAAACTTCTACCTCAAATTTATTACATGAACTATTCACTTTACTCATAAATGCTATTTTAAGAGTCATTATTCTTATTATTCTTTTAGAATTGGGGTTTATCTCTATATAAAGTAGTAGGTTTTCCAGTATGATCCTCCGAGGGGGAAAAAAAGAAAAAAAAAAAAAAAAAACCACCTCATCACCTAAATTATTCTGTTATTTCAAAGGCTGACAGTTCAATTCTCTGTAGAGAGATGTAGGGTCAAGATGCACAAGCAAAAGTAGCAGATTCCAACCTAGCGTAATTTGGTGAGGACAGAGGGGAAAAGGAGCTGCAAATCATTCCACCAGCTTCTACAGGGACAGATATGTCTGCTGATATTTTTTTTCTCAGTGAGACAGATTTCCATTGAATGAGGGTATTGTTTTACATTAAAAGCAAAAATTAATAAGAAAGCAAGGACTATAAGGAAAGAGACCCAGAATGCAAAGACTGAAAGGGAGAAAAGCTTAAGAATGCTATGGAAGCAGGCCTTGGGTGTCCTAGTAGAGAGAGCCTTGGGAACGCAAGGAAACATCATACTCCATGGTAGTTTGGCATGGTGTGACTACAAATATTTTCACATTTGTTTCTCTTTGCAACAGAAACATACTTTGAGGGGGTTGTTAAGACATAGGCAGTAATCTCAAAAGCATGAAACTTTAAAAATAGATATTTTTTTTAGGTAATTCCGCAAATGTCATTTTAAGTAGATGTCTTCTTCTTCTTCTTCTTTTTTTTTTTAAGCTAAATCATCCTACTGGGTCTAAACTATTGATACCATGTTAATCTAGACAGAAGTATTTCCGTTATTTTATTAAGTCTTATCATTTAGCAACAAGAAAATCAGAGCTATACCTTGAAATATAAAATGAAAAGATTTACCAACTCAAGTTAATTTATCATCTCTCTCATCTTTATTTCTTTTTTTCTCCAGTACATATCTTTTTGAAAAATTATCTCATGTTTTTAATATTTTGGTTTCACTTCTTATCTTTTTTGCCTTTCCTTAGTTAAGAGTGTCACTTTTTCTTTGACTTAAAATTTTTCAATATCTGAGGAGACACTAAATATCATAGATGGTATCTATTCATCCATGCTTAACAAGAATGGGGCTGCATCCTTAGGAAATGATATTCTGAAATTTGCTGAGTCTTGATGAAATTTGCTTAGTTATTTAATTTGCAAACACATGTTTTCATCTACCTTGAAAGGCCTAACAGAGTTGCTGACAGAGTTGCAGCATTAGCTAAGTGACAATAAGACTATTTTTTGCAAAATTTCCTTTTGTAGCTTTTTGTTCTTTATCACCAGGTGACAAAATTATGCACTTACGTGGGGAAGTAGTTTAAATATGGTACCGGCTGTGGCATATGACTGCCTCGGGCAGTTAGAAATGTTCCACTGACACCTCTGAGAGAGAAAATCATCACTCAATCTAACTATAAAAGTTACATAGACACAAAAATCAATCATTCTAAAAGAGCAAAGAAAAATATCATGTATCATAAATATACAATGGCAGCTATACATTAATAATAGATAAATATTTATTTCTTAGACCTATAAAATATGTCTCCAAAGAGTATGAATATAATAAGTGTACAGATGATGAATCTAAGTGTTAATCAGTAACAAACATACTAATACTTGGACATAAAATAATTATTAAATTAAAAAACAGAATTTTATATTTTAAACACTTTCACAGATGAGAATAACAAATTTAGAGGCATACAACGTTAATGCTTAAATGCATCTCATTACAGAACACTGTGTGAGTCTGCATTTTAATAAGATCACTGAACACTCAGAAAGGTTTTGCAAATTGGCTCCTGTCCACAAATCTTTAAAATTTACGGTCATATTTGCCTCACCCTATGTACCCAAGAACCACTTCAACTTTTTAGGTGTTTCCCTCTGTTCTTCTCCAGAGGATACAGATTTCAGATTTCTGGAAAGTTAGACTGGCTTTAACCTAAACTTCTATTACTAGCACCTTGTGAATCATATGTCGGCCCTCAAAAAAATATATTAAAACTTAAGTAAAAAGTACTAAGTTCTTCTGAATCTGTACTTCCTCAATATCAATATCAGTGAGGGTCTATTGCCCATTTTCTTTTTTACATTGGATAAAGTGGCATTTTAAATCCTCAAGTTGTTTTCTATAATTTAAGAATATTAAAAATACAAATAAACAGAACCACTAAATGCTCATAATCATGAGAGAAGCAATCACACTGCATAGTAAAAAGTCATCCTTACAAGACCAACATCAGGGGAAAGGGACATACATGAATATAGGCACACATGCATGCATGGATACATACATACATACATACATACATACACAGATTTTGGGGTGGCAAAAATTTTGGCCCGGTAGATTTCTACCCCATTATCACAAACCCAGGTTTGCTTTACTGCTATCAATTATTAAACAAGCAAAAATAAAAACAGAAATAAGCAGATGTTTATTTCCAGCTAGAGTTGATCTTCTCTGCTACATTTTCAGAGTTATCTAGAAAGGTGCAACAGCCATGCCTGAGAAAGTCTAACATTAGAATGATCTGTTCTCATGATGATAGACTGTGTTCTAGAACAGGAATTTTGTCAAGCATGATAAAATCTGCTCGTAAAAGCACTTCCGTAGGCAGGTTGTATCCCCTTTCTGATCTTCACACAAAGCTGAATGAGGAAAATGAGTTGAGGATGCAGAGGTATAGGATCATTCTATGTGACTTTTATTGCCCTAAAAATAGATACTTTATAACCTACCTTACATGGGCTCTGAAAGGAGTGTTCATCCCTTATTTATGGGGAAGAAGAAGGCAAGTTGAAAACCCTCTTCCCTGAAGAAGAAATATTTTCTTGGTTTCAGTAAGGTCACAACAAAACTAATAGTGAAAATATTCCCACTAAATTTAGAAAGTTCTCTTAAAAGAAAGTCATACTAAATTTAGGTGGACATGTCTATAATTTTCAATGATTAGAAATAGTCATTTCTGGGAAAAAAGAAATAGTTATTTCTGCTGAGAAACATAGAAATGCATCCGTCTGACCTGATGGAACAGAGTACACTATTATGGTTAGCATTGCTTGCCCTTTATGGTAAGCATTAGGCATTTATAGTTTGCTATCATTACATATTTTCTTACCTACTAATTATGGTTAATTGGTGATAACCCAAGAATGTTTCCCTTCAATCTTCTCTCAGAAGATATACAATATGGATAGTTTCAGTATCTCCTGATCTGCACTTCAAACACACCACCCCTGTGCTGTTAGTGCCTCAGAGTTCTTGGGGGGAAATGGATGAAACAGAGCAAGAACATTTTCACCTTTTCATCACTAAACCTTCCAGTCTCTCTGCCTCAGTATCTATTTTCTTTGCCTTCCTCCTCTAGAAGACACATTCTGTCCCTGCTCAGATGTAAGGCTATGCCCCCTACTTGAGTTCCAGTTCTCTCCCCAATTTACCTCCAGGGGACATCCTGCATTAATACTTCTTCTCTTTCACCTGGAGTATCTCCACTAGCGTGCAAACTGCTCTAAGGTCTCTTCTTCAGAAAGCCTATTTCTAGTCTTCTCATTCTTCATTATTGACTACTGCCCTCCTCTGCTCCATGCTCTCAGACAACCTATCAAAAAGAGTGGTCTACTGGCATATGCATTTCAATGCCTCCTGTTTACCTATCTTCAATCTGGTTTCAATTTCCTCTCCTCCACTGAACATACTTTTACAAAGACCACCAGTGACTTGCATAGCAGCAGCCTACATAATTCAGTAACATTATAACATAACAGTCTTCTCTTTATTCAAACATTTTTTTTCCAGTTGGTTTCTGTGACAATGCACTCTTTCTTATTTTCCTTCTAGCTCACTGCCTAATGAAAAGTTACTCTTAGAGGTACCTACCTGAAAGGAGAAAGTACATATGATCTTTGCTGGACTCTGCTCTTCTGCTAGAACTTTAGGTGCCTTTTCCTTCTTCTTTTATTTATTGGATGCCATATAACACACAGCATTAACTAAGACCTATCCATTAAAGATGCCTATATTTATAACTTCAACTTGAACTTCTTTCTTTCATCTCCAGACAAAGTCCAATAGCATCCTCAACATCTCCTTAAGAGAACATTCAGTTTCTTTTTGCAAAACACTTTTTTTCTACAGCCTTCCATTTCTCATTGTACTCTATGCTTTGCTGCTCGAGTTAAAAGTTGGGAAGTGACTTTTTCCCTCACCTCCAGATCTTAGCTATCAACAATACTCATTGGGTTTACCTCCAAAATATATTTCAAATAATTTGTCTAGATCCCCAATACTGTCACCTAGGTCCAAGTCACAATCATGTTTGTGAACTCCTAGGTCCTTCTAAATAGCTACCTTCTGCTTTATCCATTTCCCCTTGGAAATCCACTCTTGGCACCAGCCAAAAATGACCTTTTGAAAACAGAAATTAGAACAGGTTACTCAGCTGCTTAGATTTTTTTCAGAGGTTCTCCAGCATGCCTTGAATGACAAAGTTCTTTCCATGGGTTCCAAGACACTTTCAGTCTACTTGTCTGACAATTTCCTAGCATTCCTCTTGTCACTGTGTTTCTTGGACATGCTAAGTTTGTTCCCACATCAGGTAGTTGAGTTTTCTTTTCTCTTGACCCTGGAAAATCTTCTCCTAGATCTCACATGATGGGGCTGCTTCCTTACGGTTCAGTTTCCAACCTGCCCATCACATCGCCAGAGAGGCTCCTGTGTCTGTCCTATGACATGTTGCACTCCCCATTATACCTAGCAATCCTCATTCACTACATTACCTTTTTAATTTTTATATATTAACCATTATCTGAAATGATCTTATTTAAATAGTTTAAATATTTAATATTTAAATACTGACTAGTTTCTTATCTTTTTCTCTTAACAAGGCTTAAACATCATGAGAAGCTCAGGGATCTTTTCTGCCAACTATGAACTGAGAACTGTGTCCTCCAACACTTTAGGACACTCCCTGGTAACTTATAGGTACACACACACACATACACACACACACACAGAGTTGAATAAGTAATCAAATAGGAATGTTCTGCATGATTGGCCAAAAGGATATGCTCTGTGCCAAGACATCCATACTGAGGGGTCAGAACCCTCTGGAATGTTCTTGTTGTTATGTTATACAAGTACTCTAGAATACAATGAAACCTCCAAGGATAAACATTTCTAAATTCATACAAAGTTGACATTGTTATGTTGTTTCTCTTGTATTCCCAATATTGACTCTGTTTTTCAGGGAATGTTTTAGTGATGGGAAGGAGAATCATAAAGGCTATAAAATGTTCTAACAGAAGTGTGGTTTATGTGTATTTTGATTTATATTAACTCAGTCGAAACACCTTTTTGTAATAGTCTTTGGAAACCTATTCCTTTCCTAATATTCCCTATCTTAGTAAACTGTATCACCTATCAGTTAGCTGCTTAAGCCAGAAATGTGGAAAATCTTCTTGACCTCTACTTCTTACTTACTCCACCATCACCCAACCCATCATAAAGTTCTGTTGATTCTACCTTCAAATATATTCTGAAAATATTTTCTTTTCTTCATATTTATTGTTACCATCATATCTAGGCCACAATTTCATTTTCCTTGAATCATTGCAATGCCCTGAACTTTATTCAAATTCTTACTAAACCCATTCTCTGTACAATAATAACAGCAGTCCCACTGACACTCAGTAACTTCAATAACTCAAGCTTTTTGCCAATCCAGGACCTTTACCCATGATGTATTATCTGTCTAGAAAGCCCTTCCTCTCCATTTTCATTTGTGGCTTCCCCACTCTAGTAGATGCTCTGGTGTGTTGCCTAGATTCCTCTTTAGTACTGAGGTGCTTATTCCTATCCCAGTGGGAGTGTCAGTGACTGAGGACTCTCAGCTGAGTTCCTTGTTTCAGAAGAGCAACCTTGTCAGAGATCATGTTCTCTGTGGAGGAGCAGCACCTACCCAATGTCTGGTAAGATATCTGTGTGCTGTGTGGTGGTGGGGTGTCAAATAAAGGCCAGCCCAGGCCCATTTTGCTTCAAGGCAGGGGCAACTCTGAAGGGCTCTCTTAGCTCCAGTGCATCCCACAGGATTATCTAAGAGTACTACAACTATACTATAGCTCAATCTCTGCCCCGTTTTGCTTTCCTCACCTTTCTTCAGGTCATCTTTAAAAGTACCTCCCCCTCTTCCTCAATCAATTTCTTGATCTCAAATCTTAGAATCTGTTTCTGGGGAATGCAATCTATGACAACACCTGTTCAAAAAGTTCTTTCTTGACACCTATAACCAAAGTTAAATACCCTTCATCCCCACTCCATCCACATGCAGTTTTATTTTCTCTCACAGTATCCTGTTCAATCCTTTATAAACCCTAATCTCAATTTATTATTTATTTATTTATTATATTTTTAAAGATTTTATTTATTCATTTGAAAGAGAGAGAGAGAGAGAGAGAGCAAGGAGGGGTAGAGCAGAGGGGGAGGGACAAGAAGACTCCACACTGAGCTTGGAGCCCAAAGTGGGGCTTGATCCCACAACACCAAGATCATAACCCTAGCTGAAATCAAGAGTTGGATGCTCAACCAACTGAGACACCCAGGGGCCCCCTAATATTAATTTATAATTCTGTAGACTGAAAACCCCATAAGGACAAGAATATCTTTATTACTGCTTGGTATATGTGGTTATTGAGCTTAAAAACCACACACTTTTTCCATGGTAGATATCAAGACCTCAATAAAACATCCTGTGTTTGACTGGTCTCAGATCTCCAGAATACTCAAAGATACCATCCTTGGTACCATCCATTGCTACTATGGAGCAGAGGGTCACCAGAGCTGTAAAGATTCAAACCCAAACTGAACACTATAAAGTCCAGCTTCACTGTCACAAAAAAGAAAAAAAAATCAACTTATTAAAGATATTGCTTATTTTCATAAATTGAGCAAATATTTAAGACAATTATATGGAAGTATCTCCCAGTGAAGGAACACACTTTATTTCTTCAAATCCAATTTCTTCAATGCTTGAGGTACTAAAATACAGGTGGATCTGGCATCTCACTCTTCTGAATGCAAGACAATACAGTCTTAGGGAGAGGATAAAATAGTTATATTTCATTTTCTTAAAAATATAGGAGGAAATAAAAACACAAAAATTCCTGCTCAAGAGAGAAATCAAGTACAGATATTTAGCATATGTCTTTTCCGATTTCAGTCACAAAGGTAATATTCTTGCTGAGCAAAGTGATTTTATTCTGACCTTGATCCAAGACTTAAATCTAGCCCAAAGCTACTGATGAATCATATTTGAAAAGTTTTCCAAGGTAATTATTATGAAAAGTCCATTTTAAGAGTGATTTTAAGGAACAATATTATACTAGGATAACTTGATTTTCTCCTTCTTTAGAGAATTCCACAGAGTAAAGGACATTGGGTCCACTTTTTATAATTATCATATAATCACTGGAACTATGAATAGCATCCTCTATTCAAGTGTCTCAAATGCCTTATCCTCATTAAGTTTAATCAATTGAAATTTTTAGGCCTTGACCCTGAACTCAAAATATGCTTCCAATATTTGTAAGTGAATGTGTGTGTGTGTGTGTGTGTGTGTGTAAGTGAGATTAGTAGATTTTCTGTAAATCACACATATCTTGGAAAAGAAAATGGAGAAGGGAAATTTTTACTTATGGTAACTTCTAAATAATGATGACAATTTAAGCAATTAGAATACAAACTCTCATAAAAATAGGAATCACAAATAACTCAAGACATAAGCTATTCTCAAATAAAAAAAGAGTGAAATTTAAAACATGATAATGAAAAAGGCCCAACATTGTTTCTTACTTAATAAAACCCGCTAGAAAGGGACAACTAGTTTCCATTTTTTCCCCTGTTTGGAAACAATGTAGTTCAAAGAATCCTAGACAAATGAGTGCTTTTGGTTTAGATATGTTCCCCAATTGGTGAGAAAAATATGAGTTAACAGTAAGTTTTCACAAAATTCCATTAATCATTTGTTCATGAAAAAGAATCATTTTATAACATTTCAGAAAAAGATATAGAGTTAAATAAAACTCTAGTGATTATTTCGTTTAGCACTATATTCATTTATAATACTTTACTCCTGAGAGCATATACTAATAAAATATTTACAATATTTATATGCATGCAAAACACAAAAAGTGCATCCCTCACTCTCAAGGAGTATGGCCCATTTATAACATGAACCATTGAATCAAAAATGCTTTACAGTTGTGGACAGACAACACATAGGTTCTTGGACCCCTGGGTGGATCAGTTGGTTAAGCATCTGCCTTCAGCTCAGTTTATGATCCCAGGATCCTGGGATGGAGGCTCTCCCTGCTCAGTAGGGAGCCTGCTTTTCCCTCTCCCTCTGCCTGCTGTTCCCCCTACTAGGGTGCACTTGCTCTCTCTCTCTCTCTCTCTCTCAATCTCTGTGTGTCAAACAAATAAATAAAATCTTAAAAAAAAAAAAAAACGCATAAGTTCCCTTTAGTGCATTTTAGATCCAGTGGGCCATGTTTTTTTATGGATCATAACATATATGTTGTAGTATCTACAGAGAAATAAATCTGGGAGAATATATGCTAAAATGGTAATAGTGATTATTATCACAGATTCAAACTTTCTCCTATATCTTTAAAAAATTTATATATTTTATAAACTAGCCTTAGTCCTACAAGCAGAAAAAAATAATCAAAGAAAGCATTCATTACAATGGACAATCAAAACAGTTCAAGTAATCTCTGGGCAAATAATCTGGAGGATCTGTTAGTATTTGGTGTAAACTGAAAATGTCTTTTCTTTTTTTTAAAAAAAAGTATGTGTTTAATTTCACAGTGTCTGAGTTAAAATTTTTTTTAAGTTATTATATATATATATATTTTTTTTTATAATTTTTTAATTTTTTATAAACATATATTTTTATCCCCAGGGGTACAGGTCTGTGAATCACCAGGTTTACACACTTCACAGCACTCACCAAATCACATGCCCTCCCCAATGTCCATAATCCCAACCCCTTCTCCCAAACCCCCTCCCCTCGGCAACCCCCAGCCTGCTCCGCGAGATTAAGAGTCACCCATGGTTCCTCTCCCTCCCAATCCCATCCTGTCCCATCCATTCTTCCTCTACCCACCCAAGCCTCCACGCCGCACCACCACTTCCTCACATCAGGGAGACCACACGACAATTTTATTAAGATCTCATTTTCATCAAGGATAACATTTATCTGAAGAAAAACTTTCCAACTACAAGGAAAATCCTTAAATCACAAGATAACATTGCCAAAGTCAAAGAGCATATGTGAATTATCTATTCCCCAGCCAAGCTGAAACTGATCCAAGCTATGTTCTTTGTTATAGTCATATCACAGCTGAAAAACTTGAAATGTAAAGATGTTCTCTAGCTTCCTTTTTTCTTCTGGAATAAAACCAGAAGTACCCTGCTAACCCTATCCTGTATCGGCAGAGGTAGAAACAAACCCAGTTACAAAACTGGTAAATTTAGAGGTGACTATTACTATTATTATCCTAAGAGTCAACACTTTATTAAAAAGTATGGGGTTTAAATTGAGAAAGATGAGTATTTCCCTTAAAGGTATAATTTGTTTGACTAAGATCATAATTAGTGACATTTTAAAAATATTTTGTTTATTTATTTGACAGAGACACAGCAAGAGAGGGAACACAAGCAGGGGGAGTGGGAGAGAGAGAAGGAGACTCCCGGTTGAGCAGAAAGCCCGATGCAGAGTTTGATCCCAGGACTCTGGGTTCATGACCTGAGCTGAAGGCAGACGTTTAAAGACTGAGCCATCCAGGTGCCCCAATTAGTGACAATATTTTGCGGACATATATTTTGCATCATGCAAAGCATATTATATATCATTTTTATATTAAAAATTAGAAAATATATTTCTATTCTTTTTTTAATATTAGCTGTTATAAGGGAAACTATAATCAAAGCTTCCATCACCAGTAGTGGATTTGTGGTGCTGGAGAAGATAATTAGAAAACATGTGAAATATTCACTCATTTATTTACTCATTTGTTTAACATTCATTAAATATTAATTGAACTCTTTATATATATTCTAGTCACTGCAGTTGGTGATGGGCAGATAAAAATTTCCAGGATCTCAGCTGTACAGATATAAGTCAAGCTTTATAAAAAATATCCTCAAGAATGAATAACAATTCACCAAGTTGGAAAAGAAGTCATTGTTGCAGAAGGCAAAGGCCAGTAATCATGAAATAGCAACTCTTAGACAAGGAACTAAACCATAGAACACTGCCACTTTGCAGCTCAAAAATGGTAGAATATCTACACTTTTCAAGCTTGTTTTCCTACTTGGGAGTGACTCAAGTGGAATGTACAACTGAGGGAAAGGGATAGAGGAAGGAGCTGGAGACACACGTAGTAACAATTATATTGAGCCATGTTTGGCTTGCTCAGGTATTTGGACTAAGCCTTCCTTATCAGTGCTTCCCAGACTTTGAGTGCACACCAATTATTGGGGCATGCTGCTAAAATGCAGATTCTAATTCGGTAGGTATGGGGTGGGGTCTGAGATTCTTCATTCCTAACAAGCTCCCTAGAGATGTCCACACTGCTGGTCCTAGGGCTGTCCTTCGAGCAGCAAGACTCTAGGGAAGTCGGTCTTAAAACTGCTCGTCCATAAGAAGGTACCGGGAAACCTGTTGAAATGCAGATGTGTGGGCATTTTACTGATCCCATAAGATATGGAGTAAGTCCAAGAACCACATGTGTTTTGTGAGTACTCCAAGTGGTATTGAAGGAGGTGGTCCTTCACTTAGGGACACACTGAAAAGAAGAGAGTAGGGAGGATGTCAAGACGAAAGAAGGGTGAAGAATACTGATTGTTTATTTAATAACAACAAAAATTTAAGAAAGAACCACATAGAAGTACACAAGAAAAGTTTCAGTTAGGGGGGGAAAAGTGCTCAAAATGTTAATAAGAGACTAACTATATCAGTAACTCTGACTGCTTATAATGCAGTATTATAGAAGTATTATAGAATCATATTTCATGATTCTTTCCTATGGACTGAATCTTTGCCCATAAAAAGAATGTACCAACTTAATACTTCAAGACTGGCCTAGTAATCTATTCCAAAAATTCTGCTACTAATTAAAGCTCATACTTCTTGGAAAGAAAATATAACATAAGTGTAAATTTACCTAGGAGAAAATGAATGCACAGATGTTTCTGTACCCTGCGTTTAGTGCTACTGAGTATGCTCTCACCAAAGTAAACACTCCTTAGAGTCTTGTAAAATATCTATATATTATGTATACCATACACTCAGTTTAGGCTGCCTAAATGGATTTAGGTTGCTCAATGGACATTATAAATATGCTGAATGAGAAAATTTTATGTTATTGTTTTCTAACTTTTGTTGAACCTTCATAACATTAAAAAAATACCAAGGTGTTTCCAAAAACTGAACCTAAATGTCTTCATCCACAAAGTCCCAGGACATCATCATGCCCAGGAAAGACCTAAAGCCAGACAGGTATGGATGAATACCTGTTACCATATAAACCTGGTGGCTGAGTTGAATCAGGTTGGACAAAGAATTAATGAGGTCTCTTAACTGAGGTGGTAGATACCAAGAGGTAGTGCCAAAATAAGGTCTTATAAAAATCTAGGCTTTTTGGTGTTCTGTTTTTTTCAAGTGTATGAATATAAAACGAAAAAGTTGGATTCACTAGCCTTCCAAATCCTTGATTTTATACATTGCTTTTATTGAACTGGAACCAAGGAGGAAAATGCAGCAGAATAAAAAGATTTTGTCATTTAGTTTATCATTGTTCTCATTTTTAAAAAATTCAGCAATGTACTTTTATCATCACAAACATTTTTAAAAATGAATAGAACTTTTACAACCAGAGTAATGAATCACAGGCTGGTAACCCTTAAAAGCCTAGCTTGTGAACTCAAACAAAACAAGAAACAAGAAACAAGAAACAAGAAACAAGAAACAAACAAACAAAAACAGTACAGCACAAACTATACCTTGGGTTATTTGTTTGTTTGTTTGTTTTTGATATCGCAGTTCTGCCTAAAATGATTTTAAAGGGTTCATGACCTCTGCAGCAGATTGTATTTCCAAAGGTAACTGCACCAGTATTTTACATCCCACATGCTCTTCTCAAATGTGATCTTGACACTCCACCAATAAGAAGTGGAGTCTAATTTTTCTCTTCTTTTATCTGTATTGTCCTGAGTGATTCGCTTGACAAACAGAATACTGTCAGAGGCTGGGATTTCTGAGGCTGGGTCACAGGCAGCCTTGTGGGTTCTATCTGAGCATCCTAATGATTGCTCTTGGAGGATCCCTCAGAACCCAGCTGCCAGGCTCTGAGAAGGCGAAGCCAAATGGAGAGGCTTGTGTAGGGCTCTGGTTGACAGCCCCAGCTCACAACCAGCATTCACCCCTCCCAACATTCCTCTTTTACCCTCTGAGCTTTTGAAAAGCTATAATGAATGACCAGGCTCTCACAATCAACGAAATCAGAAACTCTAAGTGAAGGGCCTAAGTATCAGTATTTACAAAATAATTTCTAGGTAATTGAAATCTGCAGCCAGGGTTGAAAACCACTGACTTGTAGCATGAACAACCCTCAGATGGAAATAACCAGCCTCCTTATTCTCTCTCTAGACCTAGAAACCTGAAAAATAATATAAGAAGCAGATATTAGAAAATTATATACATAAGTATCCCATTACTGTAATAAACTAGAAGATAGGGCTTAAGTAATCTTTGAGTCATATATTTTTTTGTTTTACTTATCTAATTAATAAACCTATTATGTGTGTAAATATAATAGTAGGAGTTCCAAAAAAGATACTACTTCTTCCACCAGACTGCACCTTAGTGCAGGATCTAGTAAAGAGAAATACTTGTGAATAAATATTCAAAACATTAAGCAAAAGTATAGCAACTGAAGTAAGTAGTTCACAAAAGAAGGAGTGGTTATCATTCAAGGAAAGTCTCCAGGGCATGCAACCAGGGCAATTGCAAATGGCTTTAATGCTCTATGGTAGTCATCTTAAAAAAATTTTTTTTTAATTTTATTTATTTACTTGAAAAAGAGAGAGAGAGAGAGATCACAAGCAGGCAGAGAGACAGGCAGAAAGAGAGGGGAAGCAGGCTCCCTGCCGAGCAAAGAGCCTGATATGGGGCTCGATCCCAGGACCCTGAGATTATGACCTGAGCTGAAGGCAGAGGCTTAACCCACTGAGCCACCCAGGCACCCCGTCATCTTAAAGTTCTTAATCATTTTATCTTTGAGTTTGTGCTTTATAAGTGAAATCCAATGAGTCAATGGAGCATGGATCACAAGATTGGAGCCCCAACACACCTGCAAACCCCTGAACAGGTTCTTATTTCTTCCTCCCAAACCAGCTCCCACCCAAGTATGAGCTTTTGCTGTTCTCTGCCTCAGGCAGGGGTAACTGGGTTAGTCTCTGATAGGGAACCTGTGTGTAAGCACAGGGAGGCAGGTCAAGCATGCACCAGCATTCAGGTGGACTGCCAGCCCCACAATGCACTCAGAGGTCCACCTCATGGGAACCTCTTGCCAACCCCCAGTCCACCTCTTGTCCACCTCTCCGTCCAGGCATCTGGAGCTAGAGGATGCAGTCCCTTGGGAGTCACCTGTCTGCCAAACTGTGGGAAAAGGATATTGAATTCCCTCACTTCTAGGTGAGGGGGCTTGCCTTTTTTTTTTTTTTTTTTTTGCACTTATCTCCACAAATTATGTATTATCTTTGTTTCTGAAAAAGTGATGCTTACATCAGCTCTGTGAGAAATTATTGAAGCACAAACTTAGGCAAGTCTATCTACAGCATTTTGTTTCAATTACGTATGTGTGATGTGTTAGGTAATAGCATAAAATTGGACTAATCACTCAATCACATTTCTCAACAGAGGTGACAAAACAGAACTGATGTGCATTAATTGGATGGTAGACAAGTGATGAGAAAGTACAAGTCAGACAGGAGAAAGATGAATCAAGAAATAATTTCTCCTATTTGGAATTGGAATCTCCCCAATTATTTTCAACTGGGAATTTGAACTTTACCTTTTTGTAAGCTGGAATGAATAAATAAATGAACAAATAAACCTATCCCAGGCAAAGAATAGGTGGAAAGTTTGGGGTAATGGTTTTAAGATATCTTAACCTAAAAGTCATAAAAAAAGAATCTTCTGATTTAAAAAGCTGTCACTGGAGTGTTCAAATACAGCACCTAATTCCTGGTTTTAAGAATATTCGTCATGTAACTGAGTTACATGAAGATCCCTAAGATCAGCATTCCGAAGATCAGCATTCACCTTTATCAAAGGTCAATAAAAGTTTCGATCTTTTTACATAGATCTTTGACATTGTGTGTTAAATATTTGGAATTCTTTATGTGATTTACACTGAGATGAAATTTGGAAACATTTCAAGAGTTTTTGTGACTTGAAGATACTCATTACAAGACAGTTTCGCTCCCTGGGCCAGTGTTAAATTAAGGTTTCAGCTTAGCAAAATATTTCATTAACATCATATCACATGAGTCTGGGATTGGATGATTTTTTTTTTCCAGTTCTCTTGACAAGTTCCCACTTATAAAATGGTTGCCATTTCTGGTATTAATTTGGAAAGGAAAATAGAGCAGAAAAAAATTAAGAAACATAAGCTGCATGTTTCTCAGCATCGCAGCCAATAAACTGTCTCTACAACAGACTGGCAGACATTCTTAAGTGCTAGTACAACAGGAGGCAGGGGAACATGAGAAGCCACACAAAGAATGCTGAAACACTTCAAAGAGGAGAAACTGCTTATTGCTCTTCTCACTCGCTCACTCCTCAATGAGAACAGCAAGTAAAGAAAGATAAGTGCCTTCTGAGACACATTTCCTAATGTGTAACAGAAAACTATCAGTCCCTAAGCAAAGAGATGGCTGCCCTTGTCTTTGATTAATTAGGTTATGAGTCCTGGGAGAACACCTGTGTATTCAAGGACTGCTCAGGACTGCAGAAGAGAGGACAGAAAAAGTTCAGAGAAATAAGATTCTAAAAACAAAGGGACTCAAAGGTCCTCTTCTTATTCTCATATCAAATATCAGAATCAGAAAGACAGAAAACTGAAAGGAGTTTCCAAGATTATTATCTTCTCCATCCAGGGCCACTGAGATCATGTCCTTCAACCTGCATAACTGCTCTCCATAAAAACTGGGGCCAGAATAATAAAGGTCTTTACGAATCTTTTATTGATGTCAACTCTAGCAGTGGAAAGAATGTTACAATTTTAAAAAGAACATGCTACTTCTAATCAGCTAGAGTGCCTCTGCATCATTCCCAGTTTTCCTTTCTCGGAAGTGTAATGTTTGAGAACATAGCATGGGATTTCCACTCTGCTTTTACCACATTTTAACTGGATGACTTTGGACAAGGTGTCACATTTTGTGAAACTGAAACCACCAGTGAATGTAAGATATACTAGTATTTTATGTGCCACTCAGAAAAATAAAACAAAACTGCCAGCTACCTTTATAACATACATTGACAGTAAGACAGGACCCAATTTGGGAGATGTTAAAATGTGAAAAATGTGTGCTATGGTGTGAATGTTTGTGTCCCTCCCCAAATTTATATGTTGGAAACCTAACGCTCAAGGTGCTGTTATTAGTAGGTGGGACTTTTAGGAAGTAATTAGGGCATGAGGACTCTGCTCTCATGAATGGGATTAATGCCCTTGTAAAAGAGGCCCAGCAAAGTTCTATAGTCCCTCTACCATGTGAGGACACAGTGAGAAGGTGGAATTCTGCAAACCGAAAGAGAGCCTTCACCAGACCCTGACCTGACTGGTATGCTGATCTTGTAATTCCAGCCTCTAGAACTATGAGAAATAAGTATTTGTTGTTTATAAGCCACCTAGTCTATGACATTTTGTGATAGCAGCCCAAATGCACTAAGACACATGGATCTCAAAACAGATGAAATGTGATACCCAACACCTGTAAGCCACAGCATCTCACCATATTACGTGGCTAGAAGCTAATTTACATTTTTGAAAATTTAATTAGACGAAGCAGGCTGCACTGCAGCTGACATTTCATGCAGTCCAGTCAGGCTTCACTACTATTGTTGCTGCTGTTTTTATTGAATATACTTGAGCCAAATGTCTTAGAGTCGATCCAATATGCGAGGTAGGATCAGTGTATACTGACCACAGTAGACTAGTAACAATCTTATGAAAATTTCTACTAGAAATCCAGTGAGAGGGGCACCTGGGTGGCTCAGTGGGTTAAGCCTCTGCCTTTCGGCTTAGGTCATGATCTCAGGGTTCTGGGATGGAGCTCGGCATGGGGCTCTCTGCTCAGCAGGGAGTCTGCTTCCTCCTTTCTCTGCCTGCCTGTCTGCCTACTTGTGATCTCTCTATCTGTCAAATAAATAAATAAAATCTTAAAAAAAAAAAAAAAGAAAAGAAAGAAAAAGAAATCCAGTGAGAATACATCACCTTCTTGAGAAAGGCAGAGTTACAGAATTGCCAGAATGCCATGCCACACACAGAATCACCAGAAATGCTTCTGACCACCTCTCGGTTCTCCCACTAAGTCCTCTATTTAAGAAATGCAGCCAGCTGGGGCCCTCTCAAATAGGCGATCTGAGAGGATCATAGCCAAAGGTAGTATGACTGTAGGTCATGATTAATATTGATCCTTTCTTTTTTGCGTGGTACGATTGTTCTCTGTGCTCATTACATGAAACTCTTCTCTTTCCACTTGTGTATAGGGTGAAAAGGGAATATTGGGGAGGGATGGAAAATCCATGTACTTTTATGAAAGTTCTTAAAATTTTTGACTAGCAGTCAAATTAAATCAGCTAAGTGAATCTATACTTGAGGTACAAAGGAGAGATTCAGTATCATTTTCCTGTGAGTGAAACACCAGAGGCTCAATGCCTTTGAAATGCACTTGTAGGAAACGTGATTGGCATCAGCTGTGAGGACAGAGTGACCAATACAGAAATAATGAGAAGGGGAGGCCTGAGGGCAGAAACACCATGAAGAGTATGATGAGTATGTGCGTGACTGAAGATCAATAGGCTCAGAAGATGACGGAATGGGTTTCAATGAGGGGAAAAAGTGATTCAGATAGCTCAAGAGTGCGCAGGAAGACCGAGAAGGACTGACAAGCTGGCACCTGCCAACACTAATGCGAATGACGTGGGAGACAAGTGGAGAGCCCATCCCTTCTATGTCGGTTGATTTTCAGTACAGGGTAAAGCAGGGTGTGGGTATGAATAAATACATTTGTTTTTTTCAGAACCGAAGCCTTTGAATCTTCAAAACTTCAAACGCACGAGTCAATTCTGCTAAAACTAGTTCTAATGGAATGGCAGATTTGTCTAATGCCTAGTGTGAGTCCACAATAATCAAGCCCTAGAAGTTATAGTTAAGCACACCTCTCTTTTACAATCTAAAAAACCAAATAATCTGTGCTGCACCTGAACTATACCCATAGTAACATCACTATTATACATTTTCTTACTACCAAAGGAATCTGACCTTATTGGGAAGAAGAACTACAAGCAGATTTCTTCACTTTGAGATTACTAGAGGGGTGAACATCACTTTTGCAGCAATGGGCTTGAAGACCTGCTTGGAAAGGCTCCTTGACTAGTCAAGCGCCTGACTCATTTTATGAGATGCCTGTATTTTCTCCCTGATTTTATAACCACCTTTCTCCTAACTATACATTATACCACTTAAAAATTATTGATCAGAAACCTCTGTCTTTTCCCTTTCCCTGCATATTTATATTTAGAAGATCTAGACCCGTAAAATCGTCATGTAGTAATATTTTGAGATTGCTGTGAACATAATTCATTAATACTCAAAGAAATAAAAAAACTTCCCCCCAAAATTTTAAGCAATGCATAATTGAAATAGCAAACTGAACAACATATTTACAATCTTTAGGCATGTTCTCATGATGTTGCATGGAATAACTCTAAGTTTCTACTTTAAACATTTCAGAGAAGAGCCTCTTCAGTTGTATAAAGCTTTACTTACATTGTGCAAAATGGAAAATTATTGGTCTCTACTAGAAAGATATGAACTATTCTTTCAACAAATATACATCGTCCCTGACTCTGTAGAGCTTAAGGTCTAGAGCCTGTTACAGACAAATAGACCCACAACTTAAATATAGTAAATTAAGTCCCATGATAGGGGACATTATTACAGGAGGGAACCTTAAAGTGGTACCTTACCTAGAGTAGTGGTTTAAGGAAGGCTTCTTAGAAGAAGTATCTGAGTAACTGAGGCTCAAATTGATCATAGGATGAAGACTATGAGGCTTCCAGAGTACCTCCCATGGTTTTCTGGTTTCCCAGATATACATGGTACCAGATCTCCCCACTTTCCTCTTACCTGAGAAAGTGCGCTCAAAATATCAACCAGCGTTCTAGATTTAACTTTTCCTAGTGTCTCATTCATCACTCTTGGTTAAAAATAACAAAATCACTTCAACCTAGTTTAAGCAAAGAAAGGCATGTCTGGAAAAGTTTTGGGTTGATCATGGAAATCTAAGGAAGAGGGAAAACAGGAAGGAGCTCAAAGCGTGAACAGGAAAACAGCAGAAATGTAGGCAAGTTCTGCCCCTTTCTGTCCCTCCCTGCCTCTCTGCTCCCACTTTCTTTTGGCCTCTTTTGCTTCCTCTCTCTTCCCTATGTCTTCACTGATTTTCACTGCTATGATGTATGTGTACACAGCGAATAGCACCATCAGTCCCTGAGTTTACATGTTCTCATTTTGTAATACCCATTTCTCAGGCTCAATTAACACATGTCTTAGAAAGCAGATTCTGACTGGCCTAGCTTGTATGAGGTGCTCATTTCCTCTCCAAAAATCTGATGTAGCCAATAGTGTGAGGTTACGGAGTACAGAAGGGTGTCCTGGGCTCATCCTCAAAGTAGGATGAGCACATCTCATATGAGAAGCTGATGTTACAGACACTTCAAAGGTGCCTACCATACCTACCTTTTCAGGAACATTACTCCCCACTCTTCTCTTGGCCTTTTGCTGTCTTATAACCACCTTGAGTCTAACAAACCTAGAAATTCATCAACTCACCCTTACCAAGCATTTCACTTCTGTTTTGAATTACATTGCAAATTCTTTTAAACAAGTTTTCTTTACCTTGCTTTCTCAACTTCTCAATCAGTCCAACAATTTTCACACTGTAAAAACAAAACAAAGCAAAAATAAAACACTGTATTTGTTATCATAGCCTTTCTTTTCCTATCCTAAAATTCCCTCCTCCCTTGGCTACCGAGATACTCTGTTAAAATGGTTCTGCTCTTCATTCTTCTTCTACTGTATCACTTTTTAGCTCTTTTTCCTTGATTAAAAAAAAATGCATCTGATTCAATGGTTTTAATTACCCAAATCTATATACCTCAGCCATTGATTCCATTGTCCGCCTGGACCGCATGCTTCAAATCTCATCATAACTTTTATCTCATTAGCTCCTTGCTGCCAGTCATTCACCAAGCCCTGCTGATCCTTTCTTTGCAAAGCTTTTAGATTTTTTGCAACCCATACCGAGCACTGTAGTATAGGTTTCTCATTACAGCACACCTGGATAACTAAAACAGTCATTTTCTGGTCTTCATGTTTTCATTTCTATCATGGTAACTCTCAAAATAACTTCCTTAGCCAATATTATATCAACTTATTCTTCTGGCCAAAGGAGCTAAAACAATTATTGCATCTCAAAATAAAGCCAAACCCTAAACAAAGACTTGAAAGCTGTATATTAACTGGACCACTGTACCATATAATCTGTCCTCAATCTGGTTCCTTCTGCTCCAGGAAGGCCAACTTCTGGGGGGTTTTCCTATTAATCCTACTGGTAGTCTTGTTCCAGCTCATCATAATATCTTGTAAATTGCCCTTTGCCAATCTAGCTTCACCACTCTTTTAAAAAGACCTATCATGTTTTACCCTTCTATGATCATTCCCTAAGCCCCTGCACTGTTCCTTGTACTATGTTGTTGATATATTGCTTTACAGACATTCTTAAATGTTTACTTCCTTGATTAGATTGAAAAACTATGAGTCAAAGAGACATGATGCTTTGCATAGGGTCAGGTATGCAATAAACCATTGGTTGCAAACAGGTAAGATCGTTGGCCAAAATAGACTTACTGAAATGCTATATACCTCACAGGATTGAGATATATATATATATATATATATATATATATATATATATATATATATATATATATATCATACACTCACACACAGAATTAATTTTAAACATTTAAATATCTAGATATTTCACCTAAAACATGGTTTTCCAGCTTCTTTTTAAAATGGAAATACATTCCAAGGTAGGCAGAATAATCCCCTTCCCTCCAAAGTCTATGTCCTAATCTTTAGAGCCTGTGAATATATTACATGGAAAGCATGAATTAAGATTGAAGATGGAATTAAGGTTCCTAATAACTGATGCTAACATAGATTTTTCTGGATTATCCAGATGGGCCCAAGATAATCATAAGAGTCCTCTAAATGTGGAAAAGGGAAGCAAAAGAATTAAGTGTCAGAATGAGGCAAGGTGGGAAGGATTTGATTGACCACTGCTGATTTTGGAGACTGAAGGGGAGCCAGGAGCCAAGGAACACAGGCAGCATCTAGAAGATGGGAAAGATAAAGAAGGAGAATTTCCCTTAGAGCCTTCAGAAGAAAGGCACCCCTGACAACACCCTGACTTCAGCTTGTGAGACTCTCTTCAGATTTCTCACCTCTAGAGCTATAAGATAATATATTTATGTTGTTTTAGGTCACCAGGTTTGTTGTAATCTATCACAGCAAAAGGAAACTAATATACACACACATCAGCTCTCTGTTGCTACAGTGCAAAAACCCCCAGAACATAAATGGCAACTGCACACTTCCTGGGTCACTACAGTTACTACCTCCTCCTACTATTAACACAATTAATGACTTAGCTTCATGATACCTACAACCTCCTCCTACTATTAACACAATTAATGACTTAGCTTCATGATACCTACAACAGCCATTCAATAGCTGGAGTGCCAAAAGAAGTATTAACATTGTTAGGCTTAATATTAAAAGCTGGGGTTTTTTGTTTGTTTTCTGGCATTTGCTATTGTTTAAATAAAAGATAGTGAGAAAGTGTGTTGACAGTTGAATTAAAATTCTAGAATATAATATCTTTAAAATACAGCCCCTAGAATTGAAGTTTAAGGTCTGGCTGTAGCTTTATGTGATAATATTATTGCTGAGTAGAAATATCTTGATGAACTACACCAGGATTTCAGTAGAGCTGAATAATTTAATTAAAGCACAATGTGCAAGCATTCTACACAACGGCAAATTTCAGAGAGAATTTCCAAGGCATCATAAACTTGAAACTAAAAGAAAAGTTGAGCATCACCACAGTTATCCACAGACAATCGAGCTAATTAAGCATGTGTTCTTCATCCTGTTATTTAAGAACATCTGATAGCAAGTGTTCTGCAAAATGAACAACTCCATATGTCCAATACTATCCATTTCTATGTGCTTTACAAGTCTGAAAAGATATTACACAGTGTGGTTTTCCAGACCAAATTCAGATGTTTAAAGCTTTTAATAATCAGAATTGCTTTGTTTTATGGAGTAGCCTGACAGCCTTAGAGGACATTTTTGTTGTGGTTGGTGAAAAGATTATTTCAGCATTATTGTGACTGCAAAACAGGTAAACAGATAATCTGAGCTGCAATGAATGATTTTAAACAAAACGGACTAAAAGAAGTACAACTGAAAGCCTGTAGGATTCTACTTTTATAAGCTGAATTAAATCTCTGGATCACTGTGGCCCCAGAAGACCCCGCCTCTATGTCCTAGTTGAGTAGATGTACCACCGGAGGCATCGCTAAGGCCATATCCTGTCCTATCACCGAACTATCTGGATAGACTCAGGTAACAAGTACCATTCAAACTCCTCTGGATTGTTTAAAGGCAAGTCACATGTCAGAGAAAACTGTTTTGTACAACACCTCAGAGAATGTAATTTCATGTAGCTGTTTTAGCACTAGTTTCCCCTATAATAATTATTCTTTCGAAGAGAGAGAGGTTTTTAAAAATTTTTTCCTGAGGTAAAGATTATGGAAGTTAGTAGATGTCATAATGACGAAACTCCAACCTAATTTCCTTATTCAGTAATTCAGGCATTAATTGTCACAGATTTGTTATTCTACTTCTGAATCTCTCCCTTAGAATGGCTGCCAATCAAGTTAACTTACTGAATATGAAGTTTCTAGGATGAGAACCCAACTTGCTCTCCAGCTAAAAGAGTCTCTGCACTTGTGAACTTATCAAAGTCAAATCTGAACCCAAACAAATGATAGAAATTTGAAAACTCACTGTTTCACGGCCGTTTGGCACTATATTGAATAAATTAGCCCAAGACCTGTTCACAGAGTTCTGTAAAAGAAAAACTGCTTGAGTTTTTCTTCCCACTGTGAATTCACTCTCTAAAATGGCTACTTTTGAAGCCATTAGCTTTTTCGATAATTAAATTTGAATCACCAAGGGAGACTCCAAATTCAAGTATAGAGCTAATATTCATTGAATCACTGCTATTTGGTGAGCATTTTCCTGGGCACTTTAAATATGCTTTTTAGTTAACAACTTTAATAGATATTTATTATTTTCTCCAATTTTCAGATTATAAAACCAAGGTCTAAAGAGGTCACACAGCCCAATGAGGTAGTGGAAAGCCATTCTAATGTCCTCTTTCTTCCGTTACCATCAGCCCAATGCCCACAGACTATCCACTTTTTATGGACCATGTTGTAAAGAATCTCAGCCAATACCCTCCACAGGCTAAAGCTGTCTTGGCAGAATTTTCTGTTAGTTTATGAAATGTTTTATATCGTAAATATTTTATGTTACACATACTTTATTTCTTTCTTCAAATTCTTATTTAAATTCCAGTTAACATACATTACAATATTGGTTTTAGGAGTAGAATTCAGTGATTCATCACTTACATACAACATCCAGTGCTCAGCATGACAAGTGCCCTCCTTAATAACCATCATCAATCTACTTCATCCCCCACCCACCTCCCTCCATCAACCTTCAGTTTGTTCCCTATCTTTAAGAGTCTCTTATGGTTTGTTTCCCTCTCTCTTTCCTTTCCCCTCCCATATGTTCATCTATATTTTAACTTAAATTCCACATATGAGTGAAATCATATGGTATTTGTTTTCTCCAAATGACTTATTTTGCTTAGCATAATACACTCTAGTTCCATTCAACTCATTGTGAAAGGCAAGATTTCATTCTTTTTTGATGACTGAATAATATTCCATTGTATGTATATATGTAAACACACACACACACACACACACACACCACTTCTTTTTTATCTATTCACCAGCTGATGGACATTTGGGCTCTTTCCATAGTTTGGTCATTGTTGATAATGCTGCTATTAACATCAGGGTGCCTGTACTCCTTTGAATTTCTATTTTTTTTTTTAATATAGAGTAATATTTTTTTCTTTAATTTTTTATTTTTTATAAACATATATTTTTATCCCCAGGGGTACAGGTCTGTGAATCACCAGGTTTACACACTTCACAGCACTCACCAAAGCACATACCCTCCCCAATGTCCATTTTTATATCCTTTGGGTAAATACCTAGTAATGCAATTCCTAGATTGCATGCAGCTCTATTTTTAACTTTTTGAGGAACATTCATACTGTTCTCCAGAGTGGCTACACCAGTTTGCATTCCCACCAATAGTATAGGAAGATTACCCTTTCTCTGCATCCTCTCCAACATTGTTTCCTGTGTTGTTAATTTTATCCATTCTGACAGGTGTGAGTTGGTATCTCATCATGATTTTTATTTGTATTTCCCTGATGATTAGTGATGTTGAGCATCTTTTCATGTGTCTGTTAGTCATTTGGATGTCTTTGTTGGAAAAGTGTCTATTCATGTTTTCTGCCCATCTCTTACTTGGATTACTTGTTTTTTAGGTGCTGAGTTTGATTTAAGTTCGTTATAGATTTTGGATACTAGCCCTTTACCAGAGATGTCGTTTGCAAATATCTTCTCCCATTCTGTAGGCTGCCTTTTCATTTCATTGACTGTTTCCTCTGTTATGCCAGGAATACCTGAATGAAGTCCCAATAGTTCATTTGTTTTTGTTTCCCCTGCCTCTGATGACATGTCTAGCAAAAAGCTGCTATGGCCAAGGTCAAAGAGGGTGCTGCCTGTGTTTTTTTCTAGGATTCTGATAGAGTCCTGTCTTACATTTAGTCTTTCAACCATTTTGAATTTATGTTTGTGTATGGTGTAAGAAAATGGTCCAGTTTCATTCTTCTACATATTGCTGTCCAGTTTCCCAACACCATTTATTGAAGAGACTGTCTTTTTTCCATTGGATATTCTTTCCTGCTTTGTTGAAGATTGGTTGACAAGAGTTGTGGGCCCATTTTTGAGGTTTCCAGTCTGTTCCATTGATCTGTCTGTGTTTGTTTTTGTGCCACTACCATACTGTCCTGATGACGACAGCTTTGTAATACAACTTGAAGTCCAGAACTGTGATGCCTCCAGAACAGCTTTGCTTTTCTTCTCAAGATTGCTTTGGTTATTTGAGATCTTTTGTGGTTCCATACAAATTTTAGGATTGTTTGTTCTAGCTCTATGAAAAATGCTGGTGGTATTTTGATAGGGTTTGCATTGAATGTATAC
Source organism: Mustela lutreola (assembly GCF_030435805.1). NCBI lineage: Eukaryota > Metazoa > Chordata > Mammalia > Carnivora > Mustelidae > Mustela > Mustela lutreola. Next base: position 131,958,017 of record NC_081291.1, read on the forward strand.
ATTGCTTTGCATAGCATAGGTATTTTAATAATATTTATTCTTTCAATCCATGAGCATGGAACATTTTTCCAGTTCTTTGTGTCCTCTTCAATTTCTTCCATAAGTCTTCTATAGTTTTCAGAGTGCAGATCTTTTACCTCTTTGGTTAGGTTTATTCCTAGGTATCTTATGGTTTTTGGTGTCATTATAAATGGGATCGATTCCTTGATTTCTCTTTGTGCTGCTTCATTATTGGTGTATAAAAATACAACAGATTCTTATACATTCATGTTATATCCTGAAACCTTGGTGAATTCATGTATGAGTTCTAGCAATTTTTTGGTGGAGTCTTCTGGGTTTTCTACATAGAGTATTATGTCGTCTGCAAATAGTGAAAGTTTGACTTCTTCCTTCACAATTTAGATGCATTTTATTTCTTTTTGTTGGCTGATTGCTGAGGCTAAGACTTTCAGTACTACATTAAATAGTGATGGTGAGAATGGACATCTTTGTCTTGTTCCTGATTGTAGAGGAAAAGCTTTCAGTTTTTCCACATTGAAGATGATATTAGCTGCGGTCTTTCATACATAGCCTTTATGATGTTGAGGTATGGTCCATCTTCCCTACTTTGTTCAGGGTTTTTATCAAGAATGGATGCTGTATTTTGCCAAATGCTTTTTCTGCATCTATTAAGAGGATCATATAATTCTTATCCTTCCTTTTATTAATGTGGTGTATCATGTTGATTGATTTGTGAATATTATACCACTCTACAACCCAGGAATAAATTCCACTTAATCGTGGTGAGTATTTCTTTTTATGTACTGTTAGATTCAATTTGATAGTATCTTGTTAAGAATTTCTGCATCCATGTTATGGGATATTGGTCTGTAATTCTTTTTGGTGGGGTCATTCCTTTTGGAATCAAGGTAATGCTTTGGAAATTTTCCTTCTATTTCTCTTTTTTGGAACAGTTTCAGAATGATAGGTATTAACTCTTTGAATGTCTGGTTAAATTCCCCTGGGGAGTCATCTGGCCCTGGACTTTAGTTGGTTGGGATGTTTTTGATTATGATTCAGTTTCTTTGATGGTTAGGTGTCTGCTCAAATTTTCTATTTCTTCCTGTTTCAGTTTTGGTAGTTTGTATGTTTCCAGGAATTTGTCTACTTCTTCCAGATTTCTCAGTTTGTTAGCATGTGATTTTTCATAATATCTCCTGTGGTTATTTGTATTCTGTTTATTGGCTGTGATCTTCCCTTTCTCATTCATGATTTTATTTATTTGGGACCTTTCTCTTCTCTTTTGGGTAAGTCTGGCTAGGGGATTATTAATTTTATAAATTCTTTCAAAGAACCAGCTCTTAGCTTCATTGATCTGTTCTACTGTGGGGTTTTTGTTGTTGTTGTTTTTGTTTCTATATAGTTTATTTCTCCTCTAATCTTTATTATTTCCCTTCTTCTGGCTATAGGCTTTATTTGCTGTTCCTTTTCTAGCTCCTTTAGGAGTAAAGTGAGTTTGTGTAATTGAGACTTTTCTTGCTTTGTGAGGTAGGCCTGTATGGCAATATAATTCCCTCTTAGAACTGCCTTTGTTGCATCTCAAAGGTTTTAGGCTGTTGTGTTTTCATTTTCATTTGCTTCCATGTACTTTTTAATTTCTTCTTTAGTTTCCTGTTTAACCTTTTAATTCTTTAGTAGCATGTTATTTAACCACCATGTACTTGTGGTCTTCCCAAATTTTTTCTTCTGGTTGACTTCAAGTTTCATAGCATTATCATTTGAAAATATGCATGGTATGATCTCAATCTTTTTGTACTTGTTGAGAGCTGATTTGTGACATATTATGTGATCTATTCTAGATAATGTTCCATGTGCACTTGAAAAGAATGTATATTCTGTTACTTTAGGATGAAATGTTCTGAACATATCTGTTAAGTCCATCTGGTCCCATGTGTCTTCAAAGTCATTGTTTCCATATTGATTTTCTGTTTAGATGATGTCATTACTGTAAGTGGGTGTTAAAGTCCCTCTACTATTATTGTATTATTATCAATGAGTTTTTTAAGTTTATTATTGATTTATATATTTGGGTACACCCAAGTTGGGGATATAAATATTTACAATTGTTAGATCTTCTTGAGGAATAGACCATTGTGATATAATGCCCTTCTTCATCTCTGGTTAAGAAAGAAAGGAAGAAGAAAGATAAGAAAGAAAGGCCTAGATCCTGGGTGTGTTTTGATCTGCTTGTTAAAGAGGTGAGATCCAAAAATTTAAAAGATAAAATAAAATAAAAATCTATATAAATATATAAAATTTAAATTTAAAAAGATTAAATTTTTTAAAGAAATTAAAAATAATTAAAAAATAAAACATAAAAAGAAAAAGAAATCTAGATCCTATTTCCCCAAGAGCTGAAGCTTTGTAGCATGCCATTATCAGTAAGCTTGGTGCAAGTGAGATGTTTCTGCTAGTCTTCTGGGAGAGTGACAGATTGCTCTAATTCTCAGGTGGACCTGCCCTAGTGGACATGTGCCTGCAGGGCAGAGGGGGGCAGAGCTTGGTGTATGTGCACCTGGCCTCCACTATGTGGAGTTGTTTTGCTCCTCAAAGATTTCCAGTGCTGAGGGGCAACTTGAAAATGGTGGCAGGTAGCCACAGAGCTAAATGTTCATGTCCGCCACTCTTCAGGAAGCTTCTTCACAGTAAAGCAATCACCCTTCTGGTGTCCCTACTTTCGTCAGATCCCTGCCTTCACCCTGCCAGTGTCTGAACTGTTTTATCTCTGCTGTATAACTGGGTTTCAAAACTCCAAATTTTAGGACTCCCACCATGTGGACCTACACTGATCCTCTGCAGGGATGGGTCTAGCCATGCTTTTGTCATTTGTAGACCAGTCCTAGTGGTCACAGGACTGGGCACCAGTTCAGAGTTTACAACAAGGCAGAGCAGAGAGACAGCCCCCAAGCTCACTGCCCTCAACCAGTGTTCCTGCTCCTATGCCTGGGAACACTACAGCACATTGGTGCCACCCATTCTTCTTGAGATCCAGGGGATCCTCAGTCTATGCTGTCCATTCCCAGGTCTCTCCCCTTCCCCACCTGAGCACTTTAAGGCAGGCACAACCCCTGCCATGGCAGACTTCTTAAACTTTTGATTTTGTGCTCTGCTACTTGTAATACTTTGTGGTAATCTCTGTAAGTAGGTTCCCTCCCCTCCACAGCACCCATAGTTCTTATCTCCTCCAAATCAACTCTCCGCACCTCTCACCTTCTAGAAGGTGGTTGCTTTTTTACTTGTAGACTTGCTGTTTTTTTTTTTTCCTGGGCATCTAGAATGATCTAAAGGCAACCAAAAGTTGCCTTTAGGGTCCCCTATTCCTTCACCATTTAACTCATCTCCTGTATTACACATATTTTAAAATATAGTTTTATAGTTTTATATACAGTAATACACTCTCATTTATTACTTCTAAATAATTACCACCTGATTTCATTTTCAGGCAAAGAAGATATTATGAATTCACTTGTTTTTTTTAAGGCTTTACACATTGATAAGTTTCTATGTTTTTTTCACAACTACATGTTCTTGGTTCTTATATGTTTTTTTCTTTAATATGGTTTATTTGCAAAGAGGCTTCTGGAAAGCTCAATTCTTGAACAATGTAATATAGTTGGGTAACTAATTAGAAACTTACTGAAATAAGCATTTTAATTTTTGTTTATAAGCATGACTTCTGAACATATACTCTTTAAAAAAATTATTTATAATATTCTTATAACTTTATTATCATGCCTTATAACTCATAGTTATTAAATATAATAGGAATAAATAATAAGAAAATTTTAAATCCCATAACGAAAAATTACTGTTACTATTATATGTGTATTTTAATAGCCTCTTTTCTTTCACATCGAGAAATATGTTCCTTAGAACAAAAAATATGGTCTATGGTTTTCTTTTTTATGTAATTTATCAGGGATATTTTTCCATGTAATTAAATATTTTAGATCATTATTTTAATGCTTACTTAGTATTTCACTAAATAGATATAATAGATATAATAGTATGTTTAAATAGAGCATAATTGATTAACTTGTTATTATTAAAGATAAGTGTGGTTACCAACTTTTTGCTACTATAAAATGGAATTGCTGGGTCAAAGTGTACCCGCGCCGTAAATGACTCATTCCCAGCTGCACTCCTGATAAAAATTAATGTCCCCCTCTCTAACAAAGACTTGGCATTGTATTTATTTAAAATGTGTCAATGCAATCATCTAAACAGATTATTTATTTAATTCACTTGTGCCACATTCTCTCCTCTTCTTAACCTACAGTGCTGTCTCCAACCTATGCTTTCGAGCAGCAAAAGTGATTTGCAGTGAATCACTACAAAAATACATTTTATCAGCCCTTCCCAGTCTTCAGACTAGAATGATAATGGGCCTCACGGGTCTGCTGACTCAATGAGGTGGATGGATTAAAAGAAAAAAGCACTTAGAAAAACAGATACTTTTGGGGGGAAGGACGCAAATATGGCTAAGTGCACACCATGCAGCCAGCTCACTCTGCTTTCTTTTACTGAACGGTGCTTTTACTGAATGGACAGAGAGGGCACAAGGTTCATAAATAGACTCTCTAACAGCACTTTCCAAGCACTTCAGTCCAATTATCATGAATTAACTTTAAAAACAGCATTAACTTTTCAGCATATACAATGTGCCCAAGAAAAACAACTTACTTTAGAAGTCTGTTCTGTGTTATTAAATTTTTCTCCCTCTTACCTGAAACCAGTAAGTAGCCTTCAAGAAAGGTTTCTACTTCCACTGATGGGATGTTACTTATTTTAAAACTGGGCCTAAGACTATCTCTGGATTGAAATGGCTGTTTGATTGAACAGCATATACTACTAAGAGAAAAGTACAGTCCATTTCTAGTCAGAAATGTAGGTAAATGTGTTTATACTCAGAAATGTGTTTCTACACAAATGTAGAAAAAAAATCAGTTCCTTAGCCACTGCACCTTAATGCTCTGGGTCCTCTGGTTTAGAGATGTGAGTCTTAAGAGCTCACTCAAAGATGATCAGGGACTGATTATAATCCACAATTTCACAGTTTTACTTTGTATTTTTCTAGAGACAGAAAAATTACATATTTCATTCACAGGCCTTCTACTTGTCATCAGTGTACTTCAGAAAAATTCTGTAATTATATTATGCCAATTCTTCGGTTAGAAAGAATCATATCAGAATCAATTGAGAAGTGCTCCCCCCGCCAAATTATGCATCTCTGTAATTTCCACTGCTTTACTTAGACATCCTGGTACCACCCAGAAACTGCTGGTCCATGGTTCTGTTACTAACATGACAGGAAGCCGTACCACTCTGCTGTAGTGAGACAGACAAGGAAGACTATTACAGCATCATCAAGGAAGACTATCACAGACCCTGAATTGCTTCATGGGTCATTCCAACCAGATTCTAGAAAGAGGCAAGGCCAAAAAATACTGACTGAGCACTCATTATGTGTCAGGCATTGGGCCAGGTAATTTTATTTCACTAATTCTTCACAACAATCCTGTGGTGCTATCATTGAACTCTTTTCAAAAATGAGGAAAGAGGAGAAGATTTAGCAATATTGCTAAGGACAAATGGTTAACACGTGGCAAGATAGCACCCAACATAGGTCTTATTCTGAAGTCAAGAATCAAGTCAGTATTATACTACAAAGTACACTTTTCTACATACCATATACATCTCCATTAGGGAGGGTGTCTTCCCAACCTGAAGGTAATTTACTTCTTTATAACATTTCACTTTTCTATATCCCTTATTACCAGTCACCAAACATTTATTGAATCTCATATTGGTGTGCTTTAGATAATATCTGAATGATACCATAATCTTTTTCCTGATATTTAGAAGATACTTAGATATTTAGAAGATACTCCAGATATTTAGATAATATCTGAATGATACCATAATCTTTTTCCTGATATTTAGAAGATACTTAGATAATATCTGAATGATACCATAATCTTTTTCCTGATATTTAGAAGATATTTAGAAGATTCATTCTATAAGGGCATCAGTAAATCATAGGCAACTTCTCCTTTTAGGCAACAATGCAAGTGCAGATGCAAATCTCCTGTTTTTAATGGATTTTTATTAACTCTATTTTTATCAGGTGACAATTTATAACTGAGCCTATAAATTCTGTGCTCATATTTACAGTGCTCAAACATTTTAAAATTTTTATGAAAGCTTTAATTGCAAAAATTCTCTTTAATCTTGTGCCCTACTCTTTTCTATTGGAAAAATGAAGATTTTTTAGCCCCAAACAAAACAAAATCTTATCTAGCACTTGTCCTTTTTCCAATCAAGAAGAAAGTTGCAAAAGTCAGGAAAGACAATGTGAGAAATAAAAATACAATACAAAAAATACATTTTGGTCTGTATGCTAGACCAAAATGCTTCTACAACATTTAGGCAACAACTGCAGAATCTTATAAATAACAACAGTGTAAATTAATCAGTATATATAATTCACTATTTAAAGTCTGCCATAAAGTTTAGCAAAAGACAAAACTAACTTATCAGCCACCTTTATTTTATTCATTTTGCTAATTTATCACACGCCAGTCAAGACAAAGAGATCCCTCACACTGCATTTAGAACACTTTATCAGCACTCACTAGATTTTTTAGATTCCGGTGAATAGGACATGTTGGAAGCTCTTTATCTTTTAAAATGAAAGACTTTCCATCAGAAGCACATCTTAATAAAGCAGAGATTTTTTTATTATAATTATTATTACTAAGAACATCTCTCGGTAGTCCTGGGGAAACATCTGCCCCTACTAATGAGTAGGACAGGACTCATCTATTATACCTACTACGATGTGAATCCCTGATCTCAGTAAAATGAGCACAGGAAACTCTTAAACCTTGTTACAGAAGAAGGTCATGGGTAAAGTTTGCTATAATACATTTTGATATTAACATACAAGACGAAAAGTGCATAAAGCAAGAAAAATATACCCATAGTCTAATGAACTCAATGATTACAGTAGCATCCTGAAAACTATTTTAGGTTACTCCTGAATTTTACTGAACTCTTTCAGAATTCACCCAAGGTTTCCTTCTTTGTGAGCAGAAACAAAGCATATAGTCTTTGATTTCAAAGAATTTCTGCTCTCTCACATTCAGCAGGTTTACTGGCCGCCTCACCCACTGGTTTTCAGACATGCCCACACTTGTCTGACCCCAGGTTGGGCCCAGCCTTCTTCAAACTGGGCTTCTCACCTTCCACCTCTGATTTAGCAATGATAATAAAAAATATTCATGATTTTTTTTCCCCTACGTCTTCAGAGCACTATATCTTGGATCTAGAAATTCTCCCCTTAGGGTCCTTCATTTTGTGCTCAAAGTTTGTCTGTAAGTTTGAAGCACAGCACAACCAACACTCTAATAGCTTGCCTTCACGGAGAGGGAGTCTTCCTCAGCTGCAACAGTTAGACATGAGGAAAATCATACATGGAGGATAAGAAAAGATTCCCTTAGCATGCAGTTAGGTCAATGTTTAACATCACTAAGCGCCACCCTCTCCAATCCTCCCAAGTAAAAACTTCAGCAACATTCACCCAGCAGATTATAACTTACATAGAGCACACATCATGCCAGACCTTGCTGCTCTCACTGAATAGGTTAAATGGTCTTGGGTGGCAGGATGCATAGTCTAGTCATCTTGGAATCATAGTTCTTATTGGCTTGAATCTAATTTACAATTATTTTTAAGCTATTTTCAGCTAAATAGCTATTTTTAAGCTATTTTCTTTTCAAAAATTAATAGGAAACATGGTTTCACCCAGTGAGTAAGCTTGTAGGATGGTGACATTTGAACAACTTTTTTACTATCAGGAAAAATTGGGCAAGGCTTGAAGAGGGCAAAAAGGCCGCTGGAGGTCCTAGTTAGTACACCTTTCACAGTCACCTCTGCCTTTCATTGTCTAGGAGCTATTTTATAAACCTGTAGATTGTAGGAAACTGAAAATAATGCAAATCATTCCTATCTACAGACATGCAAATGAACTGAGTCCTGTGAGATGTGATTCATTATTGCCTTGTGAACAGAGCTGTTTTGCATCAACTTGTACATTTATTTCACCTTTCCTTATTGCTCATATGTTTCTCTAAATTTTTCTTTGAGCTAGTTGTAACCTCTTACTAGTTTTCTCATTAATTAATGAGTCAAATAAAATCTCTGATGTATGTTCATTTTATATTTGTATGAGAGCCGTGATTTTTGTCCTTTTAATAAATTATCTTTCAATAACACACTTCTATTTTTTTTTTTTTTTTTTTTTTAGCCATACAAGTCAGGTGTTTCCGTAAACTTAATAGGTTGTCTTGAAGACTTTATTCACTTCTTCAGGAAATGGTGGATGTATTTTCTGACATGAAGCTGTCAAATTGTACCCAGATATAATAACTTTATTCTAAGAAAACAAATACATAAAGAAATAGAATAAAGTATTCTTTAAAATTTAGCCTTTAGGTTATGAATGACAAACTAGGAATCAGTGTTTTAAAATCACAGCAACAAATTAGAGAGGAAAAGCTATTTCCTCTTCTGTTGGAAGGACGCTTTCCAGATTCATCAGTCCTAATCTATCTAAATACTAAGCAGAACTGTATACTGTTTTCTTATTTCCCTTCTCTAAATTAAGAAGTAGATTTTAGGGATGCCTGGGTGGCTCAGTTGGTTGGACAACTGCCTTCGGCTCAGGTCATGATCTCGGAGTCCCGGGATTGAGTCTCATATCGGGCTCCCATCACCACGGGGAGTCTGCTTCTCTCTCTGCCCTTCTCCTCACTCATGTTCTCTTCTCCCTGTCTCTCTCTCAAATAAATAAATAAAATATTTAAAAAAAAAAAAAGAAGTAGATTTTAAAATTTTGTTTTAGAAATTGATCATAGTGAAGAAAACCAGAATTCTCTAGTATCTAGTACCAATGATCTAGCTGTGAAAATCTGTATACTGAGAAAGAATCTGCAAGATAAAGAACAAATCTGTTTTTTTAGAGATCTTCTTCTGTATGATAAACTATTAATCACCAGATTCCCAGATCATTCTCCATACAATTATCTTGACCGTGATATCCTGGAAAATTTCCAAAAGAGGAAATTAATACTTTGTTCACCATTGCTTGAAGGATATTCTTTGGAGCATACTAGAGCTAGTGGCTATATGTACAAGACATTCATGTAGAGCTAGTGGGTATATGTATAAGACATTCATGTAGTTAGTTACTCCCTCAGGTACAGTTTTGCCACACTGGAAATAACCCATCATTGGGAATTGTTTAAAACTGGAACATACTTTGCAATTTTATAGAACACTCAGAGCCCAGTAAAGGTGCTGCACAAAACTTTTTCCAGCTTGCTTCATTAAGCCAACAAACCATAGTGGTCCTTTAGGAGATATCAAACTTTATTGGACATAGCCAATAAGACTGAAGACAAGAGGGGTTTATAAGTGTGCCCAAAGTATTGGCATATCCTCACTCTGAAAAAAAAATTATAAAAAGTTTTCAAATTTGCATAAAAATTCTTGCACAAACACCAAACACATACCTACTGTTCCACAGATCTGGTTGTTTCTATATTTTATTACTTGTTTCATCAAAAGGAGTTTTCGAAGTTCTTTTAATCTAGTCCCTAGACAACGAAAATACCACAATTAACTTTTACACTAACAAACTATTTTAATGAATATTTGTGAATGGCCAAGGGAACCATAATTAAAAAATACATTTGATGAATGATTACACTTTTCAGAAGCCAGTTATTAAAGCCAAATGGTAGTATTACCTGCTTCATTATTAACAAGATATATTAGAGTAAAAACATGAAAAACAGTAACCCTGAAAGAAAAAAATTGTTAATCATAAAATAGTAGATAAGTAGATATATAATTTCATTTCTATATAGAGTTTCTAAGCAAAAAAAAAAAAAAAAAGAAAGAAAATGTTCTCATTACCTTCTGTTATCTGTTTTAGACAGACAATCTTTCTGAACAGTTAAGAGTCATGAGGCATTTCAAAGAAGCAGATGACCTCATTATCCAAAACTTAGAGGAGTCGATAATGACTCAAGAGATGAATGTAACGAACTTCATTTTCTGGGATTATCAACTTTAATTAACAGAAATTATCCAGCAGAACAGATAGCTACGTAATGCTTAAGAGTGTACCTAGAAAAAAACCCAAGACAACGAATTCACTCCTTTTGCTGCCTATGAATAGATACTTGTAAAATGAAGACAGGGATTATAGTTTTTGGCCTAATATATTTATTCTGTAAGAAATGGACTTATCCTCGACTAATTAACATAGGAAAATTCAATATTCTTTTACAAAAACGATGTGAATTTTAATGGAAACAATTTCAATTTGACCTGTTTGCTATTTGCTTGACAGAAAATAAACATACGTAGTTAACCTGTTCAAGAACAATGAAAGGAAAACTCTCTTCCTATTTTAAGAGATGGCCTTTCCTGAATTCAGAAGCTGTATTTGCTGCTCTGTACCCTTAATTGATATAGGCTTTGGTTTTGTCTTGTTTTGTTTTGCTTTCTGGTCCATAAGGAGTGACATCAAAGAACATAGGGGATTTAGATCAAGAAGAAGATATAAAATTAACTATTCCTTCCTTGATCTCATAGTTTCCTGATAATTATCAAATAAGAAGGCACTGTTACCTTATTCTTATAACAAAGAAAACCATTTACAAAGGTCAGTAAAAGGATGGATTAGTTCCATACTGAAAAAGAAAGTGAGAAAACAAAATTAAGAAATGATTTGAAAGTTGACATTTCAACTGATAAAAGGATGTAAGAGTCCAAGGACAACAGTGCTAGGTGAGTTGTTTTAAAATACCTCAAACAAATTAGGAGATCATGCTGTTTTAAGTGTGATTCTAACTATTGTTTACAGGGCATTTATGAAAAAGATATTTCATTGTAGATAGAGGATACACATTTGAATTGAACCTCAGTTTCCAAAGCTTTATGGTTTGTAAATATTTTGCAATTTAACCCAAAGAAACATCACATTAGAAAGAAAGAAAGAAAGAAAGAAAGAAAAAGAAAACTGAAAATAAAAATAAAATGCCTCCAAGGAATCTTATTTTAGCTAAGAAAAAGGGATAATAAAGGCTTCCCTACCATATAGTGTTTTCTGTAAAATTTAATGAAATTATCTGCTCCAAACTAATTTAAAAGAAACAATTAAATCAACAATGTTTCCAGTCCTATAGAGTGAATATTTATTACATTACTTGGAGATATTATTTTAATTCACAGAAATCTTATAAAACTACTTGACTGACCTCCTGGCATTTCCAATCAGGAGATTCCATTCACAAACTCAATCCATTTAATTACTTTGCACTTAAAATTGAATTAAAGTTTCTTGCCTACTTCCACCACAGTCAAAGGGAATTGAGTTTGAAACTAACTCAACTTGAATTCTGTTGGCATATATAATTAATTGGTTTAAAAATTAGTGCTGAAATGGTTACTTAAACCCAAGATATGAAATGCTATCACAAATGATAACATAATGATATAATAATATTATTAATGCTGAAAATTTTTGATGACTTTTGGTAATTCAATAATTCAATAATTAACCCAATTTGATAGAACTTTTTCTCACCATCAAAACAGAAATCCCCATCCAACCCCCACCCACAAATGAGTTAAAACAATAATATTAATAATAATTAACCCAATTTGATAGAACTTTTTCTCACCATCAAAACAGAAATCCCCATCCAACCCCCACCCACAAATGAGTTAAAACAATAATATTAATAATGTTTTGATTTAATTTGAGGGGGATGATTTTACCTTCATGAAACTTTTTAGGAGTTTTGATCTCTTTTCCTATTAGAAATTCTGACTGAAATTCTCACAGACATAATTATCAATATTCTAATAGAAGAATTTGGTTTTCTTTCAAATGAGAAATTTTCATTTAAATTAAAACTCTATCAAGTCAGTGGTATATCAGTCATTAGTAAGTTACCTAGGCAAACAACTATACTCATTACAGTAAATGAAACTAAACTCCAACATAACTTTTTAAAATTATGTTTTAAGTTTTTAATAATATATATTCAATATAGGAAATTTGGAAAATATATAAACTTATTTTAAAATATACTCTCATTTCACAAAGGACCACTGACAACTCTAACTTAAATTGTTTCCTTTCTAATAACATTATTTTGGGGATTATAAACAGTTTCTGAATTCTAGGGTAGAAAAGTGAATTTTCCGTTAAGGGAATTTTCAAAGGACCACTTTGCAAAGCTTTTAGCTAATGAGGATTTGGTTGGAATATTTCCATTGTTATTGGGATACTTGCTTCAGATTGAGACACTGAGGGTTCTTGGCACTTATAAATTGATTTTATTGGCAAGATTGTATCTTTATATCTGTACCTTTATATTTTCATTATCAATCATTCTCAACCAGTATATTTATTTTTTAAACATTTTTTAAAATATTTAATTTATTTATTTGACAGAGATTACAAGTAGGCAGAGAAGCAGGCAAAGAGAGAGAGAGAGGAGGAAGCAGGCTCCCTGCTGAGCAGAGAGCCTGATGTGGGGCTCCATCCCAAGACCCTGGGATCATGATCTGAGCCAAAGGCAGAGGCTTTAACCCACTGAGTCACCCAGGTGCCCCTCAACCAGTATATTTAAAGGAAACTGGACTTGAGGCAGAAAAGTCTTCCTTCTCTCTCTCTCTCTCTCTCTCTCTCTCTCTCGGGCTGCAGTGAGATAAGATTGAGACTCTAGATATGGACCTGTTTGGAAATTCCTGTTTCTGGAGTTTGAGGTAGTACATGGGGACCTTCCAAGAAGGCTAGATATAAGGTTACATTTAGGTTACAAGTGCTGTGAGCTACCACTGACAGAAGCAAATCCATGTTCTCCTTCTCTTACTCCAGTCTCTGTAGTAAAGACTAAAGTGATTGTGCTGTGGGGGTACTAAGAAGAGTCCACTCTTCTCCAAGACTAAGTCAGCAATGTTAGCCACAATAACCAATACATGGCACCCAGTCCCTGTGACATAGGGATCTCACAAAGTCCATAAGCAGCAAGGTCAAGGCATGAAGGCCAGAACAAAGGCTAGAGAAGAACATGTTATAAGGCATGGACAGACCCATGAGAAATTCTCAGAGATAACTGAGGGATCCTTAAGGTCCCTGCTTTCTCACAGGTTGGCCAGTGTATTGAAATAACATAGAATCACATTTTAGGATCCCAACCACTTCCACTTTTGTAATCTGCTTTTGCTTTTAACTTAACACTATAACATAAGCATCTATATATGTAATTGAGTTGTCACTGAATATATCATTTTATTGGTTGTGTAATATTCCTCTGTTTGAATACTACAATTTAATAATTTCCCTTTATTGAGGACTTATTATTTTCCTGTTCAATAATTTGGCTAATAATTGTGTGCATATCTTTGTACATAAATATTTTTCTGTATCTCTGATAATTTTCTTATCTGAATCAGAATTTCCAACTCTGCCTAAGGGGAGTATTCCAAATCAATATCTAGGACAGGAAACACTGATACCCAAGGAGAGGTTGTTCATACAAGGTCTGAAGGGGAAACTCAGGAATAAAAACAAATTATTCACTCAGAGCATGGAGTGGTATCTTATTTCTCTTCCTCACTTCTAGTCTATTGCATTTTCCTGATTTTCTCTGAAGAGCCACTCTATTTGCTTACCTATAATTCCTGTTACCCCAAAACTCAATTATTAAGTGATTCCAGATTCCTCATACCATCTCAATCCTCATATTAAGACCAAATTTTTCTTCCTCTACTTACCTGGAGTAGTTTCTATATTACTTATTCAAATTGTACACTAAAGAATCCAGTTGGCACCATACTGGTTTTATATGGGTTCATGACCAGTCTAATCATCTGTGGGCAGAGAGGGGAGAGGTCTTATGTTTTTATAAGGTGCTTCCTACCAGTTATTCTGACTCATTCTGGTTTTGCTAAAAAGCAAAATTGGGTATCAACTGAAATTAGGTAGAATGTTCATAATAGTCTGTCTTTGGATATGAAGACATAGCATTTTCTGTTTAATTCTATGAATAAAATGTACACACATTTGCTGGAAGATATATATTACATATGTACTATATAGTTATATGGGGACATTTTCTTTCTCCTTAAATGATATCACCATCTAATTGCTTAGGCCAAAAACACAAGAATTACTGTGTTTCCTCTTTGGTTCCTCCCACCTCACTACCAATCCATTATTCTGGCCTGTCTGTTGGGCTCCAAAATATATTCCAATTGAACCATTTTTACTCTCTTTACTCTGAGCATTTTACCACAAGTCACCACTATCTCTCACTTGAACTACTGCAATGAGCTCCTAATTGGTTTCCCTTTCTTCCCGACCTCCTTTCCCCACAATCAAACAGGGCGGCCAAGGTGAGCCTTTTAAGATCTAAAACAGGTCAAGACACACTCCTGCTTAACACCATCGAAAATCATCTCATCAAAATCAGGATTTTCCATACTGGAGCTAAGGGAAGAATTCCAATACCCACCCAGCAGCAAAGCTATGAGTTGTGAAGCACCAGAGCGGTCCAGTGTAGGAAGTATGTCTTGAGAGAAGAGATTCCTCAGTCAAAGAGCAGGGGATGGAGAGATGGAGCAAATTCTGGTATCACTTTCTTATCTTTATCCCTGATGTTCCTGATGCCAGATGCACCTCCTCCCTCACATCATTTGATTATGTAGGCTATTCTAATCTTTTCTGCCCGAGTTATTCTAAATTGGGTTTCTCTCACTTGCATGGAATCTCAGCCATTCCAATCAATGTGTCATACTCTGGGATGAATTTTAAAATCAGATAACTATACTGCTTTCCTTATCTTTTCTTGGGTAAAACAGGTATTAGTTTTTCTTTAAACATAATGAATCCACTTTGCATTATATATATATATACACATACATACATCTAGATACTATATTCATTTCTAGTTCTTGTTCTTATTCGAGGATCAGGTCCAGCACTGTTCATGCTTCTGGGACCTACTGACCAGGTGGCATAAGTGTAGCAGAAACATTAAAAGTAGCCAAGGAATGAGAGCAGTAGCTTCAGGCTCTCCAGAACTGGCAGTGGGTCTGCTAATGGTATTATTACACTAATGACAGAAGTTGTTGTGGTAAGGGTTCAGAATACCTATAACTGGGCACAGGAAGGAAGAACTAACAGGTTTGGAGCTGTAGAACTATGCCGGAATTGAAGCAAACAGTAAGAAGGATTAGAACCGGAAGCAGAGGGCTCAGGAAACTGATCAGAGGAAGCAGGTTTGGATGGAGACACATTATTCAATCATAGTAAATGGAAAGGGTAACAATATACACATTATTAAGAAATATCATTCTTAATATGGTTTTAGGCATTCAGAGGCATATCCAACAGATTCTGTCTTCATAAATATCAGGAGTATTAAATACTAAAATTTAAGCACTATTAATAATCCCAGATCTGGACTTTGAGAATTAGGATGGCTCAAGTGAGGCAAAACAGCTTGGATTGTAATTATTTGTCCTTTGATGTTGCATTCATAGATTAATTCTATGAGGCTGTTCATCTGATTCTTGGTTTAAATGACAACAAAAAGAATTTAGGCTAATGATGAAAAAATCTTTTTTGACAGTTCGAGTTATTAAACACCGAAATAAGTTATAAAAGAGATTATTGAATCATTTTCTCTCAAAGCCTAAAAGAAAGCATAGATTCCCATCTCACTGGGTGACTTAATAAATCAGCTTTTATCAGAAGCAGATGGAGGACTGAATAACTGCCAAATTCCTTCAAATTTGATGATTCAAAGCCTATACAATTTGAAAAAGACTTTGAATTGTGTGACAGAGTTCTTCATAGGCACCAAAACTCTACGTCTGAAAGCAATTCTAGAGTACTGGTACTCATCACTTCTGTATTTTCTTTTCTAACTCAAAACTCTATTTGTGGTGGAAGAAATAAGGAAGCAGGAAGGAACAAAGAAGAAAGAAAGAAAGGAATAAATTATTATGTTTTCTGTATTTATTTCTGTATTTTTCCTTGGGACTATATAGAACCAGAATTAGAAGTCATATTTAATGAGCAAAAATTACAAATATCATATAGGCTTCTATCATTCAGCCTGTGGCATATAGGCTTTCATTCACTGTATTTTTCTACATAAAGCACTGTCATCATGGCACAATTTTACTTTGAATTAAATAATAAGCAACACTTTTGTCATATTGGGAGACAGAGAAGAAACTAAGTAAATGCCAAAAAATTTAAAATATCTCCATCTGACATTACAACATGGATACTGAATGGTTTCAGTTTCAATGCCAGAAAGCTGGCTTTTGTAAAATCAACTAATACTCAAAAAAATCATTCAAAAAAAGTTTAAGTATTCTTTTAATAAGGAGCTGCTTGCTATGAATGTTTACCTAAAATATTCACAAGAATTTCATGTATTTTTTTAAATAGAAATTGAATGAATTATTTTTATGAATTTGTGGAGACTATTAGATTCTTCTAGCAATGATTCTTTTTTTCTTCAGACCTGACTTTTTTTTTTTGTATACCCTAAGTGCTCAGAGAATTTATTCTTTTTTTTTTTTAAGATTTTATTTATTTCTTTAACAGAGACAGAGCACAAGTAGGCAGAGAGGCAGGCAGAGAGAGAGGGGGAAGCAGGCTCCCCACTGAGCAGAGAGCCAGGGATCAAGCGGGGCTTGATCCCAGGACCCTGAGATCATGACCAGAGCTGAAGGCAGAGGCTTTAACCTACTGAGCCACCCAGGTGCCCCCAGAGAATTTATTCTTAAAGACCTCACATCTATAACTGCAACTTTTGATCTTTTCAATCGAAAGATTAGACAGGAGAAGATAAAATCTAAGCTTAATAACACCAAGGAAAAGAATGCTTGAAAACTGTGAGTTACTTTGAGACTTAAATATTCAGTTGGGCCACAGAAACAATATAAATGCAAAGGCAAAAATTGGAAAAAAAGAGATTTCTAAAAAAATGATTTCAGGTTCTCAGTGGGGTTACCCATTGAATTACAATAGATATACTATTTTTTGAAAAAGAAAGAAAAAGGGAAGGAAGAAAGGTAATAGAGAAAGGAGGAGATAGAGGAGGAAGGGGAAAAAGAAGGATGCAGATTCATCATGAATCACTAAAGTTTTAGGCACAAAAATATATAATTTGTTTAGTAACTTTAATATACAGTGTCATCGAAGAGGACTCCTTGGAAGCAAACAAATGACTTGTAAATCTTAAGTACACCAAGCTGCCTGTGAACGTACAATTGTAGTGACAATACATAAAGCCCCACAGAGCAAATGGTGCATCACTCTGATTCAGTACTTGCTGTCATTTTCACAAAGATACATATACAACCAAAGGCAATGTATAAGTGATTCTGGAAGGATACCAAAGAGATGCTGAGCAAATGTACACAGCTACATAAATCCACTCTGCTCCGTAGATAATTTAGAGGCAGAAATAAACCATGTTATTATAATGCAATGTAGCTACTCTTAGTACCATAAAGACAATAAACATCAAAAAGACACTTTGAATGGCTCTATGAAGTCATAATGGAAATGACTTTCATATGGAAAATGCTCAAGTACTGTTTTCAAAGATTAATTCACTTGAAATTGATTTGTCTAAAACCATTTCCAACTTCTGCATCCTCACGTGCTTGGTTCTTGGTCATTAAGCAATGAACCCTTTTGATGTTAGACCACATAATCACATTAGTAAAAAAAGAAATGTACAGCACAGAATTTTATTAAAAAATATAACTGCCAAAAGAAGATGGAAATTAAAAGCATTTCTACCTAAGCATTGAAAATTGTATTCTCTGTAATTTCCTGGGTTAAAGTGCCCACAACTACAATATGTCTGTACCATTTAAAATAAAGCAAAGCGCATTCTATTATCACCAGCTGCTAATATATGCAGAAGTTTATTGTTAAGTAATAGAAATTAGTTGCTATAAATAAAGTTGATTTAGCTAATTCAGGAATATTATCTTGGAATTGTAACAGTGGGTTACAATAACAGTAACAGTGTAACAGTGTAATTGTGGGTCAGCCAGTGTAGGTGTCTACTTTGCCACTTCCTAATTATGTGTCTTCTTGGAAAAGTTACAAAAGGCTTTATAAGCCTCAGTTTCTTATTTTGTAAAAAACGGAAATATTATATGTTGTTTAAGGATACAAACTTGGAACCAGGAGGTAAATAAGTCCTAGAGATCTAATGCACTGCATAATGATTATAGACAACAATAGTGCATTATAAACTTAAAAACTCGTAAAGACTAGATCTTAACAGTGCCCACCACAAAAAAAGAAATGATAATGAGGTGAGGTACAGAAGTATTAGCTAACACTATGTGGAAGGATATGGCAATATATAAATGTATCAAATCAATAATAAGTTTTAAGGTTGGGCACCTTAAACTTACATAGTATTACCTGTCAATTACATCTCAATAAAAGAAAAGAAACACTGGAAAATAATTGTACCTCTATTATAGGTTTCTTATGGGAATTAAAGACAGTAATGTATATGAAGCACTGATGGCAGAGGATAGCCTAGAGAAAGCCTCAGTAAAAAGTTAAAAACACTGCTCTATCATTAAGAACAAATTGTTTCAATATCAGAATTTTATTGGTCTTTTCATATGTGACATAGGTAAGAACTAAAATGCAAAATTCCATAGAGAATTTTATAGGTTTTTTTCTTTCAGTTATTCAATAATCTAGGGCCAAAGCTATGTTAGAGAAAGTGGGGAGAGGTTAAGAGGGAGAAAAGAAAAAAAATCTTAAGTAAGAAAATTAATATTAATAAGAATTGTGCAGTCCCTGTATTAGGCATCCATATACTACCACATTCAATCCTTAGAACAATTTGGTGAGATCTTCGTTTCATGTATAAAGAGTCTCAAAGAAGGATATCTGGTATTTTTAACCTATGCCCCTTTATTCTACCTCATGATTCTCCCAGGGAAAAAAACCTATAAATATGTAATAGTAATAGTAATAGTAAGGACTACATGAAAGGCATTTTTGAAGTTCACAAGCTTTACATTTAATACCAGGGACCAATCCATCCCCTAACATAGTTATAATTCTAGTCAACATTAACGGTTTTGTCTCAATAATTAACTTTCAGAAAGATTGTAAAGAGAAGTTCAATTTCCAGCAAGAAAAGATGTTTAACAATAACAAAAGAAAGGCAGGAAAAGTATACTAAAACAGTTGACCATAAACTGGCGGTCTATAGATCACATGCTAGATTCTTAGAGTGACTGACAGGGCAGATTTGCCAAAAGCTAGCCCGATTTAAGCTTCTGGGGTACTTACTGTGACATTGTACCTAAGTTTATACTTCTTAGTTTGGGTTATTGTCTTTCATAAGACCCTACTCAAAATTGTATTAGGTCCTATAAAACTTAGATATCCTTCCCCTCTCTTTCTTCCTATTAAATAGCAGATTCCTGGATCCAATGTAGATTTATTAAAACCAAATTTCTGGGAATGGAGCCTAAAATGTCTTTATTTTTAATTGGAAACCCCAGGTGATTTTATATGAACATTACATTTTTGAGAATCAATGTCCTAGAGACATAATATGAATTGCAAAATACTGAACATTCTGTTCATTCATTTCAATACCAATTCTCCATTATTCACATTACAGCAGTGTAAATAAGCCTAAAATCTATCCTCATTTATATATTACTATTTATGCTGCTACTTATCTTTGAAAGAGTTTGTTTGTTGCAGTGATTTTAATTGCTCCTTACCTGCAAAGACATGTCCACCCAGAATCCAGGAACGTGACCTTCTTTGGAAAAAGAATCTTTGCAGATGTAATTAAGTTAAGTATCTCAAGATGAGATAATCCTAAAGGAACAATGTCGGTCTGAAATCTAATCACAAGTGTCCTATAAGAGACAGAAGAGAAGACAGGAGCAGAGAAGAGGGAAATCTTGTGAAAATGACACAGGCAGAGATTCGAGTGAGTCAGCCACAAGAATATTGAGAGCTTCCAGAAGCTGGAAGAGGCAAGGAGTGATTCTCCTCAGAAACTCCAGAGGGAATGTGGCCCTAATAACCCCTTGATATCTGACTTCAGACCTTCGGAAGTCTGAGGATAAAGTCCTGTTGTTTTAGGCCATCAAGTTCACAGACATTTGTTCTGACAGATTCAGTTTCTAATTCATCTGTGTATTCCAGAGTTTTACATAATATAAAGTTATATTGTGAAAACCTTGGTTTTTCCTCTTGAATTATTTTCTGTTTACCTTGGCTGTCACTAGCTTTTCCTTGTCAGATGTCTGCCTCCTACAGACAGATCTTCCCCACTAGCAAGGTCAATCTGGAACCAGTCTGCTATTTGATGTATCTCTAAAAGGAACTTAACTCCCAGGTCATATATATATAAAAACCTGATCCTTGACTTCCCCTTCAATGTTACCCACCAATAATGGCTGCTCTCTCTGGCTCTCCTTTTGGGTCCTTGGCACTTGGCCCCTCAGTCATATTCTCTGGGGAGACTGTGATGGAAATCCTGAATCACCCCTGACACTGCAGGGACTTTGAGCTTTCACCTAACTTCTGTCAGTTCTTTGACTCTGTTTCTAGTATTCTCCTTCATGGCCTGCCTCAAATTTCTTTATTTACATCATAGATTTCAATACTGTTGGCTTAATGTTAAAGACCTGCGAAAGGTCCTCAACATTCTGAGGGAAAATAACTAGGAGCTTAAAATACTCTAATGCATTCAAATCCAAATTAGCATTCAAGTAAAAGAAAATCAAGATGATTTTGAAAGCAATCATGTACTATTTGAAAGACTAACTTGAGAAGTCACTTCAATAAATGAAAAAATAAACCCAAGAAAGAGAAATGTGAAGAAAAGATGATAAAGAAAGAAATCATGGTGCTCCTGGGTGGCTCAGTCAATTAAGCGTCTGCCTTTGGCTCAGGTCATGGTCCCAGTCCCACACTGGGCTCCCTGCTTGCCAGGGGAGTCTGCCTCTCTCCCACCTCCTGCTCATGCTCCCTCTCTCTCTCATTCTTTCTCTCAAGAAAATAAAATCTTAAAATAAAAAAAGAAATCATAAACTTGAGAATTAGTTCTAAAGAGTTCTATGAATTTTGGGGGGAATTTTAAAGATATACAAGAATGTGGAGACATAATACAAAAGAATTATTAGGTAAAATATAGGAAATATAGTCAATAGTATTATAATGGTGTTGTACAGTGACATACGGTAGCCACACTTGTGATGAGCATAGAATAACATAGACTTGTTGAATCATTATGCTGCACACCTAAAACTAATGTAACATTGTGTACCAACTACACTTTAATCAAAAACATTTTTTAAAAAGAATTATTAACTTCTTGGTGGAGTTACAGATGATTATAGTAAAACAAAGGCAGTATATGGGTATAAATATTGATTAGCATTAGATGCTAAACAAAAAAATAGTTAAAATATGTGTTTAAATTTTTTAAGGGTAAACACTTAAGAGTAAAAAATGAAATAAAGGTATAAAAAGGTATAAACTTCCAGTTATAAGATAAATAAATCTTAGAAATTAAAAACTACAGCATAGGGAATATAATAATATTATAATAACATTGTGGGTTGCGGTGTAGAATTGTTGAATCAATAAGTTGTACACCTGGAGCTAATATAAAATTATATGTTAAGTATACTTCACTAAAAAAAATACCACTAAACTCTAACCAAATGAAACTGGTAAGGCTAAACTCATATTGCAAGGATAGTATTAAAGGCAAAAAGCATTATTAAAGATAAAAAGGGACACTTATTAATGACAAAGGGGTCAATTTACTGTACCACATAAAATACTAAATCTCTAGTCATCCAATAGCTTCAAAGAAATGGGATGAAAAAAATCTAAATCACGAAGAAGAAAGTATAAAATAAAGAACACTCAGAAAAAAGGAATGGATAGATGAATTAAGTGGGAAAAATTAAGTTTGCAACTAGAAAACATAAAACATGGGATTATGATGAATCAAAAGAACATAAATTAATAAATCTACTACTGATTATTGAAGATACAGCTGAAACAAAAAGGCATAGACAGGTTGAAATAAAAGAAATAGAAAAAAATACATCAGATATGTGTGTGGAAAGAATAAAAAAGCTGGGATGCCTGGGTGACTCAGTTGATAAAGCATCTGCCTTTAGAGCTCAGGTCATGATCCCAGCACTCATGACCCCAGGGTCCTGGGATTGAGCCCTGAGTCACACTCCATGCTCCTCCTGGAGCCTGCTTCTCCCTTTCCCTCTGCCTGCCACCCCCCCCCCCAGCTCATGTGTGCATGTATATACACACATGCTCTCTGTCAAATAAATGCTAAAAAAATTAAAAAAAAACACATAACAATAATAATACTAATCAAAATTAAATTCAAGGACAAAAAGGGATATTTGATGATTATGTAATCTATGCAAAATATGCCATTAACTCTTATATGCAAAATATAGACTTGAAATATATTTTTTTATAAACTAAGAATACTAGACGTGTTTGACAAATCCATAACAATACTGGGGGATTTTATACCACAAGGTAACAGATTAAGCAAACAAAAACTAGAGATATGTGATAACCTAACAAACACGAAAGACACACAAACTTTCCTTTGAAATAAAAAAACATAATTGGCATAAAATAATTGGAGAAATTCACTATGTGTTAGGCCATATCAAGTAATTTCCAAAAGTAAAAAACCTTTCTTTTTCTTCTTTTTTTTTTTTTTTTTAAGAGGAAGGGAAGGAGCTGAGAGAGACTCTAGAGCGACCTCCATGCTCAGTGCAGAGCCCCATACAGGGTTTGATCTCACAATCCTGAAATCATGACCTGAGCCAAAATCAGGAGTTGGACATTTAATGGACGAAGCTACCCAGGTACTGCCCCCGACCTCGCAGAAATTAAAAAACCCTCCTAACCTTAAATTTCCATACAACAATATTAGAAATATATAAATTTAAAAAAAGACAACTCTCCAATAAAGCTATTTACTCAAAACAAATACTAATAAGTAAATTATAAAGTATCTTAAAGAGAAGCGAATGAAAGCATTGTGAGATGTAGCTAAAATTATATTCACAGGAAAATGTATACATTTAAGTGGCTTAATTGGGTGAAATAAAGATCCATATGATGTCTTGCGTAAACTGAGACCTAACTTCAAAATATATAGGGTGAATGTTTGAATGAATGGATAAATAAATATTAAATAAATGACCTAGCCATACCTCCCTTATATAGTCATTGATAAAGAGCCCTTGCTGGGAACCTGAAAACCTGATTCTAGATCTAACTTACTGATAACTTAGGTTGTATGACCTTGAATGTGTTACCTCTATGTATCTCATATCTGTAAAATATTGTTGAATAGATGACCTTTAAGGTCTTTATGAATATAAGTACCTATACTCCTTAATGTCTTTCTCAATATTGCTGTTAATGGTTTAATAAAATGTGTCTTTTGAATGCTTTGACAATGGCGTCACCTGACCTAAAATGAAACAATCTGTGTTTGTGAGTATGTGCTTATGTATATGTAAATGCATGTTTCTGACATTGGTCAGTGAAGAGATTTTAGACTCCATTTGTCAAAAAGCTAATCACAGGTTAAACTAAAAACTGAAAAAAAACCAGCATTTTTAATTTCTATGACTCAAAATATAACTATGATCTGAGAGTGATCTATACCTCGAGAATGTGAAACATTCCCTCCAGTACCCATTCAGATAATCCAAACCTACCAAAACATGTTTTCTCTCAATGTGACAAAACAATCAAATCCATTTCTGATGTCATCCATATCACTTTTCTGGGTTTTCAGTCTGTTTAGAGAGATACCACTACTTGGAAAATCAGATCACCTAGTCTAATATAATCTTTCTCTGCTGTCTCTAATCATTAATAAGCACTTTAGACGACCTCAACACATTTTTCTTCAGTTCACTTTAGCCATGGGGCATAGAAGTATTTTTTTTCCAACATGGGGCAAATTCTTCCCAGTGATTCTCAATCCCCCTAGCTGTTTCCTGTGCAAACTAGCTCTGGTTAACAAACATTTTGCTTCATGGCCAGAATTAGTTCCTCCTTCCTGTGATGGCCACGCCAACTCCCTTTACCCTGATTTCTGTGTATTCTCAACTGCACCTCAAATCCTCACTGCCATTATTACCACTTCCTGTCTTTTCTCTTTTTCTGAGGAAGTAGGGAAGTGGACATGAGGAAAATCAAAACAGTTTATTGACAATTACTATTGCAGAAGGACATTGAACAATCTGAATTCTTCATCACAAGTATCAGAAATCACCTCTGTGTTAAAATATGGAACTCTTCTTCATCATTTTATGGCTGTAATATTTGTATTATTAGCATTTAAATATTATATTAAACTAAATAAAATAGATAAAATAAACTTAAAATCTGACTTCATTATGGCCATTCTTATTTCTGTTAAACCCAATGAGTTTATTACATTAGATATATATCAATCAAGTATAATTATGTAATTATTTCAAGAATCATTAATACAAATAAAATTTAAACACTGTCCAAGTCAAACTTTACCAATATCTTGAAGATGTAGAACATTTTACTAAGATATGAAGAATGTTGAATCATCATCTTCTAGTTTGCTAATAATAAAGTAATTATCTTGTGGTGGATAATTTAATTAGTGCTTACTTTTTCCATATCTAGCAGTGGTATTCACTGACTTAATTATATGAAAAAAATTATAAAAGCAATGCCACAAAAGCAGAAAAGCCACTAGGCTATATTAGAAAAATATTTTTAAATATATATATTTTTATATATATAATCAAACCTAAATTAGTTTTGCAAGGATGCATAAATAAAAGTTAATGTTGTTGGTGATATTTTATTATAGATAGGCTATTCAAGAAAATGTCAGCTCTATGTTATTTTTCTGGTTGAAGATGACATCTATGGCAGTTTCATTCATTCATCCAGCAAACATTTATTGAATGACTTCCTGAATGTGTTAGAAATACACTAGGTCAATGGATTTCAAAGCCTTTTAGCAGCGAAACCATTACTACAAATCTTTATATAACACAAATAAAATTGGAGCTAAAAACCAAGACAGCTAGCCCCCAGCAGAATGTTCGTAGAAACTGTAAAACTCCAAGAACACAGTTTAATAACCAACGAACTTGATGTATAAAGACAGAAAGGATCTGGTCTCTGACTTTCAGGACCCATCTACTAAAGAATAATATTAATATAATCTACTAAGCTACTCATTTATTTATTTAACAAAGGATTTAAGTACCCCTACTATAAGTCAAACATCATTCTAGTTCTGAGAACATAGCAGTAAACAAAACAAAGCCATGACATTTATATTGCAGCAGATGACGGAGGACAAAAATAAGCAAACGATTGATTACTACATTAAACAGCAAGGGCAAAGGTCGTTTAATGCTCTAAACGACCCTAGATGTAGACAAGGGGAAAATAGATGTAGATAAGGGAAGAGTAATTAGCCAAGAGATAGCCAAGAGACACATTATACTAAAAGTTAAACTAAGGGTTCAAACCTGGAGTCAAACCTCTGAAGCCCTCTGTAACCCAAAGGAGAACAACTTAACTATTAAATATACTGTGCTAAATGTACATACACTATTCATTGGGAGGAAATACAGCACATTGCCCTTGAGATTTCAGGTAAAAATGCTTCTAAAGTAGCTGACATTTTATGTCAGCCATAGAGGATGAGTAGGGATTCTTCAGGAAGACAAAGAAGAAGAAGGCATTTTGAGTAGAGGTTGTAGGGTGAATAAAATCATGGAAGTGTGAAGCAGTATGATGCTTTTAAGAATTATATCATTATTCAGGACACCTGGGTGGCTCAGTTGGTTAAGTGTCTGACTCTTGGTTTCAGCTCAGGTCAAGATCTCAGGGTCCTGAGGGCTGTGCTCAGTGCTCAGCACGAAGTCTTCTTGTCTCTCTCCCTACCCCTCTGCTCCTCCCCCCATTGGTTCTCTCTCTCCATCTCTCTCAGATAAATAGAAAAATAAAATCTTTTTTTAAAAGATTTTATTTATTTATTTGGCAGAGATCACAAGTAGGCAAAGAGGCAGGCAGAGAGAGAGAGGAGGAAGCAGGTTCCCTGCTGAGCAGAGAGCCTGATGTGGGGCTTGATCCTAGGACTCTGAGATCATGACCTGAGCTGAAGGCAGAGGCTTTAACCCACTGAGCCACCCAGGTGCCCCAGAAAAATAAAATCTTAAAAGAATTACATCATTACTGTGTGGCCTGAACATGAGTTCTAAAGCAGGGCCATGAAGAGAAATGAAACAAGAACAGGCTAGCTCAGGGGAGCACATTATGCTCTCACAGGGTATTTTGCATTAAACTGCAAGAAATAGAAGCCACTGAGGAGTTTCAGGAAAGGAAGTATCATGAGCAGGTAAATATTTTTGGAAAGATCCCTCTGATCTGACCATAGTGCAGATGGTTTGATGGGGACAGGATATTGCTGCAGGAAAAAAATAGCACTGAGTGTTACTGCCATAGGTCACATGAGAAATAAAGAGAACCTGAGTATAGGCAGTAGGAGATGAGGACATGTTATAGAATGAAAAGGGCTTGATTACTAACTGGCTATTGTTAGAGGTATGAAGAAAGCAAGAATAGGGTCACCTGAGTGGGATAATCGGTTAAGCATCTGACTCTTGGTTTTGGCTCAGGTCATGATCTCGAGGTTATGAAAATGAGCCCCATGTCAGGCTCCATGCTCAGTGCAGAGTCTGCTTGACATGCTCTCTCCCCCTCCCTTTGCCCTTCACACTTGTGCTCTCTATCAAATAAATAAATAAATCTTTTTAAAAAAGTTAAAAAAGAAAGCAGAATGACTTTAGGCATACCACTTAATCACTTTGTGCCTCAATTTCTCACATAAAATGGAAATAATCATCATAGTACTTATCTCACAGTATTGCATAAAAATTAAATTAATAACAACTACTATTTTTGAGGTGCCATTACATGTTAGACTAGACCTGGTATACATATTACCTTGGTGATATCAATACCCAAGATAAAAGCTACCAGATGAGAAGTGAATTTGCAAGGGAAGGGAGAGGATAACCTTACTTTCCTTGGAAAGCCTGGAGATCCCTGTGGAAATATTCAGGGTGGTAGGATAATACATGGATCGGGACCATAGCTGAATGAAGATTCAAAGCCATGAGATTAAAACCCTGTGGATGACCATTGCTTTGGTATAGACATAAGAGGCTAACAAGGAATGGTCAGAAAAGTAGAAAAAATATCAGGAGAGAAAGATATCCCAGAAACTAAGAGCAGAGAGTTTGAGTAATAGAGAGAACCCACAGTGAAAATACCAGAAACACTCATCCAATGAGATGTGGTGAAAAGAAGTGAAAGCATAATTTGGGGACATTGAAGAGCGAGCAGTAGCTGAAGAAGTAAAGGCAGAAGTTTGTAAATGAGTCTTGTAAAGAAGATGCCTGTGAGGAAAAACAATAGGATAAAAGTGTATCTAAACCCTCAGAGGGTTGAGGAAGAGTTTTGTAAAATTCAAAAAACTTGAGCTTGTCACAGGCAGTGGGGAATGAGCCAGCTGAGGAATGGAGTGAAAAGTACAGACAAGAGAGAGAGAAAAAAAAACTTTGGCACATGATCTGGGTCATGTGGAGGAGAAGGAAAATGCTGGAATCAAAATAAGACAGATGGAAGGTAAGTCTTGAAAGGAAGAAGAGATCCGTTTCCTGAAGCTGGGTATAACTAAGAAAAGCCACAAATGTTACCCATACTGTTTACTTCCCCAGAGAAAATGCTGGACATGTGCGCGCTATATTATTTGCAATGTTGAGATGACACACGTTTGTTAATAATGTAAGCCAATGAAAGGTGGAAGAGAGAGAACAGGCTTTGAAGTCAGTTAGATAGGAAGTCATATGTGGTCCTTTCCACTTGCTTGGTTGTATGATGATATGCGCCTCCATTTCTTCACCTAGAAAATGGAAATACTATTTATTTTATAGCTGCTGTGCTAGTTACTGCAATATAAGAGTATCTAGACTAACATATGGTGGGCACTCCATAAATAAATGGTGTTTATTACTACTTTAACCATCACAACAACCCCATGAGCTAAGGACACATGGGGAACTGAAGCACAAAGAGCTGAAGTGACCTACCTGGGTTCATTCACTCATTTGGTTGAGCAGTGTTTCTCAACTTTTTTTTCCCCCAATATCACCCACTAAGAAGTCTATATAGGCAATTTTTGCCTGATTGGTTACTCCACCCCTGTGAAACTTTAACATCACAAATATACTAATGTCTCTTTATTGAGGAGAATTGACTTTAGGAGGATCACAATCCATGGTAATATCAATATTTTTTGCCCACCAAGAATCATTTTTTTCTCCCTTGAAAACTCTCAGTTGCCTCAATTGAGAAAGCATGCTTTAGAACTACCGATTTTAAACACTGTGCCATTTATTTTAATCAATCTATAGATTAAAGCAGAATTTCTCAACTTCAACACTACTGACCTTTTGGGTTCAATAATTCTTTATTGTGGCAGGTTTGTCCTGTAGGCTATTCAGCATCATCCCTGGCCACTACTCTAGAGGCTAGTAGCACCCCCCGCCAGTCATGGCAACAAAGATGTCTCTAGACATGGCCAAATGTCCCCTTTGGGGGATAAGGGGAGCAAATTTCGCTTAATTCAAAGTTGTAGAGTTTTAAAAGTGGACATAAGAGAATTAAATTATTTTTCCAAGGACACAGGAAAATAAGAAAACTTTCCTCTATAAACTAGTAGTTTTTCCATTGCCCAAAAATGTCCTCAAAAAGAAAACTATACAGTTTATAGCAAATGTTACAGAGAAATGATTTATTTTAGCAAACCTTTTTCTGAAAAGCTAATGATCTTCAATTTTATAATTAGTACAAATTAATCACCTGTCTTCTCTCATAAATTGAATTCTGAATATCTGACCTGGCTTTTGTTTACAAGGTTCTGTAACAATAAATAGTACTGAATGTTTTTAACGTGGTCCTCCATCTGTATTTATGTCTTTAAAGTCATCTATGTAAAATTTCCAGGATTTAAATAGTCTTAATATTAAAAAAGAATTATACATTAGATTCACAGAGAGCAAATTGTAAAAATAGTGAGAATTTACAGTAGCTATAGTATGTAAAAAAAAAAAAAAGCAAATCTAGGAAGAGTTAATGATTACTCTGCTGTGCACTATGTGGTAGATACTTCCATGATTTTTTTAAAAGATTTTATTTACTTATTTGACAGCAGGGATCACAAGTAGGCAAAGAGGCAGGCAGAGAGAGGGGGAAGCAGGCTCCCTGCTGAGCAGAGAGCCCAATTCGGGGCTAGATCCCAGGACCCCGAGATCATGACCTGAGCCAAAGTCAGAGGCTTAATCCACTGAGCCACCCAGGCACCCTTTATGTGTTTTTAAACTGTTCTTGCTATGCAGTTAGCTATTATGTCCACTTCACAGATGGGAAATCAGCTCAGAAAAGCTAAATAAATTGCCTAGAACTTGTCACACAACCAGTAGCAGGATCTTGATTAAATTCACCCTTATCCAGCACCAAAATTTCTGCTCAGTCCACACCAGACTTTTAGATATAGTTTTCCTCTTAAATAAAAATCCTTCCCTTCCTTTTTCTTCACTCTAATACATTCCACATAAGAAGATGAGAAATAATTTCATCTTACTGATAAAGGACGTTTTGAAAAGGTTAGGTTTCCTTTCAACACGAGGGATGCTACGTTATTGATGCTTTCCTAAGATCAGTCTTATGTTAAAGCTACTAAACAAACCAAAGGCAAAGACCAACCTTAATTTACATCTAGCAACAATGAATCCAGAACAGTTTTTGTTTTTGTTTTCCCCTATCACTTTTGATATTTTAATACTAAAGCAAAACAGGGACTATGTCTTTTGCATAAGTTTACAAATCCAAAGAATCTTCAAAACCAGCACTATGATGCATATTTTATTTAAGCAATAGACAAAGATACATTGTATAGTCGATATGTGCCCAGGCTTGACAGAAGTTTAAGCCCATCCTCCACTCTTCAACAATTAGTAGGGCAAAATTGACCAATAATCATCTCTTCCTGAATCTCAAATGAAAGAAACAATTTGGGGTTCCTGGGTGGCTCAGTGGGTTAAAGCCTCTGCCTTTGGCTCAGGTCATGATCCCAGGATCCTGGGATTGAGCCCCACATTGGGCTCTCTGCTCACCGGGGAGCCTGTCTCACCCTCTCTCTCTCTCTGCCTGACTCTCTGCCTACTTGTGATCTCTGGCAAATAAATAAATAAAAAATCTTTTTAAAAAAAAGAAAGAAAGAAACAGTTTTTAGCAGACTACTAAACTCAAAGGCCTTCATAAGCTAGGTGGAGCCTGAAGAATACTGGCAAGTCACAAATTTTTAAGACATTCATGTATGTTTCCTTTAAACAGTATGAGGCAGGGCTGAAGGTTTGGATCTTCGGGTTGAGCTTGGCAAGTTCTCTGGATTAGTTATACAGATCTCTTCCAAGTTTATCCTTCTATGATTTGAAACTTTTGCCCTTAAAAAGCTTATGTTTCAACTGCACAGATACAATCTTAAACATATTATATTAGACTTAAGATAATATACACTTACAAGTCGGAATTATATGGTATTAACTATTTAATCTAAAGCCTTTCTACTCACAATATTTTGACTCCTGGGACCAAAAGGATGTTAGAAATATCCCACCCCAAAACTACTAAGTCAGAATCTACATTGTAACAAGATCCCCAGGTGATTAAAATACACATTAAAGCTTGAGAAGCCAGGGCAAAAATAGTGTTGCTCTAAAGTTGGATCACCACAACAGAATCACCCTAGTGGAACACTTGCTATGCAGATACCTGGGCCTGCTTCAGACTCACCAAATGAGAATCTCTGAATAGGAAAGCAGCAATCATCATTATTTATTAGCAGCCCAGGTGATGCTCATACATTATAAAAGCTGAGAACCACCCTTGCTCACCATGATTCAAAGAGCTGAGAGTTAGACCTTGGTGAGTTACAGACAGCAAAAGAGAAGGCTAGGAGTTTTAAAACAGAATATTGAATTTAGAATACTGCTTTCAAAGTTCAAGAGAGCTGTGGCAAATTAGAGCTAATTATCAACAACAAGCAATTAAGCACAGGTTAGCTACGGGGAAGATGGTTGGCTGGATCACTTGGATGCAGTTTTTCCCAGAAGATAACAGAAAAGGACTCCTAGGGGAGCTATAAAAGGCAGTTTTTCAACACTAGACCTGAAAGATAGGGCCACTGAAGGAAACCTTCAAGTGACCAGAGCTATATTTATCTCCCTGCCTAAGGCACTCACCAATTATGTGCACTGTAAATTCAAGTTGGCCTCTGCTAGAAAGGAAGGCACAAGGGTTGAGGAATGCCTCTCTGCGTCCTGGCTTATTAGAAAGGAACAAGTTCTCACAAAAAGTTGTGAGCAACAACCCGCAAACAAAGTAGGAAAGAAAAAGATTCTAAGAAGGTAGTATGGAAGAAAAACGTGTCAAAATTCTGGGCAGCAGAAGAATATGACAAAGAAAGAAATTCTACATGTTTATTAGTCACAGTATGGTCCATGAACCAATAGTACCAGCTTCCTCTGGGAGCTTATTGGGAATGTAGACCTGAGCTCCCCTTAACTCCCTGGGAGGGAATCTTAACAAGACCCTCAGGTGATGTGGATTCACACTAAGTTTTGGGAACCACTGACCCATATTAGTGGTTCTTAAAATTGCCTACACATTAAAATCACCTGAGAGGCTTTTTTTTTTAAACTTGGGACGTCCAAAATTCTATACTCCAAAATCACTGGGAATGAATACTAGGCTTCAGCATTTTTTAAAAGTTCTCTGTGTGTGGTCAAGGTTGAAGACTACTGTTTTGTATCCTTGGAGTTTTGAAGTCACATTATAGGTATAAGACATTGGCTTTTTTCAAGGAAGGTAGCCACTGACCTTTTGATGAAGCTATAGCATTTTATAATGCCACAGAACTTCAAGGTGCTAGAAGATGAACAGAATTCTGGACGATGATTTAATAAATTACTGCTAAATACAGGAAAGTCACCGTACATATTTGACAGCTAATAGAGAGGTTTGTTCCCTTCCTGCCCAAATGTACGTAATCCATCAGATGCTCATCAATTTAGGTAATCCCCTGAGAATAAGGGGAAAAGCCCAAAGAAAACTAAAATGTTCCTCTAATGGCTTAAGTATTTGTGAGAACAAGTGGTATTTGCATCTGTTCTTCTAGTTAAAGGTCATGACATTATAAGAGGACTGAGGATTTGAGATGTGAGTGTGTTTTAATAATCAGATAATCTGAGTCTAAGGTGAAAGGTCTTTGCTCAAATCCACAACACACATGTCTTTTCTACTTGTGCAATGAACATACACTGATATTTTCACATGCTGAAAATATCTTTTAAAGATGTGAATTCTTACGGTGTATCTAGTATCTTTAGTAAAAGCAACTAAAAATTCAAAGACATCAGATCATAAAATAGATATTCAATAAGAGTCTTTAAAATAAAATGTGGAAGAGAAGTGATAAAATTCTCAAATAAAACTATACAATTGAATGTTATGAAAAGCACCTTATATAGGCTAAAAAGAACGATGTGGAGGAGGAACTCATCCATTCTCAGACACAAATAACTGGGAAAGTGGTCAGGTGTGACCCTTAAAACTAAAAACAAGAGAATGAAAATGTTCAGAATGTGAATAATCAATGAATCAAATTGAAAAAATAACGCTGTTAGTAAAACTCTCACTGGTTTCTCTACTGCATTGGAGGACGCATGACTCAGGACAGCAATAAAAAGGAGGGCACCTTGTACATAATGTTGTGTGATATGTAGAAGATTGGTACTGAAATCTGCAAACCTGAGTGTAGAGTGTGGAGGCAGCACATGGATAAGAAGAAGGAAAGAAACAGAAGAGACCTTAGTACATAAAGACTGGGTTAGAATCAATCATTTATAATACTATACAACAAAATGTATTGAATAATTATGTATCAGACACTACATTGTGCAACGAGGCTACAGACAGTTGAAGATGGATAGCCAAGGCTTTGTGTCAATAGTGCTTTCCTAATAGTGAAGAGAAAATGAACTCAGATGTGATGCCAAGTAGAAAAAGCCTTCAACTAGCTGGATGCTCTCATCCACCTAAATGTAGGAGATCTGATAAATGCTTTACTTGCCTAGCCTGACAACTTAATCTCTCAGGAATTTAAAAACCAAGAAGTACCTCTTTCAATATCATTCTGATTCAATGGGTGGCTAAGGAAATAGTTGAGACCTTGGGAGAAAATGATCACACCATTGTGCAGGATTTGAGTAGGGTATCACACCTATGACACTTACAAGACCCAAAATTCGGGAGACTAAAGTTTAGAGATCTTGGAGCAAAAGTAAGGAAAAATTATAAAAAGGAAGAATCAAGATTTTCTAGACTTTCCCCTGGTAATTTCCTGGGTGATAGCAGTGAGAGGAGAGTGCCTTTTGTAGTCATAATAAGCCCCTTTCAATGATAGCAGACTTTATGCTAATTAGGTGACTCTTGGAGTTGGGGGCTAGGCTGCCAGAGTAACCAACCATGTGATTAGAGGGATGGAACTTTTAGCCCCACTGCTGACCTCAGGAAAGGGGAGAGAAAATGGAGATTGAGTTCACACATCAATGGCCAATGATTTAATCAATCTTGCCTACATAATGAAACCTCTAGAACACCCTAACCATAGGGGTTTAGAGAGGTTCCAAGTTGATAAAAACATGGAGTGCTGGGAGGGTGGCATGTCTCCAGAGGGTATGGAAGATACGCCCCCTTTCCCATATATGCTACCTGATGCATTTCTTCCATTTGGCTGTTCCTGGGTTGTATTCTTTGTAATAAACTGGCAATAGTAAGTAAATCACTTTTCTGAGTTTTGTGAGCTCTACTTGTAGGTTATCAAACCCAAGAAGGGGATCGTTGGAATCCCCGGTTTATAACAGGTCAGGCAGAAGTACAGGATTTGAGATTGCATCAGAAGTAGAAGCAACCTTGTGAAATTGAGCCCTTAATCAGGAAAGTCTGCACTAACTCCAGATAGTTAGTGCAGTGGATGTTCAGAGAGTTAGTGAATTCGTTCATGAGGAGAAAAGTCCCACACATTTGGTGTCAGAATTGCTGTGGACATAGAAAAAGGGGTTTTCTTTTTACTATTGTACATGATAGAAATCCTTAGAGAGCTCACCATCCTCAAATCCTCTCTCCTCCAGAAACTGCATGCTTATGTTTCCCTGAATATGCTCTGGTTTTAATTCTACTCTCTTAGCAAAAGAAA
Source organism: Mustela lutreola (assembly GCF_030435805.1). Classification (NCBI taxonomy): domain Eukaryota; kingdom Metazoa; phylum Chordata; class Mammalia; order Carnivora; family Mustelidae; genus Mustela; species Mustela lutreola. The sequence goes on from NC_081291.1 coordinate 131,992,627, forward strand.
AATTAGAATCTATCATATTTCACTAGATACACTTTCATCCAAGTTGATAACAGCCTTGCTTTAAGGAGATTATTTTTAATTGTCCATACTTTGAGTAGCCTACACAAGAGCCAATCTTACTTTTTTTTTTCAATAGACTTTTAAATGCACTTTAGAAAATATTTTGGAAAATAGCTATTCTTAAAAGTTACCATAAGAGATAGATGAAAACTGGCATTTTAAATTCAATACAATTGAAATGCAAAAATAGATTGACCGTATATTAATTTCTAAAAGTAGACTAGGTGGTGAGATTTTACAGCTTTCATTTGAAAGGAATAACACATTGAGTTGTCATTCCTCAAACTTATTCACTCAGCTGTTCATGGCCATTCATATGATTTAGAAATACACAGTGAGCCAACTAAATTTTAATATACTTTAAAGTATGACACTTCATATTCAGAGTAAAATAGCATATTTCATCCAAGTTTAATAGTAAAAGGTTAAATATATATATTTTTATTATATATTATATATTATTATATATTTATATTATATATATTTATTATATATTATATATAAAAATATATTTTTTATTAAATATATATATGTATTTTTTTTCTCTCTGAAACATGTTGAAGTCTTCTCCTAGTAGTGGTAAGTGAAATATCAAATTTTAGACTCTTTAAACCAATTCCAGAAATGTAGATCATTTAGAATTGATCGCCCCCTGATATGAAATGATAAATGTTATTTTGTTATAGTAGTGTCCAGAAACATTTGGAAAATCTTTTCGTCTTACTTCTAACCATGACTTAAAAATCCCCAAAACGATTAATCTAAACTACAAAAACATTAAGTTGACCAATTTTTGTTTTACACAAAACATTGAGTTTACATTAATAATTGCTTTGTCTGGCAGGTAAATATTGAGCAACTTTCATTCTTTCCCTGTTACTGTCTAGAGGAAAATGTATATTATGGGGAGGAAAATTTTTTCTTTATCCTTCTTGGCTCTCTTGGCTGGTCTACTAATTAAATTGACATATGACAGATTAACAGGGGAAAAACAAAGTTATTTATGTACATATAGAAGCCCCATAAAATGGGAGACCCACTGGCAGTCAAGCAACTGACATTTATATGCCATCCTGAACTAAGGAGGGGTCTGTGATTTCAAAAGGAAGGAAGACATTTCACAGGAAAATGGGAAGAACCAATGTTTGGTAAGTAAATGTTTGCCATGTCATACAGAGATAATGAGCCATAGAGAGAAATTTGATCTCCAAGTCCTCCTGAGCTTCTCCCCAGTCTATCACCACGTAGCCCATTTCCTTGGAGTCACCTCTGGTGATAGCTCTCTTCCTAGACCAGGCCTTGGATCTAAAATCTTTTAGGCAGGTAAGGGGAAGGTAAAAGCTATTCTTGAGTTTTTTAGGCCTTGATTGAGTTCAGCTCGAAGTAATCCACACACCAAAATATCACGTGTTGGGGAGGCTTTTTCTGAACCCTTACAATATGAATGTAAATGAATTTTCCTCGGAAAAAATAAGATCCTCAAAAATATATAAAATAGCAGGTAGAAAAAAGCATGATATCCTACACATAGTTCAACTTTCATGTGGGTTATTGTTCTTTTCAAATCTGTACTATGAACTCTTATTCGCAACAAATCATGTATATTAAATAAAAATCTTTTAATCCCAAGCCCCAAGTGACACATTAAAAGACATGTTAAGAACAAAATTAATTAATCCACATGTATCCCACTTTTAGACTTATTTAGACCAAGGGACAAATCAAATAAATTTTGACAAGGGCTTTTTTTCAGATTAAATAAATATTAAGCCAGAAACGTTTTTTAGCTTCCTCAAAAAAACCAAAACCAAAAACAAACCAAAACAAAACAACAAAAAACCCAGACACACATGCACACACTATTCCATTCTTCTTCAAACCTGGACTTTTTTCTTTTTTTAAAATGATTTAATTTTTCTACTTTGCTAGGTATGGCTACAAATACTTCCCTCTTAACCCCTCTATAAGAAAAAGAGCAGTGGGGGTGCCTGGGTGGCTCAGTGGGTTAAAGCCTCTGCCTTCGGTTAGGCAGAGGTCAGGTCATGATCCCAGGGTCCTGCAATGGAGCCCCACATCAGGCTTTCTGCTCAGCAGGGAGCCTGTTTCCTCCTCTCTCTCTCTGCCTGCCTCTCTGTCTACTTGCAATCTCTGTCTGTCAAATAAGTAAAATCTTAAAAAAAGAAAAGAAAAGAAAAAAAGAAAAAGAAAAAGAGCAGTGTAAGTATGGTTACAGGTGCCTAATCAGAATGACTGGGGGAAGTTGGTAAATGAGAGATTTGCCATGTAACTTACACCCACAACACACTTACACCAATCGCTTTTAGTAGGGACCGGGGAGTAATGTCAAATCCTCTGAATAAATAAATAAATAATCCAAATTTATATGTGAATTCTTTTGAATTTTAAATGCTTGCAGCTAGAGAAGTCATGGACCCTTCGCCTTCTGGCCAAACGGTAGAAGTATACTGTCTGGTTCCTTTGTGGCTAGATGGGGCCATGTGACCAGTTCTGCTCAACGATTGTAAGCCAGATTTTAATTGTGGGCATATGACCTTCTAAAGCTCTTTCCTCGCTGCAATAGCAATTAATAATATCCCAGATAGTGGCTGCTTTATCAAAGTAGGCCCAGAGTGAAGGCAATTCAGTGCAACTGTCCTCCCATGATATATGTGCTACATGAGTGAGAGATAAAATTTTGTTAAACTGCTCACTCAGGCCTGTGTGTGTGGGTGTGTGTGTGTGTGTATGATTGGGATTGCTATAAAAAGCTTATACTGGCTGAGATAGTCACTAACTCAATTAAAAACACAAGTAGAGCAGTATGTGGACTAACCCAAATCAACACATCAATGTGGGCCAGTATTCACCAAAAGACCATCAGTGTTCAGTCTAAAACACATTGAATGTACTTAATAAGAGAGTGTATGTGATTTGGGTTCACTAAATAAAAAAATCTCAGATTGCTACATAGAATATACGACCCTGGCATTACTAGATAAGAAAGAGGGGAAAGAGGAAGAGAAGGGAGGCAAAGACAGATGTGAGGAAGAGAGAGAAGGAGGGAGAAGAGGAAAACAACAAGAAACAGAATGAAAAGCAGACAAAATAAAAAATTGATTGGGGGGCGGTGCCTGGGTGGCTCAGTGGGTTAAAGCCTCTGCCTTCGGCTCAGGTCATGATCTCAGGGTCCTGGGATCAAGCCCCGTATCCATCTCTCTGCTCAGCAGGCTCCCTGCCTCTCTGCCTACTTGTGATCTGTCAAATAAATAAATAAAATCTTAAAAAAAATTGATTAGGATGACTAGACCTGATTAGTATTCTGTAACAGTCAAGTCTGTTCAGAAGCCCACATGGGAACCGTATGACTTTCTACAACTCCCCTTACCAAATATAGCTAGGGCCTTTCTGAAGACTTCTTGCTCTCTTTATCGCCCAAGTTTTAAACCTTTGCACCCCTCCTTTCCTGCGCAAATTTCTAGGTCTCAGTTCCCCTCTAAGAGAACTGGCCAGCTCTTCACAATACTTTTACACTGTTTAGAGTACTTATAGCTGTTAATATATTGTTCCTCTTTACCACAGTATTTTCATCTTTCAAACACCACCTATGTGTATAAACTCTAAGCTTGGAGAAGTACAAGTACATAGCTTGGTAGCTGAAGGTACAGATTCTAGATTCAGCCTACCTGACTTCCAATACTTACAGTGTGTAACCTTGGGAAAATAATATTTTGCTACTTTGCTTCCATTCTTCCAACTGCAAATTAACGATAATAAGAGCATCTATCCCACTGAGTTCTCCTAAGTCTTTAGAATAGTGCCTGACATAGAGTAAGTGCCATATAAATGTTTGTCAAATAAATGAATAAATAAGATATATGTTGGGAATATTAGACTTCAGATTACTGTGAAATACGGCTGGGAAAAGGGGGAATGGAGTAACTTTCAACATCCTTCAAGTCCCATGGTATACTACTTACATGCCTGTTAACCAACCTATTCTTTATTTTCAATAAGAAGAGTCAGAGCTGTTGTTTCATCTAAATGAATATTCCCATATCAAGCTTCCACCATTGGTGGTAAGAACGAAATCACTGACAGCCATTTCCATTTTGATACAATAGTGAGGAAGTAGTATTTAACAATAACACATAAAAAGACAGAGAAAACCTACTCAGAAGGTAAACAAAATATCTCCTGCTATTGTCTATATACTGGAAAAGATGTAACACAGCCCTCTGAGAGCCTTGCCTCTTTGCTTAAACCCCAGTGCAAAGGAAAACCGTTGTCATTTCAATAAGTCTCTGCTCTTAACTTAGAAGATGATTTGGTCTTTCAGTTTATTTCCTTTTATACAGCAAAGCATAAAATTTAAGGGATGCCTTCCATCAAGACTCCTTTTTCATAAAACATCTTTCCCAGTGTGCTCTGTATTCACATGGTATGCCATGAAAGTCAAGTATGTGTTGACTCTTTCTATAGCCTGAGTTGTATTTACAGACTTCCACTTAGCAATCACCAACAAAACCTAAGAAGCTACTGCTTCTCTGCCCCTCCCCCTTCCTCAATTCCCACTGGCTTTGTGGTGTGCTTATTGTGGTTCTCCCACTGTGATAACTGATAAGGGGTGGTTCACAAGCCTATGCAATCAATCTGTGCTTCTGAATCCTTACTTCTCTCCTAACATTTAACTCTTCCTCTAGCAAAGGATGGAGAGATGTACAAACAGAACTTAAAGGAATGTTTGATGTCTTCAACAGATTTGGAAAGCAGATTCTGTTTGATTTTTCTAAGTTTAAGACTAGCCAGGTGGTAATCTCAAGAAACATATTTACAAGTAATGAAGGAAACAATTCTGAAACAACCTGTGGAAGTTTTCAGAATTGGGAATTAATTCAGATGTTCAAAAAGGAAATCTCTGAAGCAAATTATAAACCAGCCATTCAGCGTATTACACTTAATGCAGATATCTCCCGTACCCATCTGTGAGTCTCATTTATCTCCTGGAATAAACAAAGTCTCATTATGAAAGTTACTCTTTTATATCTTCCGCTTTCATTTTCCCCAGGCTTGGCCTTATTGGCAATGTCTGAGAGAATTGGTAGGCTTGAAAACTTCTCTTTCTTTGAAATTGTGTATTTAAAGCTGAAAACAATTCTGTGGGGTAACTACTTCTAATCCATACAATAGTTATCTCTCTTTGCTTTATGAAATAGATTTTCAGTTTTCATGTGGAATCTTTACAAATGTCTTTAAACCATAAACTTCTCAGAGACCAAAGCATGGGAAATATAGCTTTTTTTGATAATGAACACTGAATTATACAATCACCAATATAATCATTTATTTCATCTATTTGGGACACTGTATGAAATATAAAAAGGCTAAAAAAAGTCTTGTTTTTTACTATACTTTTTCATGTTAATCAATATCCAAATACAAAGAACTTTAACACCAATCACAATGCAAATGATTTTTAAAAATTGAAGTATTTTGTTAGATTAACTGACTAGTAGTATATTTTTGGCACTAGATGTCAGGTATATTTTTTGTACAATAGTTCACATTTTACATGTGAAATATATGTATACAAGCAAGAGCTTCTTCTGCCTTTAATGCATTCACTCTTTCATTCAAGATTCAACAGGACAGCCCTATTAATTCTTCCTCCAAATTGCAAATACATTCATTTTGATAAGAGGAATAGAAAACCCCATGGGAAATACTGAAATAAAAGCCATTTTTCTTACAACAACAGCAGTTGTTTAAAAAAGTGATTCTCAGAACTATGTATGGGAAGAGAGATTTGCAGGAGTTGAATTCCTATATCACTCCACCCTCTTTGCTTTCTTAAAGTTGTAACTAGTAAATTCAACTGTTTAACGAAGACTTAAAGAAACTTACAGAAAGCTTATAAAAAATATTTGGACTTTTTTTGACCATTAACCAATAGCCATCATAGAGGCAAATGTTTCATTTTCCATTATATCCATGTACAAAGAGAACCACCTGCAGGGCTGCATAGAAGAATAAGGTCACAGCATGAAGACCAGGTACACACAGAGCCCTCACAAGCCATAGAGTGAGTTCAGGTCTTGTGGCCTTTGGCGATCAATCTAAGCAGCCATCTTTGCCAAATCGGAGGCAAAACAGCAAGAATAGCCATGAGAACCAGAAAGAAAAGTAAAGTTAGCAGCTGGCAGGAGAGCAGGTCTAAGAAAAGGCTGTCAGAATAAGAGTATCACCAGTACTGCATACCAAGTACTTAATATTGTCACTAGTTCCAGTCTTAGAAGAAGTTGGGTCAGATGAAACACAGGCAGGGAATCTAAAACATATAAGATCTGAAGGTACTTGGAATATTTGCAGACATAGAATTCATGCATTCATTCAACATATTATTCAGTACCTACTATTGTGCGGAGTGCTGAGATGACAAAGATAAAACAGATGTGGACTCATACCTCAAAGAACTAACAGTGATTTAAGGAAGTGGGGCTAGTAAAGGGACACTTAAAATATAGACCAATAGTATCTGTGATGAAAAGAAGTACAAGATGCTTTGAGAAGCCAACCAGTTCAAACTGAAATTATAGACAATTCTTCCCAAAGACCCAGGATGTCTTGAAGAACAAAAGAGAGTATATATATTTTTTATAATATATGTCTATTTGTTTGTCCCACAAAGAATTGTAGAATTTAGTTTGACCACAAAGGGGCTTAGAGACAGGACAGTCTAGAGGAAACTGATGTGAAGCCATGAAGGTAAAAATAACAGCAGCTCATCTGGAGGTCTCTACAGAATTTGGTTTCTGGATGACATGGGATGGAAAAAAAATCGAAGAAGCTAAAGAGATTGTAAGGTCTGTGAAAGGTCTGGGGCATCAAGCCCAGGAGTTTGCTTTTTTATTCTGCAGACTGTGGGGAAACATTGAGAGGCTTTAGGCAGCAGAGTGATATGAGTAGATGCGTGCTTCAGAGCAGCTCTGCTGGCAGCCTTGGGAAGAACAGATGGAGGAAGGAGGGGATGATCTCACAGTGATGGGTTGAGAGGCTGCTGCATGGGGAAGACTTGGGAGATTAAAGCGAAATGATGACCGTGAGAGTGGAATGAGGGAGCAGATTCATGAGGCTTAGGAGGCTGAATCAATAGGGTTTGGTGACGGATTATATAATGGAAAGAAAGAGTCTTGTAAGGCTATTGGATTTCTTATTAGGATGTGTCATTCACCCATTTAGGATATACAGGAGTAGGGACGCTGGGTGGCTCAGGGGGTTAGGGCCTCTGCCTTTGGCTCAGGTCATGATCTCTGGGTCCTAGGATCTAGTTCTGCGGGGGGGGGGGGGGGGGGGGGGCTCTCTGCTCAGCGAGGAGCCTGCTTCCCAACCACCCCTTACCCCCCACCTACCTCTCTGCCTGCTTGTGATCTGTCTGTCAAATTTTTAAAAAAAGTTAAAAAAAAAAAGAATATACAGGAAGAGGAGCACGGTGGCAGGGAGAAGATTAAAAGATTGATTTAGAAGTCCTTGTGGGGTGTTCAAAAAGAACTGGTATTGGGCATTTGGATATAAAGATTATGAGTCCAGGGAAGCAGTCTACACTAGAGATATGCATTTGGGTGCTATTTTAACCACTGGATTTGCATGAAGGTATAAAGAAGAATATGAGTACAAGAAGAGCAGAGGACCCAAGATGGAACCAAGGAAAACAAGAGCATTTGAGAGCAGGTACTTTGATTTGCACGCTAGGTTTAGGGATATCATGAAGCCAGCTCCAGGCCCGAAAGGGCATGAAAGGGTTAAACACAGAGTTACCATGTGATCTAACTATTCCACTCCTAGAAATACACTCAAAAGAAATTTAAAAACGGTCACACGAAAATTGCACTTGCATATTCTTAGCAGCATTATTCACAATAGCCAAAACGCTGAAACAACCCCAAGGTCCAGAACTGATGAAAGGGTAAGTACAACGTGGTGGTTCTGTGCAATGAAATATTAACGAAATACAAGTACTGATGCATGTGACAAAACGGATGAACTGAAAAACATTATGCTAAGTGAAAGGAGCCGGGGACTTATTATATGATTCCATTTCTATAAAATGTCCAAAGTAGGAATATCTATAGGGCTAGAAAATTTCTTGGTTGCCTAAGTCTGGGGAGATGGAAGAACTGAGGGAGGGTAGAGGGTTTCTCTCTGAGGTGATGAGAAGTTTCTAAAATTGATTGTGGTAATGGCTGCATGATTCTATGATTGCGCTCAAAGTCACTGAAAAATTACTTTAAATGAGTGAATTTAAATGAGGTTGATATGTGAATTATATCTTAGTAGAGCTGCTAAAAGATGGTATGAAAGGACACGTGAAATTTTAGATAAGATAAATGCAAGTACAGAAGCCTAAAACTTATTAAAATCTCTCTGAATCTTTATCTCAAGAGAAGGAATCTTCCGCTCAGGCAGTTAGCACTAGAAGACTCTGGTGTTAGGTAAATATCAGGACAGAGAAACAAAGAAGTCCAATAAGTCTAACAAGGATTCCTCATCAGTTTGGTGAAAGCAATATTCAAAGAGTAGGCAGGGAGGCTACCTGGAGGTACATGTTAATCAAGTAATATTTTCAAACAATTTAGGCTATTTCACATGTAATATATGTAAATAAATATAAATGTAAATATAAAACACATGTAAATATAAAACATTTCAGAGGGTGGTCTTTGCATTTCTGCCTATGCTACTTTACCATAGAGAAAATCCACACTGGAAGACCCTTAATTGTTCAGACTCCCTCCCAGGTCCCCCATTTCCTTCACCAGTGTCAGGGTTGCTGTAAGAAATGGAGAAAATGGAGAGCAATTTCCAAATAAGCCTAGTTTACAAATTTACTTCTCAAAATTTCTGTAAGGAAAATTATAAATCACTTAACAGGGTAACCACCTAAAACCAGTTTTCTCCCCTTTTTGATTCCAACAAGGCAGTTTCTTCAGCTCTGTCTGGTTGCTTCTCCCTAAAAGGCCTGTTCCTCAGATCTTCATAACTTTACTCATGATTTCTACCCTTGTACCTGCCCTACCTCCCTCTCAATATTCTATCCTTCTTTCAGAGCCAACAATGACATCACTCCTTAGTTTTGGGCCCACCAAACTCCTATTGCACTTACAGATGGGATCTCACCACTTGGTGTTCTCTAACTTATGTGTGCGTTTTATCTTCATAGCCAGGACCAAAGTGTCTCAATAGCAGACAAAATAATTCTCTATTTTGTCTATGATGTTTAGCATAATGTTGCAAAAGTAACAGATTCTTTTTTTTTTTAAGATTTTATTTATTTATTTGACAGACAGAGATCACAAGTAGGCAGAGAGGCAGGCAGAGAGAGAGGGGGAAGTAGGCTCCCTGTTGAGCAGAGAGCCTGATGCAGGGCTCCATCTCACGACCCTGGGATCATGACCTGAGCTGAAGGCAGAGTCTTTAACCCACTGAGCCATCCAGGCATCCCAAAGTAACAGATTCTTATTAGGTATCTAATTATGGCACCAAACAAAATAATTTTTAAATAATGCTCTAAAATTATTTCCTATTTATGTTAAAAATTTACTGAAAGACAAATACCTTATGATTTCAGTTGCATGTGGAATTTAAAAACAAAACAAATAAGGACAAAAAAAGAAAGAGGCAAGCCAAGAAACAGACTTTTTTTTAAAAAGATTTTCTTTGTTTGTCAGAGAGAGAGAGAGCGAGAGCACAAGCAGAGGGAGTGACAGGCAGAGGGAGAAGCAAGCTCCCCTTCTAGCAAGGAGCACAATGAGCAAGGAGCCTGGTGTGCAACTTGATCCCAGGACCCTGGGATCATAATCTGAGCCTAAGGCAGATGCATAACTGACTGAGTCACCCAGGCATCAACTATATCAACTATAGTGAACAAACCGATGGCTACTGGAGGGGAGGTTGTGGGGGGTGTGTAATAGGTGATGGGGATTAGGGGTGTACTTGTGCTGAGCACCGGGTGGTGTATGAAGTGTTAAATCACTGTATTGTACACCTGAAACTAATATTACACTGTATGCTAACTAAACAGAATCTCAATAAAAACTCTGAAGAAAAAATTAAAAAATAAAATAATTTACTGATGTATCAAGATTTATCAAAGTTGCTGAACACTTACTTTGTGCAGAGATTCTGTGCAGGACTATAAATACATTATCTAATCTTATTCTCTTAACAATCCTATAAGGTGGTTACTCTTACCATCTTCGCTTTGCAGATAAAAAAATAGATGTTTCATGTGTTTATGTAACTTGTTCAAGTTCACAAGGATTTCTGCATATTAAATGCAATAAATTTGTTAGAATATTTGTTCTTTTACTTTCTAATATTGGCCAAAAGACTTCTAATCAAATACTGGAAGATATAATCACACAAAGGCAGGAAGATCTGTGTTTAAATCCTAAACTCTCAGAATCACAGTTTATTCAAATATACAATGAGGCTAATAATACCTGATTCACAAGGGCATGAGAAATTAATACAATCAAAAGCTTCTGGCCACAGGAGGAAAATAATATTATTTCATTCTCTATCTACTTGAATCACAAATGCTTCCAAAAGTTTACCATTATTTTTGGAAGGAAACATATCAGTAATTCCAGAGGAATTAAGGCATTTTTCAGGCATTAGTGCAGATCTATATTTACTACAATCTTAGGATGTTGAACTTTTCTTCAAAGAGATGATAAAGGCATCCTGATTATGCCATCTTGTTCTTATTAAAGGCCAAGGTGAGAATTCTACCAGTCACATTATATATGACCCCAGATTTATTCTTTTTTTTTTTTTTAAGATTTTATTTATTTATTTATTTGTCAGAGAGAGAGAGTGAGCACAGGCAGACAGAGTGCATGGCAGGCAGAGTCAGAGGGAGAAGCAGGCTCCCTGCGGAGCAAGGAGCCCGATGTGGGACTTGATCCTAGGACGCTGGGATCATGACCTGAGCTGAAGGCAGCTGCCCAACCAACTGAGCCACCCAGGCTTCCCCCCCAGATTTATTCTTAAATGCAGAGTATCTCTCTATTTCTTCAGCAAGTATCTTCAAAATAGGAACTTGAAAATGAGAGGTAGCTAAAGTTTAAGTTTCTGTGAGCATGTATATGTCTGTATGAGTGTAAGGAAGAATGAAGAAACAAAGATGTTAGTATAAAAAAATTCTTTAAGACATACCTCTTTGGCACTGGGCTCTTGCTTAAAAATATCCTTCAGAATCTAAATTCGTTGCTCGTTTATTCCCCTTTGGGAAAATATCATGTGAACTACCTTACTTATAATGTATAAAGTCTGAACAATGATGATCTTTTCAGAATATAATTAGAGTTGTAGAGCAGCGGCAATAAAATGCATTCAACTGTGTGTGTAACAAGCCTGCTTCCCTCACTGTATTTGAGCAAGGTGCTCCGGTTGAAAGCCAGCCAGAAAACCCCAGTCTCTCCTAGAAAGGACTTCTAAACAGCACCATGGCTTAGAGAGGGAAACTCCTCCTACGTATGCCTGCCTCATTTTCTTAGAACTCCAGCCAATCGTGCTGATAGATTACATAACGTGATTAAGGAGTTCTCTTTTAATGTAGGTTCAACCAGTATTTATTGATTGACCACTACATGACCATAGTAAGCAGGGTACTCCAGAGAAACTGAACCAATGGGATATATGTACAGAAAGAGATTTATTGTGCAGAGCTGGTTCACACAAACACTGAGAAGTCCCATGATCTGCCGTCTGTAAGCTCGAGATGCGGGAAAGCTGGTGGTATAATTCTACCCCAAGTCTGAAACCTTAAGAACGAAGGGAGCTAGTCAATGGTATAAATTCCAGTCTTAGTGCAGGAGAATACCAATGGCTCATCTCAGTTGGCAGACCGAAAATAAAAAAGAGGGGAATTCCTCCTTCTTCTGCCTTTTTGTTCTATTCAGGCACTCAAAAGATTGGATGACGACCACCCATGTTATTGACTCGAACAACATGGGTGTTAGGGGCACTGACCCACCCTGTAATCAAAAATGGGCATATAACTTTTGACTGCCCCAAAACTTAACCACTAATAGCCTACCATTGGCCAGGAGCCTTATTGATAACATAGTCAATTAAAACATATTTTGTATCTTATGTTTATTACATACTGTATTCTTAAAGTAAGCTAAAGAAAAGAAAATAATATTAAGAAAATCATAAGGAAAAGAAAACACATTTATAGTACTGTATTTCTATTTTTTAAAAATCTGCATATTAATGGAACTTCACAGTTCAAACCCATGTTGTTCAAGGGTCAAGTGTACTTTGAGTCTAAGATTCAAACGATAATCTCCACCAGAAACATCCTCACAGACATATCCAGAAGTAATATTTAATCTGAGCAACTCTTGGGCCCATCAAGTTCACACATAAAATTAACCACCACAGGAGCGCCTGGGTGGCTCAGTGGGTTAAAGCCTCTGCCTGCGGCTCAGGTCATGATCCCATGGGCTTGGGATCTCAAGCCCAGCATTGGGCTCTCTGCTCAGCAGGGAGCCTGCTTCCCTTCCTCTCTGTCTGCCTACTTGTGATCTCTGTCTGTCAAATAAATAAATAAAAATCTTAAAAAAAGAAATTAACCACCACAATGACAGCACCACAGGCATTCATTGGTGCATAAGAAAGAATTAGCTTGCCTCCTGAAGTTTATAATGTGGTTGAGAAAATAGTTGATGACCATGTATTTTGTCATTCAAAATAGGACACTTTTAGAATGAAAAGAGATTCTATCAATAACAAAGGTGGAGCAAAACTATATGGGACTAAGTAGAATATACATTCATATGATTACTCTTTTAGATAAAGAAATAGGTATAAAAATTCCATTCAAGAGGAGGAGCAATCCTAAAAACAGTTATTTTTTCTTTATGTGGATCTTTTTAAATGTTGTTGTTCTACTACCGTATGGAATTTTCTGCAGGTCCTGTAACTTCTCCTATCTGCTTTGGTCACCAGAACAGGTTTTTTTTGGTAATTTGGAGACATTTTGAAGGGTCACAATAGGAAAGAGGGAATGCTACCAGCATCTCATCAGTAGATGCCAAGGCTGATGCTAAGCATTTAACAATGACAGGACAGCCCCCCACGACAACAAATCACCTGTCCCCAGATCTCAGCAGTGTCAAGGTGAGGAAATGCTGTCCTTGGTTAACAGCTCTCTCCAAGTGGGAGCTTACATTGGACCTGGAAATCTTTAAAAGCAGTGGAGAAATGTTAGCATTTCTTCCTTCTCCCTTAGTTTCAATTCCCTACCCCTCACTCTAGTCATTTCTGATGCTCAGATTTGGGCACAGGGAAATAAGGGATCAGGAATGAAGGGCATATTCTTAAATTTTGTTAGAGTTATAATCTGTGACTTTTCTTTTTTGGAAGTAGTGAACACACAGTTGTTGGGAGTGTCTGCATGGATGTTGTTATTTTAGACAATGTGAGGATAGTAAGCAGCAGGTAATACTTCTCAAGTTCTAAAGATTAGGAAGTGTTGATTAAGCTTAGTAAGAGGAAAGTCCTTGAAGACCGTGGCTAGAGCTATATAGAGGGTGAGAGCTGCAAGCAGAAGCCAGATTAAAGAAAGAGCAGGAGATAAAACATAGGGACAGTGATTCCATAGAATCATTTTTCTAGACATTTGGTTCAAAAACACAGAGGAGAGAGAAGAGCATGCAGGACTGGTGTTGGGACTTAGGAGGGAGAGATTTGATCAAATTTAAATGGAAACAGATAGAGAAATGGGCCAATGGGACAAAGAGAGAGAGAAAATAAGAATTTATAAAGTATGGTCCTTGAACAAATAAAAACAAAAAGGGACAGTATCCAGGCACAGGTGTCCATTGGGCCCAGAGGACAGTAGGTCTCATTTACCATCATTATGACCTTGAATAGAATTGTATGGTTCTGTTTTATTTATACCTTTTCAGTTAGGTCGTTCCTGGGCTTAAGTCAAAGAGACAGCTTCCTATGTGATAATCTGAGAGGAAAATGACCTGAAATTTTTGTCAGTAAAATAACTCCTTGGTTTTTCCAGGCTTTACCTCCTGAAGGCTCTCTATTAAAATGTAAATAAGTTACCTGAAAAGTCATCATCTGCAAATCCATTAATATATTTAGAAGGATTAGCTTATCAGTTGGTCAGGAAAAGTTGATTGTGAGAGTGTTGAGAGTGAGTGTGTACATGTAAGTACACGCTCAGTTTTTGTGAGAGAGTGATTATTTCAGAATAGAAAAAGGAAAGTCTGGAACACAAACACTGCCTAAAAGGATTGTGTCAGGAACAATATAAAGATACTAAGAACCTGAAGAAAGAAGGCAAAAAGACATCTTCAGAGACACATGCAGTATCAAATACCACAGAAGAAGAAAATGCAAATGGTCCTGAGATCTACCAGATTCTATGGCTGCACAATTGGGTTCATGTTCCCTGGTGAACATGACTGGCTCAGGATGTAGCTGGCTTCTTCCAGAAGTCATCAGGATTTTCCACATACTGTCAAAACTTTTGACTGACTGTCTGAGTAGAGACCACAGTCTACCATCAAGTCCCTGGCCCAGGGCTTGGACACTCAAGACATTTAAACCTGAAGACCAAATACTCCCACCAAACTTCAATCTCCAACCCTCACTACCCTGTTGCTATAACCCCACCTGTCCTCTGTTCTCTCCAATGCTCCCCATGTATGGACTGCCTCCAAGCATCGGGGGTAGAAGCTTCTTTATAAAACAAACTCTTATGCCATCTCATTTTCAGATTTTTGGATCCAGTAAAAGTGAGGTGAAACCAAGTGTCAGTTCTGGCCGTTATAACAAAATACCAAAACGGATGGCTTAAACATGAATTTATTTCTCACGTTTCTGAAGTCTGGGAAGATCAAGGTGCCAACTGATTCAGTTCCTGGTGAGAGCTCTCTTTCTGGCTTCCAGATGGCCCTTTTCTCTCTGTGTCCTCCCTCACATGGCCTTTCCTCAGAGCAAATGGAAACAGAAGATCTCTCTCTTTGAATAAGGTCACCAGTTCTATCAGATTAGGACCCCATCCTTATGGTTTCACTTAAAATTAATTATATCCTAAAAGCCCTATCTCCAAATACAGTCACATTAAGAGTAAGGGCTTCAACATATGAATGGGGTGGGGGGCTGTGGACACTCTTTAGCGCAGAGCTCTGAGGAAATCTACATTTTCAACCAGCATCCTAGGTGAGTCAGAGGCAGACAGTCCAACATCCCGGCTTTGATAGGCCCTGTTGTACGATTTATTCCTATGAATCCTTCCTAAAAGGAAGGCAAACTAAACTGTAACTGATCACAGTAATAAAATATGTAATAAAACACAATAAACATAACTGCAGCTGCACATCAGTGCTGGTATGAATATTACATGTCACCTAGTGCAGGCCCTCAGATGAGGAAATGGAAGCCTATGACACTGAGTAATTGGAAAATGTTTTCCTTGAGTAGGATATTCAGATAACCTTTGAGAAGCACTGAGATGTGGCAACATCTTTAAAAAGTTACTAAACAAAATAAACATACTTCCAAACATTTACTTAAAAGAAACATTACAGTAGCAGGGACCGTTGCTAATTAAATGCAAATAGTTGGTTAATGCGCACTGCAATTATCTCTGACTCAACAAATTATGTATGGTATACTGCATGAATCATCTCCTTCTTAAATGAAAACAAATCCTCTTCAATCCACAAATTATCCAACACAAATGGTCCAAGCCTTTTGTCAATGGGCTAAAAGCCAGTGGACACACTTCCATCCCCACCACACACCCATCCCCCTTAGTTATTCTGCACAGTGTACTTGAGTGTTACCACAAATGTATGTGTCATCCAACTTGCAAAGTCATCATATAGTTCTTTTTTTTTTTTTTAAGACTTTATTTATTTATTTGACAGACAGAGATCTCAGGTAGTCAGAGAGGCAGGCAGAGAAAGAGGGGAAGCTGGCTCCCCGCTGAGCAGACAGCCTGATGTGGGGCTGGATCCCAGGACTCTGGGATCATGACCTGAGCCGAAGGCAGAGGCTTTAACCCACTGAGCCACCCAGGTGCCCCTCATCATATATTTCTTCTCTCCGAATGTATTAACAAATAAATAAGTTAGCATATAAATGGGTCTTCTGTTTTGGGGGGTTTTTGTTTTGTTTTGTTTTGTTTTTTCAGAAAAGAGTGAATGGTACCTTGTTAGCTTCCAAAATTAAGGAGCACTGCAGGTTGGAATATTTTCGCAACTGAGCAGCCCAGTGGTGACTGTGCACAATGAGTAATGAAAAGCATTTCCAGGCACTTAGCTTGCTTCCATAATGTGAAATCTAAAAACTTCTAGGAAGAAATATATTTCTGTGCAAAGAAAATGTGTGTTAATAGATATTTTTTGAAATATCCATCCAGTTTAAACTGAACCAAAGATGTATTCTTGATCTGCCACTGAAGAGACTTCCTGGGGATGGAGGGGGAATCTTTTTGATTCTGAGGATTCTTGGAGGAAAAGGGGAAACTTAACTGAAGAGTGGTAGAAATAGAGAGAGGACCATTGAAATAGGGCAATTTAACATTAGCCATGAGGGCATGTTTCTTAAAATGTAATACCTGCATCATCTTTATTAGAAATAACTAGAGATAGGATGTTTTTAAAAAACACAGATTCCAAGCCCCTTACTGAGTTCCAAAATTTCTAGGATCAGGGCCAGGACCGAGCATTTTCTAACCAGCTTTCCAACTGATTCTTATGCACACAAGAGCTTTACTCAACTGAAGGGGAAAATAAAAGGAATATACATCATTATCATCTTATTCCAACAAATCATCCATGATTCTGCAGCTCCAGGAAAACCTGCGGTAAGTCAATGAATTACGTGAATTCTAACAAAAGTAAGTTTGAAACTTAGACCCTCCATCTATCACACCACTTAGACCCAAAGTCTCTTTTTTTCACTACCCTCAGATGCCTCTTGGGCACATGATGATCTTTTAAACATCAAATGATTATCAAAGTCAAAACCTTGACCACTATTAGGCTTTACAGATGAACTGAAAATCAACCCACTAAACTTGTCCTCAAAGAAGAAGACAGTCAGTCTGTCTCTCTGCTTCTTTGGTCTGGCTTTCTTCCCCATCTCTCACTCAGAGAGGATAATTTACTGTTAGCCATGAGAGCACTGGAACCCACCGATTCCATCAGTTTTCACTTGCCTCTGTGGCCTTGTTGCCTTTCAACATTCAATATCTGGTGACAATATAAAGCTCCTATTTATTGCACTAAACATATCTTTCTGCTTCCTCTGTGCTAAGATGCTAATATACATTTTTTTTACATTTCAGTATTTCTGAAATTAGGTTGTATCACACAAATGTTTGGCCCGTTAAAGCAAATGTAAATTGCTCTGTCACGATTTCTCCAATTCTCCTCCTCTGAGATTAGAGCAATTTCTTTTTTTAATCTTTCCCCTTCCAAACCAATCTTGAGAACCCCTGAACTGTAAACTTGGGAGTGTTATGCTAAGCAAACACATTGTAGGACAAGGGTGGTGTCTTTGTAACGTTGTTTGTCTATGATATATGCCAGCTCAGGTCGTACAACAATTACAAATTCTTTTTTGTTTTAAGTTGGGTAGGACAGAGCCAGAACACTCACCTGGCAGTCAGAGGCCTTTTAAAGAACTCTTTCAGTATATATAAATTAAAGTGATAACAAAGCTTTAGTTTATTTGGTATATTTTTCTTTCTTAGTGATACTTAAATTAATGGTATGTCCTACATTGAATGGCATGCTAATTCTGATCAAATATAGGGGATAATGAGAGACTATGGACTCCAGGAAACAAACTGAGGGTTTCAGAGGGAACGGAGTTGGGGTGATAGGTATTGAGGAGGGCATGTGTTGTGATGAGCACTGGGTGTTTTACACAACTAATGAATCACTGAATGCTACATCAAAAATTAATAATGTACTATACAGTGGCTAACTAAACATAAATATATTTATGTATAGGATAGTAGCAAACTTTATAAATACAGGGTTTAAAAAAAATTTTATAAATAAAAGTTGAATCAATGGAATGGGAGGAGCAAAAAAATCTTTAGCCCTCTTAAATGGGCTTTGGCACACATACACAGAAAAGTTTAAGATTGTTAAAAATTTTTTTTAAATCTTTGCTACTATAGTACCTGAAAACTCCAACAGAAGCTATTGCCCTTCTTACCTATAGACTGACCTTGATTTCATTTCTGGGGAATTGTCTCCATAGCCATGAATCCAATCATGCCACTTCTGTATTCATCAATGCAGCCCTCATGGAAAAGGGAACCTTCTGTTTCCAACAGTGTGGCAGCTCTTCCATTACATTCTTCAAAGGCTGCCTTTGTTGATACTGTCTTTTTTTTTAGTTGTCTCTCCTGATAAAACTGGAGTATCTCTTCTGAGTTAGGTTGGAGGACATTTTGAGGGGCATACCATCCAGAAACACAAAAAAATATCTGTCAGCTCTGAAAATTGACATGCCTTTTAAGATAAAAGTTCAGGCATCTATTTTATTCCAGGATTAGCCCCTTGACTGTTTTGAAAACTCCCACAAAGAATCCGACAGCCAAAGGGTCAGACCCTAAGTCTTTTTAATCTGTGTTTCCGGAACACCCCTGAGGTCTACAGGTTGAGAGACCTCCTTAAACAAGTATCCCAGAGGGAGGCAAGCAGAAGAATCTGATCCAGTATTTGCCACACTGTATTAGAGTGAGTTATGTACCCATCTGTCTTCTCCTTTAGGCTGTAAACTCCTGAAAAACAGGGTTGGTTGCCACTCATTTATAATCCTCTTAGTCGTACTAGTGATGGTACAAGTGAAATCCTGGTACCAGTACTCTGATGACTATAAATTGCATCTACTAAACATTTTAATGGATGATTAGAGTTATGGATCACTAAAGGATAGAATATTGGAGTTATCATTGGTATTAAGGATAGTTTAGTACATTAATCTTACAGAACTGATCAGGAGTCTATATTTTAAAAGCTAGACAACTCTCTCACATTCACAGGGTAGTAAGTGACAGAGCCATGAAGACATAGATTTAGCCTACTAATGACAGCTTTTCAGCTCTTTTCGCTATAAAACACTATGACCTGCTATACTGTCATTCACAATTTTAATAAGATACACCTATCAACGAGAGTATTAAACCAATGCATATACTACTCCCTTACCCCATAGTAATGTTGAATCAGTAAGTAAAAGAACCCAGAATTTTCTTGCTCAAACTATCAGAAGTAAATAATGAAGTTGTCTTTACAGACCTTTTACTTTTGCATCACTATTTTTTTAGAAAGATTTTATTTATTTACCTGTCAGAGAGAATGAGAGAGAGAGAAAGAGAGAGTGAATAAGCAAGGGGAGGGGCAGAGGGAGAAGCAGACTCCCCACTGAGCAGAGAGCTCACAGGGGGCTTGATCCTGGTACCTTGGGATTATGACCTGAGCCTAAGGCAGACGCTTAACTGACTGAGCCACCCAGGTGCATCAATATTATAACAATTTTTTCAAAGTAGGTTTTGGTCAAAGCAGGAAACGAGACACACAAAACTGGAGTGAAGTTAAAATTTATTGCAGTGGTCTCATGTCTCCTAAGTAGAAAAATTGCAGTTACTAACTCCAGCACCTCCAGTCAGAGGGAAACTGACAAAGAAGGAGATGGTAATGCACAGGCTCCATCCACTGTTACAGATCCTATTTGGTTTTGCAGTGGGATGTGGTGGCAGTAATTCTGGAATGCTAACGCTAAACACAAGATTTTGCAATAAATGTTTATAGATCGTCAGTATCAACTTCTAAATATTATTGCCATCACTTTACTATAATTGTAGATAGTAAAAATACAAGTAGTGGTAGCCACAATTTTCAATCATTGCAGTTCAGAAAAAAGGAACCCTTCACTACATATAAGAACATTTCCTCCCTGAGATCCCATCTAGCAAAGAATTAAAATAAAACTGCTGACAGTTACCTATTCTGTAACTGGTTGCTATTCACATAGTAGGAAACCTTCAAAATGTAACTCTTCTGTCTCTGCCCCTTGTTCACCTGATTCCTCCTCAAGGCACCAGTCGAATTTATGTGACAGTAAGTCTTGATTTGGGAAGGGTAGAGTCAGAAGGCAGAACATTAGGGTGCTAATACTAAGTCCTCGCCTTTTCTCAAACTGTATAAGACACTGATTTCTTTGCAAATAAAATGTGCAAAGGCATATCAGGATCATTCATTTCAACTTCATTACTGGTAATTGATCACACTGCCCAAAGGAAATCAGACCATTTGTTTTTCAGGAGCCAGACTGGGCAGAGGTCACTATTCACATCTCTCCTCTATAATGAACTAATTATCAAAACAATAGGCACTTAATGAAAAGCATGGTCAAGGAAACATGTTTGTCCTCATTCTTTTGAACTTTCAAACTGTACAGAGATATGAGACTCAGACAATTTTCTCTGCTAATCCTTGTTAAACAAAACTTGTTTTTTACCTTCATCCTAAATTTTCCTCCAAAAATTGATCAAAAAATTGTTGATCTTACTCTTCCCAATACAACAGATGCTCATGCCAGACATTAAAGGAAGTGTCCACCCCCTCAAAAATGTTCTAAGAGAGCCTCACTCTAATTGGTTTGCATGCCTTGCAAAGAAAACGCCAGCACATGTATAAACAGACTGACAGGTTGTCTGATTCCACTGTGACTCTTACAAGTCCCTGCATTCGGAGAGCTTCCAGAACGTCCTCCGGCAATGCTCATTAGCAAAACACAGCTGATACCTCTCCAAAGGTAATTGGTTGCGGGTAGGGTGAGAGAAAAAGGGTATATCCTTTTTCTCCCTGGAACCAAAAGTCCAAAGACTAAAAAATCTTATATTTTACCTCATCACTATAATACCCAAAACCATTTTAAAAAATAGGAAAAACTTCTCTTCATTAAGAATACTTTAGCAATCTGGTTCATATCCTTACAGCTGAAATTCCAGATCTCATTTCCTGCCTTGAGCCCTGTGAAAGATAAGGGCAACACATATTGGCACTAGCCCAGGCACTGACTACAGATATTAACCCATAGTGAATGATGACCTTTTCTGACAGATTTTAATATACTGACTTCTTACAGACTTTACACAGTCTTAATATACTATCTATTACCCTATCCCCGAAAGGTTGTGATTCATTTAGTTACAACCACTTTAAAATGAATCCAGTATATATTGCAATATGTTCAGAAGTGGCTTATGGCACCAGGGAGTGTATAATTATTCCCTCCCAGCTATTCAGTTTTGCTGACAGCGGATAATAATTGTGTATACCTACACCCTACATAACCCTAGGGAGCCTTTCAAAGCAACAAATTTAAAAAAAAATTAATAAAAATTTTTCAGAAAATGGCAGCAGTCACAACCAAGAGCACAACACTTAAAATACAATTTATATTTTTCAGGAGGGATGTGGGGTGAGATAGATAAAAAAGAAAATGTACATATTTTCACATACATACACATAAAATGGGAGACTAAAAGGATAACTTTTCACATGGCGATTCTATGAATTTCTATGCCAATTTCTAAAAATTTTATTTTCTTTTGTAAGAATACATTAAAAATCATTAAATTCAATCTAGAAAGAGATAGATGGTATGTATTAGACTGTTATTTACTTAGCTCACCTCTTTCCCTCTCTTTCTCCCACGTTATGACCTCCAAGGTTACAAACAAGTCCACAGAAATGTCATGAAACAGGCTAGAAACCTGTACCACAAGTCCCTGGAGATAAGCATTAGACTCATCACTCATAGCTGTGACTTCTCACTGTGGTTTTCCTTGCTATAAAGCTTTGATAAACACTTCACTCTTGTGTTTTCCAGCTTCAAATTTCAGAAATAAGTTTCCTCCATTTTGGTTTATCACAATTATAATCCATTAAAAAATCATCTAAGCCATGGCATGAAGATCATTGGGACAAGTCATCTAAGAGCACTGGCCTTGGAGGGAGCTCCCGGGCCCTCTAGAAGATGTGACCATACAGGAAAAGAAAAGAAAAGAAGCATGCTTCTTCTACAAATAAAAAGCAATCACAAAGGACAAATAAAGATGAATAAAATATGACATACACAAAAATGAATTCAGTCTATAAACTCCCCATGCCATAAGCCAGTACTGACAAGATCTAAACCCTTCTACTTAGCATCATTCATATACATTGGTGCTACAGCAATGTCCATTAGGTCTGTGCCTTGGAAAATACTTAGTACCATTTTCTTCCTTCCGAGACACTCCTTCTGATGAGGGAGCAGGAGGCTGGCTGAGGACAAAGCAAGAGCTGGCGCCTTGCACCCCCACCCTCCATCCGCTCCCCTCCATAGGTGTAGCATTCCTCAGGCACCCCTGACTGCCATAAAATGATAAATAGTTAACTTGCTAAGATCACAATCCTACAAGACAGGAGTCTCCCTTGGTTTGCAAATGTCCTTGAGATTTACAAACAAAGAAGTTACCTTATCAATAGCCCAAATTCCAAAGACACAGAACTCAGTTTCTCAAGCCTAATGTCACCCTCCCCTCCATAAAAACCGAAGGAGGCGGAGGTAGAAGGAAAAGTAAATAAAGTTAAATTTCTTCTAAACCTAAATCTCATTAACAAGGATGCTTGATAGCAGGAATGTAACATTCCACCAGGAGACTCTCAATTGTCTTTACTTAATAGTAACTAAGCCTTCAATATCCTGATAGTATTCTTTGCCCCAATAGCCCTTCTGAATACCCCTTTGTCCTCACCTACCCAACTCCTGCGTATATAACCAACCACTCCTAACAACCCGGGGCAGCCTCATCTCCGCCTGCCCACGGGTCCTGTCCCCGTGCTTTAATAAACCACCATTTTGCACCAATGACGTCTTAAGAATTCTTTCTTTAGTCGTCGGCTCCGAACCTCCTCACCCCACCGAACCTGACTTAGGTTCTGGGACTTCATCATTTTTGGCGAGCCAGCCAGGAGATTTGTGAGTCTTTACATTTGGACTCTGAGCTTCGGTGCAAAATTGGTGAGTACTTTCTCTCCTTTTCCTGTACTCTCATTCCAGGGCTTTTTCAAGGAGTATGGTCTTATTGGAACACTTGCATGTCAATTGCTCAGGCTGTAATCCTCTAGCCCATGGCTACTCCACGGGGAGGAGAGCGTCTGCCTTTTGGCTGTAAGCTAGTACCCTGGCCGGAATGGCAATAAGATCCAGAAACTTGATGGCCTCACTCTATTCCTGTTCTTATAGAAAGTTGTCTCTCTTGGGCACGGGACAGCCAACTAAGTCACCAGGACGGCTGCCAATCTTAAGACTCCCGTGTGAGGTTTCCTCCTGATTGATCTAATGTGATCCCCTCCACATGCCCGGTCTAGCCACTTCTGGCCACGAGACCTCCACTGGGAGCCGGCCAAAACCAGTACCCGATTGAATTAAAACGCAACCGGGGACCGTTTCCTAGGGAAGTTGGCTGTAAGGACCACATGTGTTGGAATGTCGCTTAGACCATGATGGATTTCAGTCTTTACTGTTTCTCGTCAGTGTCTTCTGCAAACCGCCTAAAGCTATGAAATTGGGTAATTTCCCCTTGCCAAACTTTTCTAGTATTTCCATGGGTTAATATGACAAAACAGTATGCAGTCTTCAGGACATACGATAGCATGGCACAAGCATTTTAGTCCATTCACCAGGCACCCATCAGCAGCCTAGGATGCGATGGGGAAGTGGAGGGACGCCGGCACCCCTCCAGGGCCTTTTAAGGCATGACGGTGATCAATAGCGATATCTTGAGGGACGCCTCTGGTCGCTTTTGACACACAGGAACCTCTGACATATCCTGCGTGGGACGCTACCCAGGAGTCAGGGGGGATTTGGTAATGGACCTTCATTACTTTTCTGGAAGCATGGCCTCAGTAGGCTTCTTCAGTTCCCAAGGACTCTACCTTGGGGTGCCTTTTAACCCACTGGAAATAATTTGGATTGCAAAACTTAGGAAAGGACTGAGCTCCTGTAACACTGCATGGCCTCAGTGGGATCTATCAGTTAGATCTCCTCTGCAGGAAGCAGGGCAAATGGACCTAGGGTGCCTGCATTGCTCATACCTAGGCCTTCATTGCTCTGCACCAGGACCCCAGACTAAGGGGCTTTTGCGGAATGTGTTTGCCCAAATGAGTCAGCTAGTAAACTTTCTCCTGACATATTGGATGGTAATTACGTAAATAAGCCTTCTTCTAGTAAATCCAGGTTGCTGGGCCATCCCTACCAAAGGGGACTCTGGCTTTATTTCTCTCTGTTTCTCCTAATAGATGTGGGGGCTTCTCCCTCACTCCCTTCCCGTGTTAATGGCTATAACTGGAGCCAACTGGGGTTAGTCTAACTCGAGACAGAGACTATAAGGAATATTCCCAAGCAGCTGCCGAAACTATCTTTGTTTCGGGGAAGTTTCCCTGTGTTCTCTGGCCTGACTTGGACTGCCTAACCCCTCCCCCCTGGCTGGTGGGAAAGCATGGCATCTGCTCCTCTGTTGGGGCTTATGAGCTCTGAAACCGGGGATCTTTTCTCTGCCTCCTGGCAGCACTTTGTTTCCTCTGTTTTCCCCTTCTGTTTCTGTACCAACGCGCGTGCAACCTGCATGACTAGCCTCTAGATCATGCACCACAGCTCCTTCTCTCTTCACTGTCAAGGAGCAAGAAGAGAACCCCCTGGACCTAACACCCACTCCAGATCTTCCCACACATGTCTCAGGTAAACATTCAAAGCGGAGTGGGCCCAGGTGGAACGTAAATCAGTGTTGGAACTAAGTTAAGTCTGTTGGTTTAATTAAGATAGATGCATCTTTGAAGTTAACAGCAGTAAATGTGAAGCTTTATTCTATCGAAGTTTACTAAAGGTCAAATAAGCTTGTGTTACTTGTTAAAATTTGTTAGCAAAGAAATGACTAAACTGATGGTTAATTGTCTGTCTCAAATTTCTAATGGGTAATTGCTGAAGTAGCTTTCAAAGTCTTTGGTAACCTGAAAGTTTTTTAAAGTTTTGCTTGGATGACAAATGGAATTAAATTGTGGACATCTAGGTCTTAACCAAACAGGATAAAATGCTAAGTTGTTAATTACTGAATGTAGGTTTGTGCTTTTGACTTCTTACTGCAAAGAAACTAAGAGCATTTAAATCTGCTGGTAGACTTGTTTGCCACTTAACTGATTCATAAATTTGCCACCTGAAGAATTCTGTTGTAGCAGTTCACAATTGGTTAATAACTAAAGGTGTTTCTAAGAATACAAAGTTCTGCTTAGTGTAACTAAGACTGATGGAAATAAAGGGAAACTGTATGTAGGAAAGTAGGAGATATGTAAGAAAGATTTAAGGAATGGGAATACATTTTGTTGAAGGTAAAGGAAGGTAATTTTGTCCTAAATGAGATGGTTGTTTAGAAGGAAATGGCTTGGGACAAACCTGAATGCCAAGGAAAGTTGTAGAAGGTTTGTGAAGGGAAATCTTCAGAAAATTTTAGCTATGGTCAAGAATGGATTAAGATTGAAATGAATGGGTTTTAAAGGTACATTGGTACAAGACTGGAATTCTCTGTTCAAAAGGACAATGTTTTCTTAGATCAATTGATCTGCTGTTAAGAAAATGTAAATGGTTTTCTCTTTGCCTGCCCAGAAAAACGAGTTTCTATGTTTTGTTTATCAGGTGTTTAACATCCCTAATTATATTTAGGCATGTGCTTTAAAACTTTCTAAAATTCTAGCAAATGTTGACAAGATTTAAATTGTAAATCTCTTTAACTCAGGCTTTTCCTTGGTATGTGAAGTTGCTCATGAAGTACTACTGAACCAATGATAAACCTTGGATTACATTTGGGAAAATGCTATAACTATTCCAGAGATTCTACACACTTCCTAAGGTTTTAACGTTTTGAGAGATCGCCGCTTGATACTGTAATTATGGAAATGTTATGTATCACAGAAATAACCTGATTTCCTTGCAGCTAAATTGTAAACTCCCGTGTCTCTTTAGCTCTAACCATATCCATTCTGAGTTTTTGTCATTTATAATTGTTTTAATTCTCTGGTAAAATGAGTTTTATCTTCAAGGATATTCCTATAAAGGACTTTCAGGACAAATACAGATATTTGATATGCTTGAAAATCCCAAAACTGAAATGGGTAAGAATTTCCAGAACTGACTAAAGCCGCATTCACCAGAATTAGCAACATGGGACTAAATGAACTAAAAGATTATAGTGTTGTGTCTCTTAATGTTTTGTCTTACTTTAAACATTGCTGGTTCTCTTTAATGTTTGCTCTTCCAGACTAGGGATACTCCCTCCTAGTTATCTGTAACTTACAGAGATGTAAAAGTATTGATTTGTAAACAAATCAAAGCATTCAACTTTTCTCTCTATCTGAACCCTCTGAAACCAAAAGGTCTCAGTAAGTATTCTTTCTTCCATGGCAATCAGTCATTTGCATAAGTCCAATAAGAATCTGTTCTCCTTATAACAGGAAAGAATTGGAAACACGGGTTATTTTACCAAGGCTTTGACTGGGATGTCATATTTGAAAAGACTCAGATATGACCAGACAGCTTAAAGGAACTAAGGTTGACTTTATGAAACCTGGAGCCATAAAGCCCCTTGGGACTGTTGGCCTGATACCTTGCTTACAGAGTTCCCAGCAGCCTCACCAGGTGAGTAAAGAATGTCACTCCTTGGTAGGTGCAGTCTCGGGAAGAGGAATTCACCCAAAGGTATTGCAGGCATGCCTCATGGCAAGTACAGGGCTTGGCTTCTGGCCCAGAGAGGCTACTAAAAGTTCAACCTAGAGATTCCTTATACAAAGTTCCAGCAAAGCAGATTCTAAAAGATCTATTGATCACACTCACTGTTCTTGCTGAGCTTATGTAAATAATAGGCCAAGTTTGTTAAAACTGGACTTGTTTCACAAGTGAATTAGTCCTGATTTGGCTATCTCTGTAAATGAGGGTTATTTTAGAGAGAAAAATTATGTTTTAATAACACACCTTTATGGGTGTTGAATTCTAGATTTGATTGTCTTTAAATGTTTGTTTACCTAAGCTAAACAATTTGAGGTAAACTTCAGAGAAGTTGCACAATAGCTTCTTTAGTCGATCTTACTGTTTTGTGGGGATATTAGCAGACCCCACGGCACATGATTAAACAACTGGAATAATGAAATTGCCTAAAAGCCAACCTATTGCACTCCATAGGATTAACTATGGACTTGTGGAAACAATGGATGACCCCACTTTCTTTATGAGTGGATTGAATGATCCATGGGGGACTCCCCTTATCTCTTGACAAGTTTTCTCTCACTTGCCAATGATCCTCTGTAATCAGGATATTGTTAAGGCTGGACCACTCAAAGGTCTTCTTATTGGTTTCATCCCTTAGTTATATTTATCCTAGAGGCCACCTCTGTTGAGGTGCAATTGCAAACAGATGCTTTAGCTAAGCATGGAACAGCCCTCCTATAAAAGAGCCTCAAAGCTCACTATGGGACAGTCCTTGACTGTAATGATGTCACATCAGGTCCAGATTTGTCTTAGAAGGCAAAGGCCACCAATGGATGATGGAGGCCAACTTATTAAATACTGGGCTACATTAACAGATATGCCAGAAATAAAACTTGTCAAACTTTAAACCTAGTTACCTGTATGCCTGAACCTGACCACTGTACTTCTTTCTCTATAGAGCAAAAAGGTTATTGATCTTGCTTACTCTATTTGGCCAGATTTAAGATGCCCCTGTTAAAAATATGAATGACAGTTGGTTTTCTGATGACAGTAGTTTTCATAGAAAAAAATAAGAAAAGCTAGGTGTGCCATAGTGCTCACTAGCACTTTGCAATTGCCAAAGTCTAAGAATTAACATTTATACTGACTCCAAATATGCTTTCCTGGTACTACATGCCCATGGAGCTATTTGGAAGGAAAGGGGATTGCTATCAAGTCATTACTTCAAATATGGGCCTAAGTTACAAAACCCTCCTTATCGCTATACTGAAGATGGCATATATCAGATCCGGGATACATATTTGTGGTTCACACCCACGATTGGACAGCTCAGTTAAAAGGCAGTTTTATGCTGGGAACAAAAGAATCATACGAGTGGTACTTGGGCAAATAACGCACGATATCTGGGATGGCTATCACTAGAAATGTGTTCCCAGATAATAGTACTCCAGGCTACTGACTGGTTTGCTACTGGCTGGGCAAGGCAACCTGGCATCAGATGGCCAGCTCCAAACGGAATCCACTGGATACGTGGAACCAACCTGTGGCCCTGTCTTCCTCCAGGGTAGATAGGTCGCTGTACTTTAGGATTTGCCTGGATTCATGGGTGCATTACTAAAACCATTACAACTCCAGCTAATCTCCCCAACTTAAAACAAAGATGGACACGATCTGTTTTTAAATGGTATGATCACTTAGCATCCATTTTTGTTCCGTCTGCGGGACTAGAGGATGTCATGTGGCATGTAGAAGCCCTTAATAAATATACTACAAAGGCACTCAATGACTCACTGAACAGCATCTCCCTACTTAATACCGAAGTGTCACAAATACGCAAGGCAGTCCTACAGAATAGGATGGCCTTAGATGTCCTGACAGCAGCCCAGGGTGGCACATGTGCAATTATCAAGACAGAATGTTGTGTGTACATTCCAGACTATCACAAAAATGTCACAGGACTAATAAAAGATATGAATACCCAGATTAAGGCCCTACAAGATCCTTCTCTCTCTCTCAGTGAATGGTTAAGTTCCTGGTTTGAAGGAGGGCTATGGCCGAATCTCCTTTTCGGGCTTCTTATTCTTATCGCCTTATTAACCTTAATATGTTGCTTTGTTCCATGTTTCTCTACTTGGTGCCGAGACTCCATTGCTACAATGACTACACCACGGCAGACGATCCTTGTCGCACGCGAGGACGCCTCCTCACTGTCAGCGCTGGATTCAGCTGCCTCCACCTCTCGTAACTCCCTTATACGTTCCTACCCTGACAAATATTGACCCGAGCAGGTAGGGACAGCTCTACGCCCCTATTCAGCACGAAGAAGTTACAGAAGATGAGACCTTCCACCTTCAACCACCTTAAAGATTTAAGGGTCAAAATTGTTCAGGGGGGAATGATGAGGGAGCAGGAGGCTGGCTGAGGACAAAGCAAGAGCTGGCGCCTTGCACCCCCACCCTCCATCCGCTCCCCTCCATAGGTGTAGCATTCCTCAGGCACCCCTGACTGCCATAAAATGATAAATAGTTAACTTGCTAAGATCACAATCCTACAAGACAGGAGTCTCCCTTGGTTTGCAAATGTCCTTGAGATTTACAAACAAAGAAGTTACCTTATCAATAGCCCAAATTCCAAAGACACAAAACTCAGTTTCTCAAGCCTAATGTCACCCTCCCCTCCATAAAAACCGAAGGAGGCGGAGGTAGAAGGAAAAGTAAATAAAGTTAAATTTCTTCTAAACCTAAATCTCATTAACAAGGATGCTTGATAGCAGGAATGTAACATTCCACCAGGAGACTCTCAATTGTCTTTACTTAATAGTAACTAAGCCTTCAATATCCTGATAGTATTCTTTGCCCCAATAGCCCTTCTGAATACCCCTTTGTCCTCACCTACCCAACTCCTGCGTATATAACCAACCACTCCTAACAACCTGGGGCAGCCGCATCTCCGCCTGCCCACGGGTCCTGTCCCCGTGCTTTAATAAACCACCATTTTGCACCAATGACGTCTTAAGAATTCTTTCTTTAGTCGTCGGCTCCGAACCTCCTCACCCCACCGAACCTGACTTAGGTTCTGGGACTTCATCACTTCCAATGACCAAATGGGATGGGACAGAACAGAAAGACCTCAACGAGAACCCATAATCTGAATCCATACATCAGGAATCTGAGAGAAAAAACTGTAATGACACTAACAGAGAAGCAAAGCTGGGGAAAATACCTCAAGCGTCGGGAAAAAAGATGATCTGGAGATATCCTGAGTATCACTGGCCAAGATAAAATTAGTTTATTTTATTATCCCTAATCTCCTTTATTTTCTCTGGACTCTACAAGGTCTCAATAATTATTTCCTCTTTTTATTGCATAGTTCTTCTTTGTTATTATTTTTATATTTCCATGCTTAGGTATTTGTTGGAATAAGACATAAAATCATAGAGTTATTTAAATCATCACCTTAAGTTAAGGATTCTAATAAATATAAATAAATAGGTGAGTATCAAATAAACTTGCTTTGAGTATACTTACTATACAATGAGCACAACAAAATAGCTTTATGCCTCCTAGTGGACAATGCAAAAGAGGAAATATGATAGACTAGTCACTATTCATTATATTATAATCTGTAAGTACCATTTCATTAGGAAAGACAAATTTTACCCGGCATACTTAAAGATAAATTTATCATGTGGATCTTTATGTAAGGATGACCAAAAAAATAATTATGGCAAGATCTTCTCAAAGGCTAATAACGGCTGCAAAATCCTTCATATGAACATATTGCAATCTCTCAGTGAAGTTAAATGCATTAGATTCAAGCACAGAGTAAAACCATTTCTCTAAGGTCCAAATATATGGCTATCTGGGGGTCTAACTTTACCCAGGCTTGAAGATCCAGAAAAAATGGGTATTGTCACCTCTATATCCAGAAATAATTCAGATATGGTACAGATGGTCTACAAGGAACTGTTTATGAACAAGGGTCACCAGGCTTGCTAAAGTGAGGATAAATGTTGCCAGTAGATCTCTCCATGCAAGTTTGCCAGATGGAGAAATCTAAGATCAGGAGGCTAGAAGAGTAGATGGAACTGTCAGGGTTGAGAAATAACCAGTCAGGAAGGGTCTAGGCAAGCAAAGGTTGATACTGAGAAGAAAGCAAATACATCAGTGTAAAAGTAGGAGAAAGAGACACCCAAAAGATGACACAAGTGACCCACCCATGTGTCTCTGCTTTAAGACAACATGTACCCTGAGGATGGAGCACTTTTTAAAAAATTATGGCAAGTATTCCATAAAGGCTGGCAGAGCTCTAGGCTACAAAAGGAGAAGTGAACCAGAGTCCAGGCAGAGAAAGGGGTTGGCAAGAAGACAAGAAGTAAACCACCTTGCATGGATAAGCTATAGGGGATAGCCCCAGCAGTTCTGCAGCACTGCATGATTCATGGCTTGGGAAAGAAGCCATACTGCTGGGTAGCATATGTGGTATATCATCATATGAAAACAAACTAGAAACAAGAGGGAGTTTTATTACAAGATAGTGGACACTGAACAGTCATAATGAGTGCCATATAGGAATTTTGAAATTTTAGTACTGATTGTTAATATTGCCTGAGATACATTGTAACAGTGATTAGTAGCAAATTACAGGAGTCACTTAACAATACCTGTTTTACTTGTAACTTACAATAGCAACCATTAACAGCAATTGTGGCTACAATATGCTCACTAAGAATTAAGAATATTCAAATTCAGAAGAGACAAAGAAATGAAAAGATTGTTTACAGAATGTCTGAAGGCCTGAATAGGCACAGGTGTGATAACTGAGAGTCAACTCTATTTGAGGAAAGAGGGGTTGATAACTGCTGGAGATGTCAAGAATATTTCAGAAATGTATACAAGACTCCTCAAAACTCTACTCATAAATACACTCCATCATTACACAGAACCTGCTGGGTGCCAGACTGATGAAAATGATAATCAAGCAAGAAATTCTTTAAGATTAGGTATTGACAAAGATCTGGGAAAGCCCACTAGCATTCAAGAATTGAATGTAGAAAAAGGAAGAAGAGCTTTGGAGCCATCAGATACTAGTTCAAATCCTGCCCTTGCTCACCAGTAGCATGTAGCTTTGGGAAGTCACTTAACATTTTTAGTGATAATAATTTAACAAGAAACACATTGTAGAAATACTAAATACTCCTTTACATTTTTTAAAATATTTTTTATTTATTTAGTTGACAGAGAGAGGGAGAGAGAGAGAGCGCGTGAGCACAAGAAGGAGGAGAGGTAGAGGGAGAGGAAGAAGCAAGTTCCAGTTTTTGGTTTTTCTGAAGTAACAAACAGCAGTTTTCAAAATGTGGTCAGTGAACCCGTGGGTGTTCTCAAGACATTTTATGGCATTTTGTGAAAGCAAATTATTTCCATAATAATACTAAGGCTTAGTATTGGCCTCTTTCACTGTGGTGGTAATTGCCCTGGTTGTACAAAGCAAATAATGGGTGAAATATGCCTTTGCACAAATAAAGCAGTGGCACTGTATTCACAGACTATGAATACGTAGACTGTGAATATAGTGCCACTTCCTTATTTGTATGAAGGCATATTTCACCCATTATTGCTTTATATCTTATTTGTATTCTTCATTGCCATTATACATTTATAGTTAAAAAAAAAAGTTTGCCAGTTTTATGTAAGAATGATGAAACTGTAAAAATACTAACTAGATTAAATAAAAATTCTTGAATACCCAACTTTTTACTATTCTACATGATAAAATTGGATGTTTGCAAAAAAGCACTTCTGCATTGGTAAATGACACATTTCTAGGGCAAGGTAGACCAGTGGACTACAGTATGAGAGACAATATAGAGTTCATTGAGGTGGCTCCAGGTTGTACATTGCAACTAACCTTTAAGGAACTACCAATTGCCAACTTTTGATGTAGTGTCAAAGAACAGCATCCATAGTTACCTCAAAAGGCTATTAAAATATTACTCTCTTTCTCTATAGCATATCTATGGGTAGCTGGATTTTTGTTATATACTTCCACCAAAACAACCTATTGTGACAGGTTGAATGCAGAGGCAGATAAAAGAATTCAACTGTCTTCTCTTAAGTCAGAACATTAAAGATATGTAGAAAAGCATAAAATATGACATTCTGGTTTTTTGAACAATATAGTTATTTTTCATTAAAATGTATTATAACATGTAACAGGTTTATTATTTTTATATTTAAATAAATTAATGACTACATAGCTTTTAAAATTCCCAGTTTCGATTTCTAATATGGTAATTTCTAATTTCTAATTTATAATATGGTAAATTCTGATAGATATAATCCACATAGACAAAAAAAAAAATGTTGGGACTTCTGGGTGGCTTGGTCAGTTAAGTGTCTGCCTTCAGCTCAGGTCATGATCCTGGGGTCCTAGATCAAGTCCTACCTTCAAAGAACGTATAGTCAGGTTGTGCTGGAGAAAGAGACACAAAGAAATAATTTCAAAATTATGTATGATAAATGCTGTCACATATAAAGAAGTATTGATAGAGGTAAAGAATAATGGCAGGAGGGGAGCCTGGGTGGCTCAGTGGGTTAAGCTTCTGCCTTTGGCTCAGGACATGATCTCAGGGTGCTGGGATTGAGTCCTGCATCGGGCTCTCTGCTCAGTGCGGAGCCTCCTTCCTCCTCTCTCTCTCTCTCAACCTGCATCTTTCTGTGATCTCCCTCTGTCAAATAAATAAATAAAATCTTCAAAAAAAAAAAAAATAAAGAATAAAGGCAGGATCCTCCTCTCAAGGACCAAGCTTATAAAAATGTGATATTATCTTTAAAATACTTTAAATAATTTATTAATAAAAATAACACAAGTTCACAACATAAACTAAAATTTTTTTTTTAAAGATTTTACTTATTTATCAGACAGAGAGAGGGGGAGAGAGCAAGCACAGCAGACAGAATGGCAGGCAGAGGCAGAGGGAGAAGCAGGCTCCCTGCCAAGCAAGGAGCCCGATGTGGGACTCGATCCCAGGACACTGGGATCATGACATGAGCTGAAGGCAGCTGCTCAACCAACTAAGCCACCCAGGCGTCCCAACTAAAAATTATTTTTAACACTACAAAAAAGAAAACATAATAAGTAGTACCCCATCCAGATTTAACTGCAGCTAGTAGTGTGACAAATTGGATTCTTCTGACATTGTATAAATATACACAATTCTTTATTCATAGCTTTGTGATTATCTTATATATATACAGTTTTATATGCAGTTTTTAACTTAACATAATATTTCAAATATTTTTCAGATAATTTGAATAAACCTCAGGCCCATGATTTTTAATGTTATCATGGCATTCTATCAGATGGGTAAATCATAATTCACATAAATTATCTTACTACATGACATTTTTTATATTATGTGATATTTATAATTCCATATAAACACAAGGTTGTTTCTGCATGTCAGCTCATATCCCTCAAGATTTGTTAACTGAAGTGGTATCACTGGGTAAAGATTAAGAAGAGTTTATAGGGTCTTAACATAAAAAACTCAATTTATTTCAAGGAACATTAAGCTTGTCCAGTTTAAGGCACAGATCAAACATGTGCCTTCCTCCCCTCTCTCACAAGTTCCTATTGAAAAGATAGACAAGATATTTTTGGAAGAAAGAAACCATAGCATTTTTGAAAATGGAAGAAAGAGTACCAACATACTGCATATATTTGAAGAATTCATGAAACATAAAAATCAGATGTAATCTGATTATAGAATAATACAGAGCAGAGAAAACCACAGTGTGAAACACCAGTGATTAGCAGGATTCTCCCCAAGGAAGCTCTGTAGACACTTCAAATTCAAAGTGAGTACAATGACAGAAGGTGCCAGCTTAAACCATATGAGTAGATTAATTAAAGTACTATATTTAGCATGGCTGGACCAGACTGATAGCCATTCCACTACAGTTGGAGGCTAGTGACTTTTTCCCTTCAAATTAACCCCTGGGAACTTTTCTCCTGAGAAAATCGGTTATCTCCCAGGGGAGGGCTCCATATATGGTTGTTAAAGCCTGAGAGGAAAAAAAGAACAAGGTATAAGGTAATGACAACGCTCTACAATATATAGTACGAAAGAACACATTGACTCAGAAATTAAATTAATTAAGATTCTTCACTCCCTAAGTAAAGTCCCTACTTGGCAACGGAAAGCATCATGGGATAGTATACTCCACCTAGCAACACCACTATGCAGTGTCTATCAACAAACTGCACCCTTTAGAGTTAGAAACTCACATTCAACAGATGTTTGGAAAACAGAACTATAAAACTACGTGAAAATTTAAAAATAATTTAAAAATTTAAAAAGAGCGAAGGAAGGAAGGAAGGAAGGAAAGAAAGAAAGAAAGATAGTTCCAAGCAAACTAACTATACTAATTAAACTAGTCCCTTATTCATAAATCTACCTAATCAAAGACCATCAGATACTGGAGGAATACAGAAAGGATGAAAATAAGGAAGCAAAACAAAGAAATACATTAAAAAACCTGGGAGAAAATAGAGTCCAGTTGGTGAGGGGTGGGGAGCAGCAGTTCTCCAAAAATATTCTTTGTATCTTCAGAGAAAGCAAAGAAGCATATTACATCTATAAATCAAGAAGAGCCTTCTATGATTGGGAGCAGCAATTCAGCACAAAAAGGGAAATATTTGGAAATTCATTAACAAAACTAATTAGTTATAGGCCAACTCAGTGGTTTTTAAGCTTCTTTGACGCAAAAATACATTTAACATTATGATACATTGTGTGTGTGTGTGTGTACATATGTAAAAAGTTTCACCAAATAATAATTCCCCATACAGTCATATAATCTCTATGATAAGTCTATTTATTTCTTTAGAAAGACCCATGGACACAAGAGACACACATTATGATCAAGAGTTTGAAAAACAGTTGGTTTAATGACAGAATAAAAAAACTGAAAACCAAGGGGGTGGTCTGTAGAATGAAAGTAAGGAAGTCTCACAGAATGAAAAGCAAAATAACAAAGAAAAGGATAGTAAGGATAAAAAGTTAATAGTCACAAATGAAAAATCTAAGAGGCACAACATCCAGATAGGAAAGATATGAATCAATGAAAAAGAGAAAAGAATAAAAGAAATAATAGAAATTAAAACAGAACAGAAAGATGTGGTTTTTATTTTTTTTTAAATTTATTTATTTATTTTAAAGAGAAAAGAGAGAGAGCACAAGCAGGAGGGGCAAAGGGAGAGGGAGAAAGAAATCCAAGCAAAATCCATGCTGAGGCTCTAATTCAGGGCTTGATCCAACGAAAGTGAGATCACAAACTGAGCCAAAACTGAGTCAGATGCTTAACCCCCAGCATTACCTAGGCACCCCAAGTCATGGTTTTGAAAGGGAATGGCTCAAGTATGACTGAGCAAGATTAATAAAATTTAAAAAAACATAGACACACACCTGCAAACTCCTTGTTGATTTCAGAGTTCCAAAGAAAGAAAAGATCTTAAAAGCTTCTAGACATCTGGATGTCTTCTTTGCAGAAATGTCTGTTCATGTCTTCTGCTTATTTCTTGATTGGATTATTTGTTCTTTGGGTGTTGAGTTTGCTAAGTTCTTTATAGATTTTGGACACTAGCCCTTTATCTGATATGTCATTTGCAAATGTCTTCTCCCATTCTGTCGGCTGTCTTTTGGTTTTGTTAACTGTTTCCTTTGCTGTGCAAAAGCTTTTGATCTTGATGAAATCAAATAGTTCATTTTTGCCCTTGCTTCCCTTGCCTTTGGCGATGTTCCTAGGAAGATGTTGCTGCGGCTCAGGTCAAAGAGGTTGCTGCCTGTGTTCTCAAGGATTTTGATGGATTCCTTTCTCACATTGAGGTCCTTCATCCATTTTGAGTCTATTTTCGTGTGTGGTGTAAGGAAATGGTCCACTTTCATTTTTCTGCATGTGGCTGTCCAATTTTCCCAACACCATTTGTTGAAGAGGCTATCTTTTTTCCATTGGACATTCTTTCCTGCTTTGTCAAAGATTAGTTGACCATAGAGTTGAGGGTCTATTTCTGGGCTCTCTATTCTGTTCCATTGATCTATGTGTCTGTTTTTGTGCCAGTACCATGCTGTCTTGATGATGACAGCTTTGTAATAGAGCTTGAAGTCCGGAATTGTGATGCCACCAACTTTGGCTTTCTTTTTTAATATTCCTTTGGCTATTCGATGTCTTTTCTGGTTCCATATAAATTTTAGGATTATTTTTTCCATTTCTTTGAAAAAAATGCATTAAATGTGTAGATTGCTTAAGGTAACATAGATATTTTCACAAGTTATAGCAGTTTTGGAGTGGAGTCTTTTGGGTTTTCCACATATAGTATCATATCATCTGCAAAGAGTGATAGTTTGACGACTTCTTTGCTGATATGGATGCCTTTAATTTCTTTTTGTTGTCTGATTGCTGAGGCTAGGACTTCTAGTAGTATGTTGAATAGCAGTGGTGATAATGGACATGAACAGACATTTCTGCAAAGAAGACATCCAGATGGCCAACAGACACATGAAAAAGTGCTCCACATCACTCGGCATCAGGGAAATACAAATCAAAACCACAATGAGATATCACCTCACACCAGTCAGAATGGCTAAAATTAACAAGTCAGGAAATGACAGATGCTGGCAAGGATGCAGAGAAAGAAGAACCCTCCTACACTGTTGGTGGGAATGCAAGCTGGTGCAGCCACTCTGGAAAACAGCATGGAGGTTCCTCAAAAAGTTGAAAATAGAACTACCTTATGACCCAGCAATTGCACTACAGGGTAATTACCCTAACGATACAAACGTAGTGATCTGAAGGGGCACGTGCACCCGAATGT